>NC_135784.1:77219666-77563666 GCF_051106095.1 Pogona vitticeps | reverse complement strand
TTTTCCCCATTCCTGGCTTGGAAAAGAAAAAGAAAAAGGAAGTTCATTTCTCCCTGTTCACTGTATGGGTGTTATGTGCCATTCAG
This sequence comes from Pogona vitticeps, assembly GCF_051106095.1. Classification (NCBI taxonomy): domain Eukaryota; kingdom Metazoa; phylum Chordata; class Lepidosauria; order Squamata; family Agamidae; genus Pogona; species Pogona vitticeps. The sequence continues at coordinate 77,563,580 of NC_135784.1, read as the reverse complement.
TTGGGTTTTCAAGGTAATGTGATATTTAAGTAGTTGTTTTATCTCCTGACCTCCCTGAATTTTCATGGCTGAGCAGAATTTTGAACTCAGGTCTCCTGGGCCATAGTCCACGACTCTATCCACTACACTACAACAAGTGAGTGGAAAGCAGGATTTGGAAGTGTGTGTGTGTGTGTACGTATCTTCACAAATTGGGTCAGGAGGGAAAATGTAAGGACAGCTCAGAACATACTGAGAACAGTTGTCAGCACTAATGGCACGTCTGAATGAACGGAAATAAGTAATTCCACAGAAAAGGCCCAATGAGAAACAGCCCTTGTTTCTGCTCCCATGGCTTGTATCATTCCCTGAAAAGGGGAGATCCCCTCTGTGGCTGAGATGACTTCTGGATTCAAAAGGGCATGAGGCTTTTGCTTTCATTGGGACCTTTGGGGTTTTCTGAGAGAGGCAACAGTTTCGAGAAAAGGTTCACAAGGTTCCACAGAAACCTGCTTCTCACGCATTAAAAAAAGAGAGAGAGAGAGAGAGGAACAAATGCTGAAGTGAGGCCCTTTCACTTCAAAGGGGGATGAAGAGAAATGTCAGATGTACAGTTTCGGCTCCAGCCACCTGCGCTGCCCCTCGGCTGGGCCTTTGCTGCCATTTAGAAGTCAGAACAAACCCAGAACAGAAACAGCTGAAGGACTCTGCTTCTCCTCACTGAAGCGGAAAGCTTTCATCTCTTGGAAAGGCTTGTGGTCAGAAACGAAATACCGGTGGGAGATAAAACAAAATACCTGCCTTTATGTTTCAGCCATGATGCTCCTTAATAGCCAGCTATCCTGCTTCTCTCTCTCCACTCCCAATGGCAGCCCCCCCCTCCTGCTCCTCACGTTTTACCTCCTGGATGACTGTCCACCAGAAAGGCTTTCCCGGAGAATCACAGTACCTGCTCTTCTCCTCCTCACACACAAGGGCTATGAGAAGGAAAATAGAGAAACATTATTGGTGCGAATGGATTTTGAAAAAGTTCCTAAACAATTGCTACTGTGCCGTGCTACCTGAAGGAATTTTGGAGTTGTAGTTAAAAAAAACAACTTTTTGAACCTCTAGAGGGTTCTCTTGCAGAATGGCTAAGAAGCCAAGACAGGGTTGCAGAGCATTCAGAATCCCCTTAGACTTAAAGTGAGGGGGAGACTCCGGTCACCCCTAGCAGGCCCTGCCCTCACTCTGTACCCCTGGCTGGGCAGTTGCTGGGCACCAGGAGGGGGGGCAGGGAGGAAAATGGAAGGTCCAGGTGGGAGAGAGGAGCTGGCAGAAGACAAGCCATAGCTAGGTGAGGAGGTGGGTGCTGGGCTGAGCTGGTGGAAGCCCAATGTAAGAGGGGAGGAAGAGAAAGTAGGGGGAGGACTCATCTTCCTTTACAGCCGTGGTTTGCAACCCTGGGTAACCCAGGTGTTCTTGGACTGCAGTTCCCAGAAACCTCCATCACCCGCTGCGTTTCTGGGAATTGCAGTCCAAGAACACTCGGGTTACTCAAGATTGGGAACCACTGCTCTACAGGGCCTGTTGGCTTGGGGCTGCTAGGAAGACCAGGAACCAACTACAAGCTGTGGGTAGCCTGAACCCAGTGATCAGAATGTGGGTTTGTGCAAAGACTGGACTTGGTTGGGGCTAGTGAAGCCAATTTGGCCCCTTGTGGACTGGTGGGACAGTGTACATCTGGTGCCCGACCTTTTCTTGCACCCTGGGTCGGGGCACGCACACTTAACCATATCATCTGTATTCATTAACACATAGAACATAACGTTGCTCAAGCAGAAATGAACCTTCTAACATCAGAACTCGCTCTCTCCTCTATCATTGGCAGGCAGTTTTTCTTACATGCTGTGGGAATAGCTGGGCAGCAGGAACAGCTGAACCTGGGAATCATCAGGCTTTTCATCCTTCCGCGCAGACGGATACCACAGAACCTCAGCCTTCCCACCCAGCTCCGGCTGAAGGCCCTTTGCACAGAACCCGAACTCGCAGTTGTCACATTTGCTTACAACATTGATGCTGTGGCCTCATCTGGACCAGGATTTTGTTAAGAAGAAACCAAAGGTCAAATCAACTTATCCCCTTAGGATGGAGGAGAGGGAGGATGTCAGAAAGAAACATGATGGCCTTACAGTACTGACCTGGATGAAACATACTGATTTTTAGGCATTGCATTTTAACACTTTGTTTCTCTGTGGCATGAAATGAGAGAGAAAAGTGAGTTGTGCTGTTTAAGTGCCCAAGCAATGCCGCCCCTGTTTATTACAGGGTCAGACCATTGGTCCTTCCAGCCCTGCATTGTCTGCTCTGACTGGCAATGGGAGTTTCAGGAAGGAAATCTTAAGTCCTCGTTGGCGATGCTGGGAATTGAACCTAGGAACTTCTGCATGCAAAGCATGTGTTCTTCCCCTGCAAAATGCCCCCTCCTCACCCCGGCTGGGGGGCAGGTAGACATCCCCCAGTTATGGCTATAATGTCCCCCTTCCCTGTGCACGTTGGGGAGTGACATGGGGGGGAGCTCTGGATATACATGGGGCTGCTCCATCTCCACCAGGCAAAAGCGCTCATGAGGGTTTACTTCAGCAGTGGCAGCGGTTGGAGGAGAGGATGTGATCTTTGCAAACAGAGGTCTTAGAGCAGTACCAGGAGCACTGCTGTTATGACAAAATGGGGGATAGTCAGCTCAGTTCTATTTTAAAATAAGTCAAGCTCCCGGTTTCCCTCAGTTACTTGTATGGAGTTCCCCCAGTTCTAAGAGCAATGTTTGTCTGTGGACCACTGAATGCTTGTCTGTGGACCACTGAATGCATGCAAGAGTTCTAGGCAGAGTTGTTTTCACATTCCTTTCTTGACAGAGCGTGCTTTTCCCCCCTAACACAAAGCACTTCTGAGATGTGCAAAGCATCCTGCCTCCAGAATTCTGAGGGAGGGCCATCCCTGCCATTAGGCAGAGGGAGTAATCCTCCTAGGCAGGAGATGCAGTCGCAGTCACCCTTCCGAATGTCTTTGCCACCAGACCTCAGCTCTACCCTTTTCAGCTGCCCTGTTGCCCTCAGAGAGCAAGGCAGGGCATTGTTGCACAAAGCAAGCTTCCAGTGTCAGTCCAGTTTGGTTCTGCCTGAGAAAGGGAGGGGCGTTTTCTCTTTTGCATTAGGCAAGAAGATATTTGGGTCAGTCCTTTCCTAAGGCAAACAGCCTGAAGGCAGAGTGATATAGGCTCAGGCCGCACAGTCTCCAGAATGCATACGTGGTGTTGGAATTCTAATTTTAGAATATGTCCTGCTGAAGTGAGCACGGTGGTGAACGTATACATACATCTTATGTTCTGTTATGGCGATGCAGGTGGTGAACTTTTTAAATGATTTCCCTATTCCATGAAAGACAGTGAAGGGGCACTTTTTGTGCACCATTTCTGGAGCTAATCTCAAGGTCTGCAGTCAATGTGGCCCAGCCATGGTCTGGAGGAGTGTAGGCTATGGCATAAGATCATTCCTCCCCCTGTGTCTCTTTTATCCTGCTCGGCCCTATTTTGCCATTTTGTCAGAACAAACTTGTCAGCACAAGAATGGGTACACCAGTTTGGGCACTTCACCACCAGATATGAGATGTTCAACTACTATATTTTTCATGGTCTAGATGTACCTTGGCTTCCATATCCACATCTGATGAATCCCGTGGGGCCTTAGGCAGAAAATCACTCCAGAATGAAAGAGACAGATGGACAGAGTTAGAGTAAAGTTCCCCAAACCTGGTTTTAATGTGGAGTTTCAGTTCTCCTTAACTTCAAGTTCTGGAGAGTCCCCAAAACATCTGTTTAACAAACATGCTTCTATTCATTCATGCATCTTTGCCCCCACAATTTTAGATTGTGAAGGTACTCGCATAATGATATTCCACAGAAGATGGTTTTTGGTAGTAATGTAGAAGGCTGTGGACAGAACCTGACAAAATGTCAACTGCCATCATCTCAGAATTCACAAATAAAGAAAGACGTGACTCCTACTTTACAGAGCACAGACCCCTCTCTGTTGGAAGGGCTGTATGGTCTAAGTTGGATTTAAAGATCAAGAAACATAAGAAAGGGGAGCAGCAAGAGCCACGACGTTGCCAGCAACATTTGGCATCTAGACCACAGACTGTGTAGGCACCTAGTTTCTATCTTCCCCACCATAGTATCTACATTTCCATTTAAAGTGTAGTTATTATTTGAAAAAAGGCTGGCTGGATAGAGGTTGGGAGTTCAATTCCCCACTATGCCTTCTGGGAGAAAAACCCAGCCTGTGTAGCCTGGGGCAAGCTGGTGATGTGGGCCCAAGTCATTGCCGCTTCTGAACATACCTAGAAAACCCCGAAAAGGATCACCATAGGATGGAATCAGGTTGATGGGGCATGGTTATTATTTATAAATTATTTACAAACTATTATTTGAAAATCAACATGGCCACTCTTTTTTGGTCGATGACTACCCTATTTTCCAAAACATAGGAAAAAAACTCCCAGCCTTTTGTGACTGCTAAATAGCATCACCACCACAGTAGCCTAGAATCAACAGTGGGGTTTTGGAACTTTTCCCAGACACCAATGGCCATAGATATGACTTTGCAGTTCATAAAGGAAATCCCACAGTTGGATTATCCAAGACATAAAATGTTCAGATTGAAATGGAAGGAAAAAAAGTACAGATACATATGGATAAGGCATAGATTGCTTATTCAATAGTCACCTTTCAGAGCAATCTCATCTTGGATCCTTCTTGCTCCTGGGAAGATCTCTCTCAGTCTTTGTCTGAAGGAATTTCCAGTTGTTGATGCTGGACTGAAAAATTCAGATGGAGTGCTCCACATCTACTGCATTGTGCTTGGGCAATGCAGGGAAGATAATTCAGACAGTTATTTATTTTATTTTATTATTCTTGAGTGTTGTTAGCAGCCCGGAGTAGACTTCGGACTAGATGGGTGGGATATAAATTAAATTAAATTAAATTAAATTAAATTAAATTAAATTAAATTAAATTAAATTAAATTAACAAACAAACAAACAAACAAACAAACAAACAAACAAATAAATAAATAGCTCAGCATTCTTGGCATAATAGCGCAAATAAGACCACATGGATGGGAGAAGACGACTGAGCTCAGAAAAGATCCTTTAGAAACAATTACACCTCTCATAATCTCCTAGCCTGCCTGCCTGGAGCTGAGAATCCCTCAGGCAGGCAACTTTCCCAAACCCAGCTGTCCCTATTTTCCACTTTCGCAGGTTTCTTCTTCCTCCTCCTCCTCTCAGCCCTGGCTCTAGGGGACGTCCTTTGGCAAGAGGCACCTCTGTGGGCTTCCTCCCTGAGTTCCCCCACTTCCACCCGCTGCTGCCTCCCTGTGTGTTCACTCGGGCCCTGGGTGCAGAAAAAGAGCGCAAGGGAAGCCCAGCTGCTCCTCCTTGTTCCTAGTGCTGCTGCTTTGCTCAAGGGAAGAGGTGGACTGAGGGGGGGTCAAGGAGGGCCAAGGAGGTTCAGGACCGGAAGGGGAGCCCTTGCTGGTCTCTGGGCCTTGGCAAGTGCCCAATGGTGACAGCCTTGTTCTTCAGGGCTGAGGACAATGGCTGGCCTAGACTAGCCAGCAACAACCATGGGAATATGCATGGAGTGGAAATCTGAACAAACCTGTTTTTCTTGCTCTTCTTGGCTTCTAAGAATTAACATCACATTTACGGTGAGGGAAAGGAACTGGTCCCCTGGTTCAGAGCTTGAAACAAGTTACTTTTTGGACCACAACTCCCAGAACTCCAGCAAGGATATGGGGTATGGTGTTGTGGGGCATGTTATTGTCTCCCAGTTAATAACTTTTCCACATTCTGGATCTCCCTTGTTAATACCTCATGGTGGAGCGCTACAGGTCACAACCATGAGAACTGTAGTCTTAAAGGTTCTGATGCATTAAGCCAAAAGCAGCCTTCCAAAGCAGAGTTGCAGCAATAGATTCAACCCAGGCTTGTATTTCCACCCTGAATAACCTCTTAACACGGCCTTATCACACTTTCTGAGTATAAGGAATGCCTGGGAAACGGCCATACTTGGAAGCTGCAGTTTGACCACATGGGGGAGCCTTGAATACGTTTATTTCCAGCCAAAGAGCTGCCAACCTTTCTCTTTGGGACATCAGGTACGTAATTACAAAGCTGTTTTCAACATGGAACGTACAGATCCAGTCTCAGGATCAAGCTTTACATTAGAACTAGCATGTCATTAGCAGCTGAAATCATGCTAATGCCCTCAAGGCAAGATTTCAGCAAACATACTTGTAAATGTTGCTCACATTTATCTCCTAATGAGCCATTACAAAACAATGCAGACAAACTTGCAGACTACGGAAAATGTGGAAAGTCTCTCATGTGACAACCAGATGTCTTTCAGCAGGTAAGGAATTCTCTGTTCTAAGAATGTGTGATTTGTAAGGTAGAGTTTGAAAGTGGCATAATGAAATTAAAGGTAAACAATATGTTCCTCAGCCTAAAAAGTCTTCCCAATCCTGCATTCCTGGTAAAATAAATAAAAGATTATGGTGTCCACATTAATAGCATTTCATCCAGAGGGTGCTGCTGTTGATATGAACAAACACCCAGGCACACATTAAACAGTAAAAACGAGATCCGCCCCCCACTCCATGTTGGAGATCTGGTTTTTTTTTGTTTTGTTTTGTTTTTGGAATGTGTATGTGTTAAAGAATAGACAGATAAAGAGAGATTGGATGCAAACATAGGGATATTGAAGACATCGTTGCAAACTCTCGCTAGGTAGCATGTCACAAAATCTAAAACCTTGGAACACAGGAAAACAGCCAGTGGAACAGCATCATATCAAGATTAACAACTAAAAACAGTTTGCAACATGTGTTCAATGGTCTCCAAGGAAGTCCCAATTAAATCAGAAGCCAAAGGAAACAGTAAGTCTCCCCCAAAAGTACATTACTTACAGGAGTGTATCCTTTTTAGTGTCAATGACATATGGACAAATGGACTTGTATATGTGTCATACTGACCTTAATAAGTGTACTGCCCTTAATAACTGGTGTGTGTGTGTGTTCTGTGTTGCCAAGTTGGAGCCGACTTATAGAGACCTTGATAGGACTTCCAAGGTAAGTGAGACATTTAGGGAGTGTTTTTACCAGTTCTACTCTCCCAGTGAGTTTCCATGGCTGAGCAGGGATTCGAATCCTGGTCTCCAGAGTCCATCACTCTCCACTACATTACACTGAGAATCACACAACAATTGATAACTATGGCGAGGATTTCTGTGTTTCTTAAAAATGTAAGAAATATGCAAGCATTTATGACCTTAAAACTGTTTAAACATGAGCAGTTAAACCAAAAATGTATCTCTACAAATTTTCTGAACTTTGCACCCAATTTTTAAAAATTTGCGCTTATACACACACATAAAAATTATAAAATTTACTGTTTTTTCTTCCAGTGCAGAAGTGCTAGTATTGAACAAATCATTTTGAGAGTAAAAATGATCATATCTGGATGAGTTTTCATCAATAGCAGAATTGCATTGGATGATCACGTGCATGTTGAGGTTATAAGACTCAGAACTTCTATTGTCTGTCAGTATGTTCTTGTACCTGGAGAAATTTTGTTCAACATCACAAGAGACTATAGCAACAAGTTTGAAAAAAGCCTACTCATCTGGAGAAAATTCTAGCTCAAAGTCACCAAATTTTGCTTTAAGTCCATTTAGAATGTTCCTTATTTTACAAAGTACTGAATAACCCAGATTCAATTGCAGCACCTCTTGCAGTTTATCACTAATTTTTTTCAGCCACATTCGCCTTGGCTCACTTTAAATCACCCTCTGTTTGTTTCACAATTTTCAGTGCATCACTACAGTGCATGTGTAGCCTGTATAATTAAATTGTAAACCGCCCGGAGAGTGCTTGTAGTGCTATGGGGCAGTATATAAGTCCAAAAAAAAAAAAAAAAAGTTCCATTCTACAATTTCAGTGTGGGTGATTGATCTTGATAATCCACTGAAATTAAATTTTATATATGTTAAATTTCCAGCTAATTTTTCAGAAAAATAATTTTGCACAATCTTGATAGAGGAAGAATCACAACAAAATTCTTTGACTATCTGTTGCAAGGAATCATAATTTGTGGAATAATACATAGCCACATCCAGCTAAGTTCCCATGTCACAACAGGTTGGGGAGGGAGAACTAAAGTAGGAGCAACTTCTTTGAACTTTTGTAGTCAAAGTGGAGCTTCCATGAACATTTTTTTCCCATTTGAAATTATCTACATGAAAAGAGTTGCTTTGAATCTCTTCGGCCACTCCGTGTAAACCACATGCAAGGCATATGATATGGATCACTTTGGGATAAAGAAATTTAACTCCCTTGGCTGCTTCAGTCAGGTATGGAGCAGCATCTGTTACAAAGAAGAGGATGTTTCACCTTTTTTTTTTTTACACCATCTGGCTAGAGTAGCTTCATAGCATCACTGAAGAGCATAGCAAGATGGGTTCACACATGGCACAGCTTGGTCTCAAGAAATGCAGCCCCCTCCACTGCTCTTCTCTCTACTGTGCACCTGTCTCTCAGCCGCTGCAGCTATTAGGCGAGCCAGGCAGTCTCATGACTACCCGTCCCTTTCGCATCATTTGCTAGCTTGTTGGGAGGGTTGCCGACTGATTGACTGATTGATTTAAAATTAAGCATAAATATGATATAACAGTATAGAAAGTTTAAAATATGACTTTCCAGGCAAAATAAAAAGAATGTAATCTTACCAGATTACAGTACTCATAAACATGTTTTAATTTATTTATAAATTCAAATAAAGGTTGCAGAAAAAAATGACATGTCATAGAAGTCCTACTGATAACCTATCAATATTGATTATTACTACATTGTTATAACTATATTCTACATGGATTTTCCCCCCTAACCTCAGATAGATGTAAATAGAGATGGGCATGAACCTCGGTTCGGAGGTTCATGCTCTTCCTCCACCTCCCCAGCTGGATCCCCCACTCACCAGCCAGAGCATTCTGGCATTGTCCTCTCCTCCTCCTCATCTTTAGCTGCTCAGCCAGTCTCTGGCAGGAGCATGTGTTTCCCTGCCCTGCCTCCCTGGCTGATTGCCCAGTTAGACAAGGAGGCAAGACAGGCAAACCCATACTCCTGCCGAGGATTGGTTGAACAGCCAAAGAGGTAGAGGATAGGACAGCACTTTGACTGGTGAGTGGGTCATTGGCCAGGGAGGGGGGGGAACATGCGGCACCATGCATATGGACCACCACGGACCTCTAAACTGAGGTTCTTGCCTATCTCTATATGTACACATCTGGTAACTGGTATAATTGTCTTCCTATCCGGGCCACACTATTTATTCTCTCCATTGTTCCTGTTACTTCCCTAATTCTTAAATACCACATACCTTTACATTCTGATTTATATGAGCTACAGAACTTGCTGTTATTGCAAATATTTAATAGTAATATACAACAAAATAATATGCAACAAAAAAGGTAATGTGATTTAACATAGTATTCTGCATGTGCACTACAAAAAATGCAGCCTTTTTCAAGCAAATGTCCCCAGATGTGTTGTATTATAAGTTCCATCTTCTGTACTGGCTGAGCATGATGGGAGTTGTAATCCACCACATGTGAGGCATCAGGGTAGAGAAGATTGGTTTATAGGATTGCAGTCTTATATTGTTAAATGCCCTTATTAAAAAGAAACAATTTTTAAAAAGATTGATACACAAAAATCAACTGTTCACCAGTCATTTCAATGGCATTTAAACCAGAGAAGTACAGTACAGTATTTCAGTACTTTTCATTACTTTTCCAAAGTAAGGTATTGCTTTTACTAGTTATCAAAACAGCAACATATTAGCAATACATTAGGTTTTTAGGTCAAAAGTCTCTAAAAAAGAAAAAAAAAGGATGCCCAAAGTATAGTTTTGGGAGCAAGCAGTAGACATTTCTTTTTATACTTTTAAAAAAGAAGGCATATGTTGTTCTTTTAAAAAGGTAAAGGTAAAGGTAAAGGTAAAGGTTCCCCTTGACAATTTTTGTCCAGTCGTGTCCGACTCTAGGGGGCGGCGCTCATCCCGCTCTTCAAGCCATAGAGCCAGCGTTTGTCCGAAGACAATCTTTCCGTGGTCACATGGCCAGTGTGATTTAGACACGGAACGCTGTTTACCTTCCCACCGAGATGGTACCTATTTATCTACTCGCATTTGCATGCTTTCGAACCGCTAGGTTGGCGGGAGCTGGGACAGGCAATGGGCGCTCACTCCATCACGTGGATTCGATCTTACGACTGCTTGGTCTTCTGACCCTGCAGCACAGGCTTCTGCGGTTTAGCCCACAGCGCCACCACGTCCCTTGAGTTCTTTTAAAAAAGAAGGCATATATTGTTCTTTTATAGGTTTTGCCTAAGTTCAATGGCCTCTCATCATGCAAAACCATAAATACTGTACTGTTAAAAATTTAAGAGCAATAATATTATTATACCCTTTCATTCCCTAAAGTAACATGCTAACAGGTGACATAGTTACTCATGACACATTACTTCCAAGCCCTGCTTCATTTTTGTTGGTCAGAACACTGACTTTTGTTGCTCCTGAGCAGCTGGATGGAATGCTATCTGTATTTTTCCCCACTAAGTAACACAAAATGAGAGACTTCAAAAAAAGAAAATGAAAAGTAAACTGAATACACTGAACAGAGGCATGGAAGTCTCATATCTCTACAGAATGTGACCCTGAAAAAAGAGGGTCTCAAGAAAAACATTCAGGAACAACTGAAGCAGAGGGCTAAATAACTCCCAACAACCCCAGACTCATCACTAAATCCAAAAGAAAGGCTGCTTTGGACAGTCCATTGCTTGCATACCATCATTAACTTTTGTTTTTCATGTCCATGATTCAATTAACCTTCACTCTAATTATTAAGCCATTTAATCAGCTCATGAACACAAGGGCTTCTGAAATGGTCCGTGTGACTTATTTTGTCCTGTCCTTCAGCTGTGCTGTGAAGTCTCGACTAGAATAAATTATTCTCTTTCCATCAAATTTGCTTTCATAATTAATGTCTCTGAAAATCAAATTTTATCTCAGTTTGAATAACACGGTAGAGCTCCTCAAAAAGGCATTATAAAGCTGTGGGCTGCTAAGGAGGAATCGTGTGAGTGCCTAGAAGCAAGAAATCCCATGTGGCACCGCGGTTTGCGTTCTGGCCTGGGATTTGGGAGATCCAGGTTTGGGTCTCCTCTGAGTCATAAAACAGTCTTCTTAACCTTGAGGTGGCCACTCTCTCTCAAATCTGACCTGCAAGGATTTAAGTGAGCAAGAAGAAGGGAAATGTCTAAGTAAGCATGATGGAGAAAAGCTTTAATAAATATAACAAACAAAGAAAAGAATGTTACGGAGGTACCACTGCCCATCAGAAAGTGCCATGTGTAGAGGGACAGACAGAGCATGGATCTAGCTTCTGAATAGTGCAGCTGGAATTGGAAAGGTATTTTAGTGTTGTGTATTGGAACAAACATAGCGGTTCGAAAGCATGCAAATGCAAGTAGATAAATAGGGACCACCTTGGTGGGAAGGTAACAGCGTTCTGTGTCTAAGTTGCACTGGCCATGTAACCACGGAAGATTGTCTTCGGACAAAAATGCTGGCTCTATGGCTTGGAAACGGGGATGAGCACTGCCCCCTAGAGTCGGACACGACTGGACAAAAATTGTCAAGGGGAACCTTTACCTTTACCTTTATTGGAACAATTGGGGTTTGCTTCAGGCAGAAGAGTGTCTGGGGTTTTGGAAAGGTTTGTGATTACGTGGACAAAGTCTCTCTGGATAGGTCTAAGACAGGACGGTATAACCTGTGACTCTCTAGTTGTTGAACTGCAATACCCATCATCCTTTGACAGCATAGCCATTAATAATGGATTATTAGAGTTTTAGTTCAGCAACAAGGGCCACATGTTCCGAAAGCTACAGACAACTGAGACGTTTCTTGCTCTCATGTGTATCTCCCATGCCATCTGAAGGTCAAAATACTGCGTTTGGCCACTTTTTGCCTTTGGATATAAAAAAGTGTTGCTAGAAGCCAAGCTTATTTAATGTTCATTCATTTGCAAGTCAGTGAGTTTCATGGGCGAATGGGGATATGAACCCACCTCCCTCTAGTCTCATTCTGCCAGTCTCGCTACTGTACTCCTAAACTACACTGTGTAACTAGGAAAACAACAAGCATCTAAGGGGAATTGCAGAGTAACTTCTTTGTACTGTGAGTCCTTGTAAAAATTACAGAGATAATAGGCGTGAAGCAAATTTCCTTGGCTGGGTTTTCCAAAGTAATAGTCCAAAAAGTACATTTTCCTAGCTGATGTCAGTTACATAAAATATATAGGAATTGTAATTACAAAGAGCACACAATCTGGATGAAGGTGAATGTTTGTCATCACTCCGTTTCTGCCCTGCCATTGCAAATCAACCATCACAACGATTATCCGAGCCTCAATATTTTTCAGCGGAGGTGTTGTTGGCACAACTCAGCTGTGAGTCATCAAATGCTGAGACATCACATGATGTCCATCCATGAGTGAATCAGTCTTGAGTTTGTATCACACCAAATCTGTGTATCAGTCAGGGCAGGAAGTGTGATGTCCTCTTTAATATTCATTCGACTTCTGTTCTGCAGTAACCCCCAGACAAGAGAAACTCCAGTACCTCGGCCACTGAGGAAGCAGGCCTTTGGAGAAGGATGGTCTTGATCTCCTTCTTGTGGTTTTGCATTCTCCTTCCAGTCCTTTGAATGGCCAGCAAAGAAGCTCATCCTGCATTCTGTATTACCTTACATGTCCTTTTGCCTCCTAGAACTGCATTCTCCTGCAAGGGATACACGTCAGAAGCAAAGATTAAAGGGATCAAAACTGATTATATGTGGGAAAGAGAGCGAGGAGAAAGAGCATTGAACTTTGCACAATGGTGGGCAATGTCTGAAAAAACAATAACACATTTTTGGATGACAGCTGCCACAGTCCAAAAGCCAGCATGGCCACTCCAGCAATTCGTTAATAGTCACGAAAAAGTTATACATCCTAAAATAAATGAACTCCCACCAAAGGCTGTATGCAGAATATTCCTCAGGCCTTGATGGAACACAGCTATACTGTATATCATGTTGCATCCCATCTGGTGCACACTTATGAAAAAAAAAACACTTCCACACCAAGTGGAATGAAATAGGAGCAAAGATATATAGGTTTTGGCTTTTGGCATTGCTGCACGAATGAGGTGGGAGGGGCAGACCTTTTCTGCAAAGGACAGCAACTTTTTAAAAAATTGCAGATGCCTTGGTAATTAACTAAGGGATGTGGGTTAAACAACAGAAGCCTCTGTGCTGCAAGGTCAGAAGACCAGCAGTCATAAGATCGAATCCACGCGACAGAGTGAGCTCCCGTTACTTGTCCCAGCTCCTGCCAATCTAGCAGTTCGAAAGCATGCAAATTTGAGTAGATAAATAGCTACCACCACAGTGGGAAGGTAATGGCATTCCATGTCTAGTCATGCTGGCCACGTGACCGCGGAAACTGTCTACAGACAAAACGCTGGCTCTATGGCTTGGAAACAGGGATGGGCACCGTGCCCTGGAGTCAGACATGACTGGACTAAATGTCAAGGGGAACCTTTACCTTTATCTTTACCTTTGGTAATTAAAGGGATGGGAAAGGAAAGGTGGAAAGTACTTTATAGCTGAGTGAAAGCTTGCGAAAATGTATTTCCTTATGCTTTACTTCAGCAAAGTAAGATAATTTAGTCTCCCGAGGTACAAAAATGTTCTTGTCATTGCTTAAGGAATTTCAGGTATGTAGATCCTTCCTGTACCTCTAGAGTGATGTTAGAATTTTTCAAGGAAAACATTTATTACAATCTTTCTGGCAAATGTAAACTTTTCTCCAGGAGCTATGGAGCAAATACTGAATGTGGGGGTTCATTTCGACAGCCACATATGAGAGTTTGCTCCTCCTACCACACTTAGACTAATCTGCTCATAGGTGAGTCTGAAGGTTTATTTATTTATTATATTACACCTTATAGCACAACCTTCATTTAAGGAACTCAGAACAATGTGCTTGCCCCCCTGCTCCTTTATCCATAAAAGTAGAGAGAAATTTGACTGGCCAGCAAAGTCTGTGTATAAGTAGAAAATTGAAAACAGATCTGATCCTTTTACCATATATGAAATGCCAGTTGTTTAAGCAGAATTAAAAATAACAACAACAACCAGAAGAGGCATTAGAGGTCATACTGCAAATATACTTTGGCTACAGGAACACACAAAAGAATTTCAGGGGGAAATGGTTTTGTGTGGAATAAACTACAATAAAGCATTTAACTCTGTCAATTATGAAACCCTATGAATTAGACACGAGGACAAATAAAAAAACAAAATGCGATATTTGTTAAAAATCGCTGATTCATTAAATATTTGTCACTTCATATTCATGAGTTCCAGAGACCCCGACAAATACGAAGGGATGAATATTTGTCAGTTTTTATTCATCCCCATACGTTCCCTCTCTTCCAATAGCCTTCCCATTCTGCCTATGAGCCTGCTGATCAGCTGATTGGCAGCCTAATAGGCAGCCAGTCAGCCACCCACACCCACAGCGTATCCCCCTTCCCCTCCCTATCTTAGCTGCTGCCGCCATCCAGCACCTCCCGGCACCGTTGTCATCCATCCATTGCCGCCCACTGCCACTGCTATCTATTGCTGCCCACTGAGTTGGCCTCCTCAGCCACAGCCTGCCATAAGGGAAACTGGCTGCCCTTTGTAAAGATGGCGGCTGCGGCTTCTTTTAGGTCACGGAAGCTGCAGCTGCCATCTTTCCAAAGGGCAGCCTGGATTCTCTTAAGGTACTGTATACCATAACAGAGGAGGCCGTCACAGCGAGTGGTGGTAGATGGTGACTGTGGAGGCCTCCATGGTGCAGGCTGCCATGGATGGTGATGGCAGCAGCACAGACTGTGGCAGCCCAGGTAGGGAGGTGACAGGGGTAGTCGGAAGGGGGCAGGGGGGGACAGGCTATTGGGGTTGTCTATAACTCCCCCCACAAACTAAAGAATCAATTTGTGCTTTGTTGGTTCATGGGGAGGAGATTCGTGCTTCGTGGTTTGTCAGCTTTGATGGATCACGAAGCAGGACGAATTGCCAAAATAGCGAGTAATCCCTATCTCTACTATGGATCATTCTGAAAGAAACAGATAAGCCACAACTTTGTTTGTCCTGATATGTATCTTGTACTCTGGACAAGAGATCTCGTTCGGGACATAATATGGAGAAACAATATGATTTCCCACCCATCCACCTTTCATCTTTCCTCCATAGGTAAATTTCAAATGCTATCTGGTATTTTTTTGTCTTCAGTTGACTGGGACATTGAATATACAGCCCAGCCAATGCAGGTTTGCTATTTCCGCTGGGAGCTGAATGAAGACTCATGTATGAAGAGAACCTTTACTTGTCATCCAAACCGGCAGACAGTGGTCCTGCGTTGGGGGTGAAATAAACACAGAGACACACAAACGCTGGAATTGAAAACAGGCCACAACTTCATTGGTAACAGCTGCCAATAGAGCTGGCACTCGCATGGAAGATGGATCAACATCAGCTGATCCATCTACTGACTGATGCATAACCAAGGTAACCAGAAAATGGTGCTAACCATGTGGGCTTCTGCCATGGTGTGTACCCCCCCCTCCTCCAGTGCCCTTAGATAGGAGAGTTCAGTCTCCTGAGTGGATCCCCACCTCTTTATGTCTCTCGGCCTCACCCCCTTAAAGGGAATCCACTAGGGAGGTTCAGGCATCTGCCTGACCATCTGAACCTCCTCTGTCCTCATGTTTCTAAGTACCTCCAACAAAGCTGAGACGGAACAAACACCAGCCTTTGATTCGCTTCCTAAATCACCGAATAAATGAAGGGAAACTGGGAGGGAGAAGGTCTGGAGCAAAAAAGCCACTTCCAGGCTGAAGTCCTCTTTTATTTGCCATGGATATTGATTGATTGATTGATTGATTGATTGATTGATTGATTGATTGATTGATTGATTGATTGATTGATTGATTGATTTGATTTGATTTGATTTGATTTGATTTGTATCCCACCCATCTGGTCTATTCGACCACTCTGAGCGGCTTCCAATATAATATAAACAATTGATAAAAACACATAGTTACATAAATTTTCAAATGAAAATGTGAAAACCAAGAAAATAGAATAAATATAAATAAAGGAGAAATGAGAAGAGAGAATCAAGTATTGACTAGAGCGAAGGCCTGAATAAACATCCATGTTTTTAATTGGCTTTTAAAGATACCCAGCGTAGGGGCTGCACAAATCTCTGGAGGGAGTTTGTTCCAGAGGTGAGGAGCCACCACCGAGAAGGCCCAATTTCATGTCTTTTCCTTCCGGGTCTCTCTCGGCGTCAGGCTCCTCAACCTCACCTCCTGACTTGTACAGGTGATCTAGGTAGAGCTTGGTGGGAGTAGGCGTTCCGCCAGATATCGAGGTCCTAAACCATTTAGGGCCTTATAGGTAAGCATTAAGACTTTGAAGTCGACGCGGAAACGAATGGGCAGCCAATGCAGTACGGCCAGAGTAGGAGAGATATGTTGGTATTTTCTCATTCCAGTAAGGAGTCTGGCCGCCGCATTCTGCACCACCTGAAGTTTCTGCATCAGCCTCAAAGGCAGCCCCACGTAGAGCGCGTTACAGTGGTCTAATCTGGCAAGTCTTTGAATCTGAGTCCTAAGTCTGAGCCCTGGTCTTTGGTCCGACATCCCAAGCCTCAAGCCCCCAAGTCCCTGTTAAAACCAAACTTTTTCAGCCCCCAGAAAAAAAAGAAAAGGGGTGGGTGGGCTCAGAGTTGCAAGTTGAGTCCAAGTCATTTAAAAAAAAGGGTGAGCTGAGTCCAAGTCGAGTCACCGGTGCTAATTCAGTCTGACTTGACAGCAACTTCCTATCCCTGGAAGTTGCTGCTTAGTAAAATAAGTTGCAACTACAGTAGAATGCAACTTACAGATGAGCTGACTCAACAACCCAAACCCCCCCCCCCAGTGATTCAATGGGCTTCGTCTAGCACGACGCGAACCAACAGTCTTTCAGTCAACAAGTTATGTTCCATTACACTGTTGGTTTTTATTCTTCTAGTTATTTTTGTCAGCTTCACTGCTTTCTTTAGTTTTTTAAAAAATGACAAAATCTGTGACTATTATGCCTTTAGGCCGGAACTTGGGAAATCCGGGTGCATCTTCCCACTGAGCTGTAAAACCTGCTAATAACTTCAGGCTAGTCACTTGCGAATGGATCTGCCTCACGGGCTTGTTGTGATGATAAAGCAGAGAGGAGGAGAGCCATGTAGACTGCGTTTCGCTCATCAGGAGAAGGGTAGAATATAAATGTAACAAAAAGGCAAACAAACAAAGAAGTCTCTAGTGGTTATATTAACCTATTGGTTTCCCTCTTTTGTAGTACACATGCAAGTGTGTGGAAAAATTAAATATGTTAAAACAAAAAACATACCATGAAACTATGTAATACAAACAGCGCGCTATTAGAAGGTATTTGATTGTCACAGCAGGAACTTTTCACACCGCCCATAGTTTGTATATTAGCTCGTTTTTTTCCTGATTGGTCTGGAGAAATGATAAACACAGGCATTGTTTGCAAGTCTGATGTCTCAGACACTGTGGTCTATTAGAATCATGTCTCTGAAACTCTAATGGGATTTGAGCTTCCATTAATATACAATTTTATTCTCTAGGGTGTTAGTGAATTAGATGCTCCCCACGTCATGGATTCCCCAGACAAGTCCTGTGCTTAAAGTCTATGAGCTGGGGTGGGGTGGGGTTCAAAACCACTCTCTTTTAACCTGCCATTCAGAGAAAGGATGGAGGGGGGGCTATGCTTATTTCTGTTGTTTGGGAGGATACCCAAAGTGATTCAAGATATGCTCATCAGAAGCCTCTGGGATTCTTTTCAGTTTCTGCTAAAGTGCAAAAGGCTCTTTAGACTGCAATGTAAGTGCCTGAAGGCGGAAGAGCTTTTCATTCTATCTGAAGCTTCTGTAAATGAATGAATCTCCCTAGGTTTCCTATTTCCATCTACTTCCTCCTCCTAGGGGAAGATCCAGCGTGTCTGGTTTTTCCCTCAAATCAGCACTGAACCAGTGCAAATGCTTCACTGAGCCTCTGCCATCCCCCTAAATGTACAAGGAAAAGAGGTCTGGGGGTGAGAAAAGGGAGAGAGCTTAAGGCAGGATAGATAAATGCTTGGCTCCTGAATTGTCAAGTAGCTGGACTTTCAAGGGAGTGGGGGTGGGATTGTCAGAATATCTAGGTTAATGGGCCCCGAGATGCAATAACACTATTTATGGGAACAAAAGTGGAAGAGGAGAGGGCTCTGAGAGTGAAGGATGAGGGTTGGGAGGAGAGCTCGGAAATGTTACTTCTTTTTCCTTGAAAGCTTTTTTTTAAAACTACACTTCCCAGAATTCCACAACCAGTAAGGACTCTGCACCTTCTCCTGTGCTCTCTACAAATATTTTTGTGGATTAATTTTTTTTAAAAAAGAAAAAGCTCCTCAAGAGATGAAGGATACAACTTCGCCATTCCTGTGTTGTTCCTGAACTGTTTTAGTGACTTCTACTTTGGAAAAAAAAGGAGTCCCCTCCAGCCTAAAACAGGTGGGACAGGCATTCTGAAATTGCTCCTGCTCTCTTGATGATGTAAGGTAGATTTTTTGAGCTAACAACAACAACAACAACAACAACAACAACAACAACAACAACAACAACAACAACAACAACAACAACAACAACAACAACAACAACAACAATAATAATAATAATAATAATAATAATAATAATAATAATAATAATAATAATAATAATAATAATAATAATAATAATAATAATAATAATAATGCACTGTGACTCGTTGACAGGAGCTGGACTCAGTTATCCATAGGATTCCTTCCAACTCTCCAGTTCTAACACTGTTGTTGTTGTTGTTGTTGTTGTTGTTGTTGTTGTTGTTGTTGTTGTTGTTGTTTTTAGATGTTGTTCCAGATGGCCTGATAAGCACAAGTACCTGTTCCCACTTGCTCTCTCTGACATGATCCCTTCCCTTGCTTCTGGCTTTTTGGCATGCCATCTTTGGGTCCACTGTATTGTTTCCACTAAGGCAGGAAATGGAGCACCAGCATTGTTACGCATGAGCCTTCTTGTGGTGCATCTCCTGGAAACTGCAGTACAAAGCCTGGGGAAAGAACTCCCCTCTCAACTCATGCCTCCTTTATTTCAGTGATATCACAAGAGTTTTCCCTTTGACACCATAAGAGTTCACCCTCTGGTCTCAGCCTTTGACCCAGAAATCTTAAAGAATGGGATGCTGGCCACACTAACTCCAGTTGTGTTGTTGGTGGCCATGCTAGTTGAGATATTCTGTAGGCTGCATCTCCCGCAAAGGAACAGTTCCAAGATTTATTTCTGACAGTGGTGTTTAATGACGCACCTACGATCACAGACAGCTTGACTGGGGTTGGGAGTACGCACACCCCATCCCGATTTTGGTGTGAGGTACCTTTTCAGACGTTGTCCATGAACAATCTTTGTGTAGGATGTTATCTAAACCAATAGCTGGAGGGCAGACAGTGACAGCTGATGAGATGCAGCACAGACCTGATGGGCACCCTGTGAACAAGTTCTGCTAAAACAAGGCCCTCCCAGCGGCTGCTGTTGCTATGGGTGCTTTCTTATTTACTGATTCTTATCACTGCTCACTTTTTAAATTCGTCTTGCCTTGCTTCCCGCAGGTTCAGTTGTCAGCATCTACGTTTCTAGCACTGCCAAGGTTTCCTGATTTAGCCTTTGGAAGGCGGAAGCTCTTCTGGACCAGCTGCTTAGTAACTGTTTTGCCAGCATCCGTGTGCTGCCTTTTGAGTCATCCCTTCTGATGACTCACACAGGAGCTGGAGCCAGCCCGTGCATGGCAGCCTGGATCTCCATCAGCAAGGGATGGGCCCCTCCTCACTGTTTATAAAATGCCCTCCAGGAATCTCTGCAACCACAAAACTCTCATTGGTGATGATGCATCCCTCCCTTCCTTTGAAAGTAGGCGTCTATGCTGGCACACACCTTGTGTGCAGCCTCTGAAATGGTTACATGCCCTGTGAGACTCTAAGGAAGAAATCCCCATCATAATGTTGAAATATGCGTCATCCTCATCCTGCTGGTCTCATCCTGCTGATCCCAGGGTGTGGGCAAATGTGGCCATCCAGCTCTTTCTTGGGTTACAATGCCCATTGGCCCTAGGCAGAAGGGTCAATGTTGAGGGACTCTGAGGTTTGCAATCCAAAATTCTCTGAAGGGCCTCAGTTTTCCACCTCAGTGGACATTCTCAACCCAGAGATTAGATTCATGAAATGAATACCTCTTCCTCTCTCACGGATTGCATTACATATTACAATAAATGAACTTCTTAAAAAAACTATTCTTCAGGTGGCCACTTTTAGTTCATTTATATTTTTTCAGGGGATGTTGGTGTGTGACCACATCAGTCTTTCTCATGAAAAACAAGGAAGAGTCTTGTGGCATTTTAAAGACAAACAAGTTTTTAAGTATGGGGGGAGGGGGAGGGAATAGTAGCAAGGAGAGGGGGAAATTTCTGGTAGGAAACTGGCAGTAATCTAGATTGGAATAGACTGCTTTCTCTTCAGAATAAAATGACCAATTTAATTGTATTTTTAAAATATCAAGACAACTTGCTTTCTGCAATTGTATTGATTTATTTTAAGAAGATATAGTCTCTCATGTCTGATTATGCTGGAATGGGTCACTTCACTGGGAAGGATCTCCTTTAAAGCAACCCTACTCTGTACATAGATTGCTGCTGATGGAGTAAAAAGGTCATAGACTTGGACACAGACCAGAGTTGGGCTGGTTCTCCATTTCCTTTATGTCTTTTGATTGGCAGAAAATACCTTGCACCAGACTGTACCATGAAGCGGTCCAAAACAGAAGCACCCTTTGTGTTGGCACGTCAAGCTTTGGCTACGAAGCTCAGGTTTGAGGACTCATTTTCTGGTCTCAGGCTTTAACTCTGAAATCTCAGGGAATCAGAAGCCGTGGACCCTGCTTTTGGATTAATCCTACATATGGCACATGATCCACAATCTACAAGGGAATAAGATTTATCAGGAGATCCAAATCTATTCTTGTACTGCATCTCCTTCTCTCAGAGAACTGAACTCATTTTCCTTTGAGGAAAGGACTGGCTTCCCAATGTCTGTTGTAGCCTTCAACTTGAAGACATTTCCCAAAGGAATCTGAGAGGCAGACCCTTAGTAGTCCTTGACTGGCCATTGGGTTACTGCAGTGCCTACCCTTCACACCCACGTACATCATTTTCCAAGGGTAGCTTAACAATCACATTATCTAGGACATCACAAGGGTTTGCACTTTAGCCCTGAAATCTCTGGGACTGGGAGGCTGCTGACCTGGCAACCCTAAGGCAGTTCTGTAGACATCCTTCAGTCTCGAGAGACTATGCTAACGTGCCCTGAATAGAGGACTTGGAACAGCATCTAGTGTGGCTGAGAAGGCCAATTTGAGAGTGACAATCCACACGGAAGACAAATACAATCTGGCCCCTGTCCAGCGCCCTGATTTGGCTGGTTTTGGGTCTGTCTCTTTGCCTTAGCCTGCTGGACAGGTGTCTCTTCAAATTGGGAGAGGCCATGATGCACCGCCTGTATCCAGGCTGAATGCTCCGATGTCAAGGTTTCCCATCTGTTGAGGTCCATTCCTAAAGCCTTCAGATCCTGCTTCCAGTTATCCTTGTATCGCAGCTGTGGTCTCCCTCTTGGGTGCTTTCCCTGGACTAATTCTCCATATAGGAGATTTTTTTGAATCCAGCCATCAGCCATTCTCACGACATGCCCAAGCCAATGTAGACGTTGCTGTTTCAGTAGTCTATACATGCTAAAAATGCCAGCTCATTCTAGGACTACTCTATTTGGAACGTTGTCCTGCCAGGTGATACCAAAAATCCGTCGGAGGCAATGCATATGGAACATGTTCAGCTTCCTCTCCTGCTGTGCACGAAGGGTCCAGGCTCACTGCAGTACAGGAGTGTGCTCAGGACAGGCTCTATAGACCTGGATCTTGGTATATGCCGTCAGCTTCTTAATAAGCCATATTCTCTTTGTGAGTCTAGAGAACATGGTATCTGCTTTGCATTTATCCAGCTCAACATCTAGAGAGAGTGTGTCAGAGATCGTTGAGCCAAGGTACACGAAATCATGAACAACCTCCAATTCTTGTGTAGAGATGGTAATGGAGGGAGGTAAGTCCACACCCTGGCCCAGGACTTGTGTTTTCTTCAGGCTGATTGTTAGTCCAAAATCTTGGCAGGCCTTACTAAAAGGATTCATAAGTTGTTGGAGGTCTTCAACAGAGTGGGCAACAACAGCTGCATCATTGGCGAAAAGGAAGTTCCACATACATTTCAGCTGGATTTTGGTCTGGAGGGCATTTCAGCTGGATTCTCTCTAGAATATAGCTCGGAGTAGTGCCGTACCCAGCATTCCATTTGCTGTGCTCAGTCCTGGAGGATCATGCCTGTAGCAGACTTCAAAGGAGCAGATTTCGTCTGTATTGGACCTAAAACCTACTTGATACAGTCATACATTCCCATTCCCTTGATGTTACCTGTGTCCACTGCTGTCTGTATCTGAGAGCAGAGCTGAAGCCAATACTCATTAGAACATTTCGTGTCAATCTGTTGGACTTTGCTACGAGGAAGTTGAAGAACCTGCAAGTTGTACTCACTAGGACAGGCTTTGTATGCTGCTAGAGCTTTCCTCTTTTCCTCGATGGTTGGCATCAGCTCCTCTGAATGGGCTTCGAACCAGTCTGCCATCTTTTTGGTCTTATTTCCAAATGTGGACAAGGTGGTGTTATAAACAGCATTCTTGAAATGTTCCCATTGTTCAGATGCATTTGCACCAGCTGGGCCTGGAAGAGTTTCCTCAAGCGCTTGAGTCAGTTCCTCCACTTTTCTCTGATTGCGAGTCTTGCTGATGTCAATACATGGTCTTCCTTCCCTTTTCATGTGATACAATCTCTTTATTCACAGTTTTACTCTACTACACACCAGGGAGTGATCAGTATCGCCATCAGCACCTTGATAGCTGCGTGTGATTTTAGTAGCTGCCAGATGGTCATAGAATTTGTATTTGATTTCTGTTGTAGACAGTGTTGGTGCATATACACTAATAAGGGTGACCGGTCCTGCTGATGAGTGGAGCTTCAGAGACATGATTCTTTCACTCCCTGCAGTAGGTGGAACAATGGATCTCAGCAGAGTATTCCTAACCGCAAAGCCAACATCATATTCCCTGGTCTCATTCAATGGTTTTCCCTGCCAGAAGAATGAGTTTTTTTTTTCTTTGACAGATCCCGAGTCTGGCAATCTCGTATCCTGCAGGGCAACAATGTCCATTTGCAGCCTACTCAGTTCCATGTCATTGACAGCTGTCTTGCATGCATTGTCTATTTCCTGCAGGTCGTCAGAAAAGCCAGGGATCATTGTCCGAACATTCCAAGTGCCCAACTTTATGCAGAAGTTTTCTTATGATTATTGCACGGTGCAGGGTTAGCTATCTGCTTGCTGGCTTTCACACCATATCCCATGCACCCATGAGGTTAACAGACTGTGGCAAGGCAACACCTTACTGGCTGGGGGCTGCCCAGCTTAAGACGGGTGGTAGCTACCTAATGAGGTTGGAAGTAGCCCCTGGCATCATGCTCTATGCCAATTGATCAAAGACTTATAACTGGTAACTGCTACTTCCCGTGTTGTTTCGACACTGCATGTGAAGCTGGAGTGTCCTCTACAGAGCACGAAGCCTGGGTAAAATAATATGAAGGATAGGCTGTTCCCCAAGCAGCAAATCCCCCCTCTCTAGGTCACTGAAATAGTCCAATGGAAAGGCAAGAGCCAATACAACTGGTTCCAGCAACGTCGCAGAAGTTGCCAGAATACGACGGTACATAGTCACAAACTGCCTCCGGGACTCCGGCTCTGGAGTTTGCCTCGAGGTTAACTCCTGAAGCCTTTTCCATCAGTGGATATAGCCACAAGGCAGTGGAGGGTTGAAATTAGAGTTTTCCTTCTCCTAGATGGTCTGCCTTCCAAGGCTCTGCTTTAGCCTGCTTTTTGTCTCTGCTTTAGCCTGGCAATAACAAGCCCTAACCTGGCTGACCTTCCAAAGATGTCCCCAGGCCGAAGCTTCCCTCTGACCCTCAAAAGTGACCTCAGTCTCTCCTATGGAAATGACACAAGGAGGCAGACCAGACCAGCCTCCACAACACCAGGGTCTGTCTGGCCAGGCTTCCCTCCCAGCCCAACTCAAAACCCATGATTTCAGGCCAGGGCCTGGAGCAGGAGGAAAACGGCTTCTTTCCCGGGATCCTGCTTGTAGGAGACATGACGCCACCTTCTACGGTCAAGGCAGGGAAGGACCTTAAGGCAGTTTATCCATAAGAAAAGCCATAGAACACCTAAAAAGAAATAGAGGGCTCCAGATATAAAGGGCTCCTCATTTTTAAGAAGAGTACTAATAAAACCTCTCTGTTGGCATGCTAGTTATAAAACAACACAGATATAAAGGAACCATGCATTTCACCCTGTCCCTGAGGTCTAGTGTCTTCTCTTGACTCCTCATGAGTTAAGACGGAAACCAGCTCTGGGGATCGAGGCCATTCCTCTAGCCTCAGGACCATCTAAGGTCCACACGAGCCCCTTTAAAAGAAAGCAGAAGGACCCAGAAGACCGCTTCCAGGGTTGTTTGTTTTTAGACCATACACATGACTTCTGTATTTTTAAGAAATGGGTATTTTGTTTGTTTTGGTTTTTTTGTTTAGGAGTATGACTCTTCAAATACTTTTTTTAAAAAAAACCTTATAAAATCAACCTGGTGTGTCTGTAGCACAGCATCTTTTCTATCCATAGAAGCTCCCCAAGTCATTCAGAATCCTGGAAAATCAGGGTGGCCGTTAAAAGATGGTCTGATTTCACTTATACAATGCTGAGGTCCATAGTTACAGCTGCTGAAAGTGCCACCTTCACATTGCGGGTTATCCTACTCCAGTGGTTCCCAGCCTTGGGTCACTAGGTGTTTTGGTTTTAACCAACCCGCAACCTCCATTTGTTGATATAGAGCAGTAATTCCCTACCTTGGTTTCTGGGATGTCCATGTACTACAACTTCCAGAAGCCTTCCCCACTAACTGTGCTGGCCAGGATTTCTGGGAGTTGTAATCCAGGAACATCTGGGGACCCACGACTGGGAACCACTCCTTTAATATGTGTTACACTGCTGTTAACCTACACCTAGGGCTGTTAGGACAAAGAAAGACATTTGGACCCTGAAGGTACGAAAATATAAAATCCAGCAATTAGTTGAGTCTGCCTTTTAGCCTTAGCCAAAACACAGAGGTTCCTTAATGATGAAATGGCGTTCAGCCACCCACGACTGAGCACTGTGATGCTCTTAGATGTCCAAGGCTGCAGACATGCTACATTGACTGACTCAGCATGTGTCTACCCTAGGGCAACCTGTGCAGGCAACCGGCTGAACCCCATTTGTGATGGGGATTGCAATTGTTTACTATGAATGAGGGACTCCCCGTAAGTGTTGCTCAGAATTTTATATCAATTAATCCCTGCCATTTGTACACGCTGTCTGCCATTACTACCAATTTGATGGTTTCATGACATCCTTGGATGGGTTCTGCGGAACACTGGGAAAATGGTTGAACTTAACTGTCTAGAGGAACTAACTAAAAGTTGTTTTGAGGTTCCTTGTTTGTTTAAAAACAGAAGTAATGAGAAGCGTGATAATTTTTATATGAGCAAAGCTGGAGGTTAACAACATCACTGTTTTCAGCAACGGCATCCAAAGCCAAAATAGCTACGATGATCTCAGAAGTCTCTCAGCATCCAGGTAATCTCAGCATTTTACCTGGATGCCATTATTATTTTCTTTCTCTACCATCTTAACTCTGCTTCACAGGATAGTGGACAGCCACCTTAACAGAAAATATACCGGTAATTCTTATTCTTTGAAAATTGCTTGTGAATTCCAGTGACATTACTTTTCACAGTAAACCCTTTAAAACTGCACACGCCTGAGGGAGAAGTGTTCAGAAAATGTAATTGAGAAAAAAAGGATTAATAAATTAGCACCATAGGGGGTGCTGAAGGATGTGAGAGTGAGTGAATTGTAAGGATCCTCTTGCTGGACATTTTCCTCTTTAATCTCCACATAAAATGTGTGGCATCATCCCTGATCGCTGCATGGGATGTTTACTGCACTAGAGCTGAGCTGAGATACATATATGGCAATTGTGCTGAGAGACTTTTGATCCAGGAATTGGACTGGAAAACTCCAGGGGCCCCTTCTAAGGTTATCATCTGTGATTAAGAGTTCAGATGTAATCCGTGTACGTATATGGAGACAGCAGCGGAATGTCTTTTAATAAACTCAACACTGCCTTTTTATACCCAACAGCCACATGCAGCATGAGCTTCTTTTACTCCTTCTTCATCTTGGTATCTGATGACCCAGACTAAGATTGAAAGGAAAGAAAAAAATTCTGCCTGCTTTTCCTTGAATGACGAGTTGATAATTGTTCTTGGTGGTTTCTGTGTTTGCTTCTAAAGTTGTTCACCCAAGACACAGCTCTACCATTAGACAGTGTGAGGTGGCCACCTTAGGCAGCCAATTTGCAGTGTCCTTAGATGGGACAAATTGATAATTATTTACTATGACAATATGGATAGGCCACGGGTAGTATGTACTCTGAGTTCACGATTAGAGGCAATTAATGACCTCCCTAAGCTAGCAAATTCAGAGGGCAGCAGGTTTAAGCCTGGTGGGGCACATTGAGATGTTTTTGTCTCATTGGGCTGCAGATTGCCCCACCCACAAGGAAGATAAGAAGCCTCCTCTCTAAACGAACATCTCCACATAGGAAATAGCTCACATTCTTATGCCCAAAGCAGACTGCTAAGGGTTACTGTGAAATGATAGGTAGTAATGCACTTAGGGGCTGAGTTGTGATGATGAAGAGCTCTTGCAGCTTCATTGGCTCTTGGCCCCTCTGCTTTTCCAAGCTCTCCCAAGGAACAGAAGAAAGTGGTGACCTACCCAATTAAAAACACAAAGATTGTGCCTCATACTTTTAGGAAAGGGGAGAGGTCCTTGTGAGGCATTTTAAATCTCAGTTATCTCTTTTGTGTAAAAAAAAAGATGATGATGGCACCTTTAAGTTTAACAGATTTGTTTTAGTATGAACTCTCAGAAACAAGAATTCACTCCTTGGAATGTGTGGGGCACAGTATTCAAACAGTAAGAGCACTGTTGTGTCACCTCCAAATCTTAAACCCATTCTCCATACCTGAAAAGCCTATCCCATACAGGCCCAGGGTTCTCTGAAGGGACTGTGGGGTTGTAGCTTGGGGTCATGTGCTCACAATCACCACAGAAGAGAAAGGAGGAACTTGTCATGTTACACCCTAATTGTTACTATTCTAATTACTTCAGTAATTCATTGTGTTGCTCTTATCTGAAGGTGGGGAAAATATGCACTGAAGGACTATCTGGTTTCCTATAGAAGCCAATGCTGATATTGCCACTTCAAAATATTTTTAATTAATTAATCAGTTATATGCTGTAAAACTGACACTGATCCTTTTTTGGTCATTTTCAATGGAAATAGGAATTGGGATGGGGTACGGGGGGTGGGAAAAATAGGTAAGGATCATGAAGGAGTAAAATTCCAGGGAGCAAAAGAGTATTCTTACATCCACTCAGACACTTACGCTAAAAAGGAAGATCACAAAAAGAAACAATTTAGCAATTTTTACCAGATTATCTATAGTTACTAATCTCTCAATTCCCTTGGACCTTCACATTTTTCATTTATCTATGTTAGTACATCCATCTCCACCACTTCCAGTATCTTTTCTATCAAATTCTCAAGAGATGGCACCTCTTCTTTCTTTCAATGTTTCCCATATAGTATCCTTGCTGCAGTAATTACATGTATTATCAAATATCTCATTTCTTTATCTACTATTTCAGGCATAATATTCAATAAATGGTTTAAATGATATCGCACAAGATACAATTTTTTGGGTAACATTTTATATACTGAACAATAATTTTTTCCTTCCCTGCCTATCCATCAGATATGATAAAAAGTACCCTGCTGTATTTTACATTTCCAACATTTATTGTCATACATTTTAGACAGATTAGCTGGAGTCATATGAGATCTATTAAACATTTTATATTTTTTTTCTTTAAAATTTACTGATTTTGTAAATTTATTATTATTCTGCCAAATTTGTGCCCACTGTTCTAAATCAATATTATGACCAATGTTTTGTGCCCATTTTATCATCCAACCTTTCACCATTTCATCTTTCATTTTCATATTTCATATTTAGGAAATATTCATATATTATTTTAATTATTTTATCACTTGTCCCTAACAGTAGTTTATCAAATGCCGTTTGTTCTTCATAAAAGCCCACTATTTTATCTTTTACATACCTGTGGTCTAATTGTAATCTCGTCCACCAATCTAGAAAGACTTTCTGCTCCTCTAGCTCCTTTCTAGTCTTGACCAGAAGATAGTATAAAACCTTAACAGCTCTTGAGGTGTGTGTGTCATTTGGTGTTTGTTGTTGTTTGTTTCTTTTTTGGCTTGTCTGCCTGTCTGTTTTGGACTTCAGCTCCCAGAATTCATCAATAATTTCTCAGGCAGAATTCTAGGTGCTCCTGCCCACAGACACACATCTACAAATACCTACATTTCACTTTCCTGGAAAAGATCTCCCTTCCAAGATGTCTCAGACTACTTCCTGTACAAAACGGAAACTGCCCCAGTGCTTCGTGAAAGGCCTGGGTCTTCATGCAAGCTTACTGTCCCTTAGGTTTGATTAGAAGGCTCTTCCAAAGATCTGCATCTCCTCCAAAGAACTATACCATATACGATAATGCTTATATTAATCACACCTGGCTTTGATGCGATTGCTAGGTTAATCGCTGTCTTATAATTAGCCTTAATGGATGTTCTCTACAAGACTGATTTCACAATCAGATTATCAGTCTTAGTAACTGGCAAAAAGCCCATCTAGATACCAATGGGACCCATCTGAGGTGAGCCAGCTGGCTAGCCTTGAAATTTTGCCCAAGACTATCTGAAGATAAAACATGTTGAAGAAAATGCTATTTCTTAGAAAATTCTGAGAGACAGAAAGTTAGGTGGCTGCTTGAAGAATCCAAGCTATAAAAGGAAGTTCAGACACTCAAGGACTAATTACTGTACAGTACCTGAAGTCCTTGATATTACACTTTTCTTCTGCATTTTCATTACATGGCCATTCTGGCTAGCAGACAGTGCCCTCAAAGTAACGTTTCCACATTGAAGGTCAAACTACTGAGTAGTCTAGGGTACATATGGTCAAGCTGTTGTTGCAAAGTGGAGATAACGTGGGATTTTGCACCTACTCAGCAGCACAGAGTTTGACAACTCTTAAGAATCACAGTGTAAAGTCTGATAAGAGAAGGATAAAAGGTCCAGCAGTTTTAGGATTGCAGTGGAGAAAAATGGTGGCTAAGAGACTAAAATGCAGCAATGCCAGCCGGTGCTTGAGCAACACATGTCATTTCCTTTACAGTATCCTATTTAGGGAGTTACACCTCCTTAATAAGGCACTCTTGTGCAGTGGCAAGCATATTATGCAAGAAAAATCACAGCGAGCAATTTCCTTAATCAGGTAAAGAAATTCCATAATGAGCTCAATCATAATCATTTTCTTTAAGCCTTGTGTGACGAGAAAAGAGGTGATTCTAACAGTGCCTTATGTAACTAAAAAGCAATCAGATCAGGCTAGGATTAGAGCCCAGAGAACGCTGTGCAGGCTAATTATTCTAGGCTGGGGACAGTGGTTCCATTCAGAAGTGTTCTAATTACTAGTGGTTTATTAGACGTCATCATCTACCACTTCCCTCAGAAAATGTTCCTCTGGGGAAATCCAGGCAGGCAAACATGGTTGGTGGCTTTAAATACTATCCTGGGACTGCAGTGCCTCGGGATCTATCTGCATGGGCCCTACAGGTGGCATGATCCCCACCTTGATCTACATGGTGAAAGGAAATTTATCACCTGCCTATCTTTCTAAGTAAACATGGGCTAGTAACATTCTAAAAAGATGTCTACTGGGAAAGGTTAAAGGTCACCCAGGCCTTTGGCACCCTACTGTCACCCAGAAGCAGGATCTGAGGGCAATAGCTCTTCTCCTCCATACACCCCATGGGCAAATGTCTCCTCCTGTTGCCAGAAGAAGGCTGTTGTACTGACTTATCACTTGGTTAGTAGTTGTCTGCATTCATCCTTCTCCCTAGTTACTGAAATAGCTCACGTAAGGCAGGTGCACATTGTGCAAACAGAAAGTTGCCTAAATTTACATATATCTTGAATATCAGTCTCTTCACTCCATCCCATCCTGTTGAATTCACATTCTTTTCTTTTTTTTTAAAGAAGGGAAGAAACCGCAACAAAGATGTCAACTTGTCAGTACGCCTCCAATATGCCTTAAAATACCCATTAAAAGAACTTATTTTAAAAATTCATTCCAGCAGCAGGGTGTCTCAGTGAAGAATCGTTATCTCACCTAACATCCAGTTAGAGGGAGTATAAATGGTGCTGGGCTGTATACTAATGAATGGAGCTGGAGACAATCCACACATACTGTGCTGGGATGTTTTGGGGAGGCCATCGGGAGATCTTTTGGCTTGATGGACCATTAGTGGCTGGATAAGAGGTCCCCCACCCCACCCCAGAGTAAGCAGCATTTTATGTGAACCATTTATTTCGTATTTGGACGTACTAGCACAGTAAGGTCTTTTGTGACTCTTGCGTGTCTGGCACAGAGAGTCTTTATAGAGATTTAATCTCTGTAATAAGCATGAATACTACAAGCTTGATCCTGCACCAAAGAAAGCATGGAAGATTACATGCACAGGTAAATGCTGTGTGGGCGAGCAATTGGCCCTAGAGGCAAACGCAGATGTGTATCTCAGAGAGGCATGTCATGTCACTGAAGCTTCCTTGCACACTAATAGGAATAAAGCAACCTAAGGTAAGACACAGATGCCAAACTCATCTCCTGTCAGCACCGACTTCTATGGGAAAGTACAACTGCAGAACTGTATCAAGTTCCAACTGATGAGCACATATACTTTAGTGAGGGAGTGGGGAATGTGTGGCTAACGTGCTTGGGACCTCCGGGACCTGTTCAATTTTAATTTTTGAAAACAAAATGCCCCTCAAAGTCCCATGATGCTCTCTAAGGGTGCCAGGATCCATTCGTCATGTATGGAGGGGCCTCCCACCACCCCCATGGATTAAAACCTTATGGACACTCGTAGTGGCCATAAAAGGGGGCTTTATCCATTTTTTAAAATCCCCAATTTTAGTGAGAAATGTGGGGTTTTTTTAAAACTGGAAAGTGGGTGTCATGGGAGCAAGTGTGCAAGGATAGGTGTGTGTGTGCAGCCTCTGGACCTCCGAAATTCACCCACTCCGTGACCTAAAGCTTATGCAAAGGGGCTCAATATTTCTTGCTGAATTAAATGTTAAAACTAAGGTCAATTGGATTTCAACTTTGTGCCTGCATTTCTTATAGGATCAAGATAAATATGAGTTAGTAGGAAACTATTTGACTTTCAAAGTACTGCTTTAAATATGGTTTATACCCAGACACACTTATTTTATACACTTGGTAATTTGTTTAATTTCTACTGCATGTTTGTGCATGGATTCTGTTTGACAGATGGCATCGTATTCTTGTTTTGTATAGTATTTGTTGGGTCACGTCTACTGCTAATGTTTACACTTGACATAAACACTATCTCACATTTTCATTATTAATGGAGCTGAAACACCATTCATCTCTTCTCCACTCCTCTGCCCATTCAACATTCCTTGAAAATTTCTGGCGAAAAAGATTGCACAACAGGTAGACGGCCTGTTCTTTTACTGGAACAAGAGGTCTGGAATGTTGACCCTGTACCCCAGTGTGCTTTGTATGAAATCATTCTCGAGGGAATACAGTGCTTTTCCAGTGCATGGTGGGTAGCTGGAGAGCACATCCCAGTACATTGCAAGAACAGATCGTGAAAGCCACTTGAAAAGTCAGGTCTGGATTGGATCTGTGAGTTGTTCACTCAAAGACTATGCAGATGAGACTTCAGAAAGGGATGGGGGGTGTGGCAAAAGAAGTGGGTTTCACTAAAAGGAGTCAGATTAAGGAAATATTTTAACTCAAACTGAGAAGCAAGGCACGTGAAGGAAGTGGGATGCAAAGTCTGAATAAACTTCTTTCCTACAAAGCTTCAAGGAATGGCAAATGCAGATTTGTGAGGCATATCTGTAGGCTCAGAATATAGAAATACCTTAGGTCTGAGTGGTGGATGACCCATCTGTCCTAGATGATCTCAGTCTGAGAAGGTTAGTTATGGTGAAGTATCAATGGGAACTGATACTGAAATCAATGGGGATTAAGTTGGTTGCCATTACTTTTAATGCAATTAAGGATGACCATCTTTCTCTAGGTTGGGGCATATATAGCATTGTTCTTCACTTCCATGTTTGCCAGAAGTGTTAAATGCTGGAGCCAAAAACCTGGTAGAATTAGATGGACCATAGTCTGACCCGATAGGGGAATCCTAGCTTTTACGGTTTTTGTGATATCACCCCTCATCCCATCACTGCCCAAACAGCAGGAAACGTGCCTAATCATGCTATTGTTCTGTTCTGCATGGATGTTCAAATCGAGTGTGGATTAGACATGGGCACCTCGTATCTGTATCCCTGGTATAAAACACCGCAGGTATCACAGCCATCTATTATTGCCCCCCACCTGGTCCACTCACCAGGCTCCATGCAGGTGCATGCCCGTCATTATCATGCCAATCTTGCCTCTCCCCACAGTTGACCACTCCAGTAGGAAGAAGAGTCTTCCCACTCAGCTGCTTAGGGCTCGGTTGTGGGGAGAGGCAGGGAAACACTGGTGGGAGTACTTCCACAATTGGCACAATGATGATGTTGATGGATGCATGTGCCCATGCATAGCCTGGTGAATGGACTGGGCTGGTTCTAGCCCCCCGAAAATGGACCGCCGTGGCACCTGTGGGGCCGTGCTTCATATCTGTATCACCTGGATATGAATATGACGCGCCCGTGTCTAGTGGAGATTCAAGAGAGGACCCTGTACAGTTCCAAGTTGAACTAAACCTAGAGTTAGATGTTACGAGACACTATTTTGGGGCTAGAAACAGAGCTGTAAGGGATGCCTTTGGCTGAGGCTACTTCTGGTTCAAGGCCCTTCCTCTTCCTTAGCAGCTGCTGACTGTGGTGAAGTTGAAAAGATGGCAGCTCTCTTGCCGTTCTCAAACCCTAAGGACCATGGCAGCCCAAACTCCTCAGGGCAGAAGGATGGTCAGATGGACTCTTAAAGCCCTGGCACTTCTGGGATGGGTGAGGAAAGCAATTTCGTCTTCCATTCTATCACTCCCTCATAATCCCCTAGGCATCCCCCCCTGAACATGGGGATTGCGACATGCTTGCCATGACACAGCTCTATCAATCATTCCTGTCAGCCATAAAGAAAAGCAAGAGAGCAAAGTGTGCCATAGAAACATATCCAGTCCTCCAAACTGACCACAGCAGATGCATAATCTTTGGATCCGTGGTGGGTGTCACATGGCCTTTGGGACACATGCTACCTTCCAAGCCAGTTTCTGCAGTCCCTCAAGAACACCTCCCAGTAATGTTGTTGTTGTTGTTGTTGTTGTTGTTGTTGTTGTTGTTGTTGTTGTTGTTGTTGCTGCTGCTGCTGCTGCTGCTGCTGCTGCTGCTGCTGCTGTTGATGTAAAAAAGAAGCTGCTACAAAAACGATGAGGGGATCTGCTGTCAAAAAGCAGCAGCATAGCTCTCAACTGCTTTCCCATGCTATGTGTAATGATTTTAGACATACACTCCTTTGTGTCAACATGCTTTGTGGTTCACTGTTTATAGTATGTATCTTTAGCTAACTGCATTTTCGAAACCTTAATTGTCTTGATTGATTCAGGACATTTTCACTTCAACTAAGTACTTCCTGCTTTCCAACCACTAATTAACCTGGTTGCAGACCAGGGAATTTTTTAGTTTTAATAAAGACTTCCTGAATCAATCAAAGTCAATTAAGCCCCCTTGCAAAATTACAGTTTTAGATAAAGTCAAATGCTATAAACAATTATGAACCATTACACAATTTAAACAAGGTGGTATAGGTTTCAAATCACTTTAGATGTAATGAGCATGCAACTAGAAGCCATGCTGCTGGGGGTGGTGGTGGTGGTTGGTAGGGGATTACCCACTCCTTTTTCAGCCAATGTTTGCAAGAGAGGGGACTTTCTGGCGGGGTGGGGGAGGTTGCCAGCTTCCAGCTAAATTGGAATTTGGTCCTCAGGCAGCCCATAATTGCCCATCCCTGCTTTAGGGAGTAGGTCCTCTGGGTCAACACAGTTTAAAAAGGTACATCTATGAAAAATGGTTATAATGACTTGCTGAAATCATCATGCTCAAAAGGTCCTTTTTACCTGCTCTGGGTCCCTTTAGGTAGCTACTAAAAAGTGGATTTTCAGTCTTTTTTAGGTGGATGCCATACTACTTCTTCATACTATATGGTGTGTAACACACATATTTTGCACTTAAAATATCAACGAACAAGAGAAAATAATAGAACAGAACATGGCATTGACTGACCGGGAGATGAATATATAGGCTTTCTTTAGAAGGAGAGCATCCTGAACTCCAGTATGCAAAGCCTCCATGAGAAAGCAGCCAGTGCTTATGTTCTTGTTGTTTATTTCAAGTCCATGAATATATTTTGTTGTCTCACTCGCTAGTGCTGTTTACCCAACCATATTGGAATGATGAATCTTTCTGAGGGACAAATTCCCGCCGTGGTTAGCTGACAATCCTCAAATGGTATTTGAGTTACTGACCTGGTAGGCTTCACCCAGACTCTGGGTGGTTTACCCCCTGTACAATGAGGGAGCCTCAACCAGATTGGCCACTCTGGGTCAGTAACCACCTTCTGTGATTTGCCTGGGGAATGACACGCAAACTTTTACTGCTTGGCAATTGCTTTCTCCTTTTTCCAGGAAGGCTTGGGGTGTGATTCTAGTAATTAAAAAAGACCTGACGATCTGGGTTAGTGGGAAAGGAACTGACTCACTGAAACCTGCATCAACCAGAATGAAATAGTAATGCTCAGCTGTGTACTGGGCGACATGGCTCTTTTTGTTTTGTTTCTATAGGCACTATACATAAATGTTTCTAGTCATCGTGTGTACATAAATATAGGAACCTCGGGGAAAGTAGCTCAATGGCAGAGAACATACTTTGTAGGAACATTGGAAACTGCATTCTGCTAGGTCAAATCCTTGGTCTACCTGGCCCAGTATTGCCTGCTGTGGCAGTCACTCTCCAGGCTGGATTCCTTCCAAGCCTTACCTGGAGATCACAGGCATTCTCTGGTGGTCTCCCATCCAATATATATCCTGATGATTTCCAGCTTTGAGTCTCAAACACCTAGATATCCTGGCCAGCAAAGCAACTGGGGAAGGCTTCTGGGAGCTTAAATCCAAGAACACCTGGGGACTCCGGTTTGGGAACTACTGATTTATATGCTATCAAAAGTATCAGTTTCAGCCTCTGTTATATCTTTCAGGAAGGGATTTCAAGGACAAGTGATGTGGAAGGTCTATGTTTGCAGAGCCAAATGAAAACATGCTGAAAGCCCAGTCAAACGGTTACCTTCTTTTTTTTGCAGAGATGGTCCCCAAGTGATGGAAAAATATATATGTTTGTCATATGGCATGCTTTTCACCACTCTCCTACCTTGCATTAGGTGTGCTTTCTTTTTGTGGTTGATTATTAGAAGGCGAACACAGGCTTAACTTTGCAAATCCAATTGCTGAAGCAGGTCTTGCTGCAGAGATCACAGTTATGGGAGACAACATGTACTAATCAAAAGAAATAGGCATTCTCTTTAACACCGAATTTACTCTGAGTCATATTTAAGGGGCTCTATAGTACATAACATCCATTTTAATCTAACTTTGAGGGAGAAGACGAGGGGGTTGACTGTATCCAGATGGCCCTCATAATCTGAGCTCTTACACTGTTGCTTATTCAGTTTGTGCATGAAGCCATCACAGCCTGCCTGGGAGGCAGAACTGCTGCCAGTCAGAACAGGCAGCACTGAACCAGCTGAGGAAATAATTCAAGCTAATAAAAAGCCGCCGCTGTCTATGCGGCTACATTTGAAGCAAATCCATACGTGTTCAAGCTTTTTTTGGTGTTGTGCTGTGTTGTTTCTCACCTCTTAAAACTAACTGCGTACGCCTAGCAAATGAACAAATGGCATCCACATTTCTATCACAAGTAGGGCCACTCAGTCAAACGTCTATTGCTCATAGCTAAAGGCTTTTGGAAAAAAAAATTCACGCATGCTCAAAACCACACATGATTTAATAAATTACATGTGCAAATATAATTCATGGAAATGCTATGGCTATAAAACACAGAAAACTAACTTATGGCATATTCAAAAAAGCAAGCCCAATCTAGCAGCAAAATCATCACCAGATCAGGGCATCATTAATTAATAATAAATTACATGCTGTCAAGTTGATTCCAACCTATGTGATTTTTTCCCCAAGGTTTTTAAACTACTGAGTACTCAGAAGAATTGGCCTTTCCCTTCCTCAGGGGATGCCCTGGGACTGTGCAGCTTGCCCAAGGCCACACAGGTTGGCTCTTCTCCTGCAAGGTGCAGTGGGGAATCACATTCCTGCCACTTGGTGCTCCAGCACACCTGGTCACCTCAAAGCATCACTAAAAGATATACATCAGTTTTGAGGGCAGGGGAGGCTCCGAGGCCAGCTACTAAGCTTGTTTTTTGCCCCTCCTTTTATCTAGGCATGAGCAAAACAGAACATTTGCTTGACTGGTCTGTAAATGTCCAAAACGAATATCCAGGAGCTAGTATTTCTGATATTTCTTAGTAAATCTCAAGATGAACCAAATAACTATGGGAAAGCAACAAAGTCTCTCCCCACGGGCACTATTACCAGTGAAAGGCAATGTTTGTCATGATGGTGGGTCTGCCAGAAACAAGCTTTATAATCTAATAGGGAGGCTGAATTGATGGTCCATTTGTCCCCTGATGTGGCCCTGTTGCTTCTTTAGCCAGAGGGAGTCTTCCCTTGGCCTTCCTCTGTTTTGTTTAGCCTGTAAAGCAGTGGTGATGGGGGAAGCATGTTTGTTTCTGTGGGCCTGCACATAATAACCCGTTACAGGGCCATCAGGGACCTGCCTGGTTGTTGCTTGTTGATAGCGATGCCACCCAACTTGGCCCAAGTTATGACTGTTTGAGTTCTTCTGGCAGAAGTAACTCAGCTGTCAAACCAGCGTATTTCCTTTTGGAGAGAGAACCAGTTTGAACCTGGCTTGGATGACATCATTGCCCAATTTGGACTGCTCATGTAAGACACCCCAGTGTCCTCAGGATCTTCGCTACTAGATCTTGTGACACCTTCCTTCTGCCTCCTAGTGCCTGAGAGCTTGCCACGACAGTGTCCCTTTTTATTCTATGATTTCAGAATACAAAGAACCAACCACATGGTCGCTGTCATAAGATGTGACTTTTCCAGTGATGAAGCTGTCTCTCCATTTCATTGTCAGACTCTGGCAGCATTTTATAACACAAAACACAACTGCTTTTTAACCCCTTTCTCCTTCACTTCAAGTCTAAAGGCAATAGAGTGGGTGGAAATGGGTGAGTTTCTTCCCGGATTCTTTTTGATGCCTCCTGGCCATAGGAATCTGTCCACCAGAGAGAATAATTTCATTTCCTTGCCCTTTCGGTCCGTTGGTTTCCTAACTGTGCCACTCTTCATCTGTTGAAACAGACTGCAGATGACCTCGGGTTGAACAGTTGCCACGTGTCCCTCAAGAGGGTGGGTGAGTGGGTGGATAGGGAGTGGGCAGGAGAATTACTGTTGCTGAACAATCAAGACAGGAGTACCTTTGCTGACAGCAATATGTGAAAGGGAGGGGGGAGCAGTCCAAATCACACAGTGATATTCAGACATTGGCCCAGTGCTCCGCCATCTTGTTCAGATCCCGGTTTCTATCATTTAAGAGAATGAACAAACCTCTGCATGAGGATAAGATGTACTTCAGAGTGGGGAGGTGGAAGAGGGGCAGGGTTAAAGGTCTGAGCACTTAAAGCTGAGTGCTTTTTCACCCTTGAGCTTTGAAGAGGGGAGGGAGTGGGCCGATATTCTTTCTGACCCAGAAAACCCTGTTCAAGTATAATCAGATTTCCTGCTTTTCTCTAAGAATCCAGCAGAAAAGGGACATATGTTGTTCCCCAGTCTCTGGTACACGGTTTAGAAGAATTACTTTTCTAGATTCTGACTCCCAGAATCCCTTAGCCAATATGAGTATCTCTACGGTTTGTGCTCCAAGCAAGTACATGTTTCCAGCTCTGCTCTGATATCATCAGTGTGCCCTCATCCTTCTTGAGAGACTATGCTAATGTGCTCTGTATGGAGGACTTGGAACAGCATCTAGTGTGGCTGAGAAGGCCAATTTGAGAGTGATCATTCCTTCCACACTGAAGACAAATACAATCTGTCCCCTGTCCAGCTCCCTGGTTTTGCTGCTTTTGTGACTGTCTCTTTGCCTTGGCCTGCTGGACAGGTGTCTCTTCAAATTGGGAGAGGCCATGATGCACCGCCTGTATCCAGGCTGAATGCTCAGATGTCAAGGTTTCCCATCTGTTGAGGTCCATTCCTAAAGCCTTCAGATCCCGCTTCCAGTTATCCTTGTATTGCAGCTGTGGTCTCCCTCTGGGGTGCTTTCCCTGGACTAATTCTCCATATAGGAGATATTTTTGAATCCAGCTGTCAGTCATTCTCACGACATGCCCAAGCCAATGTAGACATTGCTGTTTCAGTAGTCTATACATGCTAAAAATTCCAGCTTGTTCTAGGACTACTCTATTTGGAACTTTGTCCTGCCAGTTGTTTAATGAAACTATATAATGGCCCATAACCTAAAACACTAAAGTACTATCAGGACTATAATCCTTTCTCCCCATTGTTGTAGAAAACTGACAGTCCCATGAGTCAATGGGAAGTCCATAAGTAATATAGGTTGGCAGTGATATTTCCACTGACTTATATTTGAGGCTTATCAGTGGTAAACATTCAGCATGGATGCCTATTAGCTAAGAATACACATAAGCTCTTGGGAACAAACATTTACCCTGCAGATAACATCAGATAACAAAACCTGAAAATTCAGACTATGCACAAAGAGTTCCATTATACATGCATGCAGTAATTATATACATAAACTAGGCAGGATACCAAGGATAAAGGAAGATTAACACTGTAAGATTTTGGTCAACCTTCTCCTTTCACTTTTAAAATTTAATTATTTGATCCATAATTACTTTTGAAAAAGTCATCATCAAAAATTGATTAAGAATCTGCTAGACCTCTCCTTCTAAACACATTGCACCCAGTACAGACCATTTGGTATCTTAAAGGCTAAACAGTTTTATTTCCCATATGATATGGTAGCGGATATACAGCAACTACAGCATTGTGTAAGGAGGCATTAGTTGCCCTTAAGCGGTCTCCAGATTCAAACAATCTTGATAGCCTCGGTGGTCAGGCCCCCTGGGCTGAAAGTGTTGCTGCTAAACGGCAGGTCAGTAAATGGGAAACAACCGCCATCCAGGATTTGAATCTTTATGAGGACACCGACTTGGTTAGATGAGGATGTGGGTGTTAATTTAACCAGCTTTATCTGCCAAGGTATTCTGTGCAGCAGGAGTCAAGACTTGGGGGCTGGAATTGCAGTGGTTTATCATGAGTCCACCTCCCTCACCAGGTATTATATCTCCCAGTTTTTGTTTCTTTATTTGTTTAAATGGACTGCTGGATAGCTCAGTGGTTTAGGGGTCTGGCTACAGAGCCAGAAGTTGAGAATTCAATTCCCTACTGTGCCTCTTTAACAGGGACTTGACTCTATAATCCATAAAGTCCCTTCCAGCTCAGCAGTTTTAAGATTATAATGTGTATATCTGAAATCAGGAGCCTTGGACAGATTCTGTTGGTATACTGCCCACACCATTGCTCAGTGGTCTCTTTCTGAGCTAGCCAAGCTGGTTTCCTGCATTGGAATCCCCTCAGCTTGTTGGATTGGGCAATTTCAATGTCTGTACCATGACAACTTTGTCAGGAGGACCTCATGTTCTGTCCCAAATGGCATCTGTCTCCTCCCCCCCCCCCCATGCTGCAGGGCACACCTTAGGCCTGGTTTTCTTTACCGGGGTAGATGTTGAAAAGGGAGACTTTTATTTTGGTTCCACCACCCTTAAAGATGTGCTTGGTGGGGACACAGGAAAGGGCCTTCTCTGACACTGCTCCCAGATTCTCGAACGTCCTCCCTTAGGAAGCCAGCCTGATGCCATTTTTGCTGTACTGCAAACAGACAAAGACCTATCTTTTCAGGCAGTACTGTATATTCTTTGGTGACTGGCTCTCTAAGAGAAGTT
This sequence comes from Pogona vitticeps, assembly GCF_051106095.1. NCBI lineage: Eukaryota > Metazoa > Chordata > Lepidosauria > Squamata > Agamidae > Pogona > Pogona vitticeps. Next base: position 77,522,719 of record NC_135784.1, on the reverse strand, counting down.
TTGAAATGGGATGGTTTGTAGTTTTGTTGCTTTTAAATGCTTTTATCTAACATTGTAAATATAATGTTAATTTAGTTCTTTATAAATATTTTAAAAACTTGCAGTTTTTAGTTTTTAGACATTGTGTTTTTTAATAATGTAAGCTGTCTTTGGAATGTTCTTCAGGAGAAAGCCTGGGCATGCATGGATAGATAGATAGATAGATAGATAGATAGATAGATAGATAGATAGATAGATAGACAGACAGACAGACAGACAGACAGACAGACAGGCAGGCAGGCAGGCAGGCAGGCAGGCAGGCAGGCAGGCAGGCAGGCAGGCAGGCAGATAGGTAGGTAGGTTGGTTGGTTGGTTGGTTGGTTGGTTGGTTGGTTGGTTGGTTGGTTTTCTGGGCTGTAGCCAAATGTTTTCAATACATCTGAACAAGTGGGCTATAGCTCATGAAAACCTACGGCAAATAAAGCTTTTTAGTCTTTAAAGTAGTCTTTATTTAGTTAGTCTTTATTTTGGCTACAATAGACTAACAGAGCTACAGTCTTGGAAACATTGCACATGTGTATCTTATCCTGGAATCCGTGATGTTTATACCCTGGATATAACTTTTTCTTCCAATGATTATCTGCTCCGGGATGAAGGGGAAATTGCCCATGAAGGCACAGCCAGGCACAGATAATCAATATGCCTTTGGCAGTGCGTCTGGAAAGCTGAAAACAAAAAGGCCCAGGAGAAGCGAAGCTGCCTAGTGTATTTAGAGCACAGGAGTAAGATATGGCACTATCCCCTTTTCCTTCCAGGACTAAGTTCTCAGGACCTGCCTTGAGCCCACTGTGTGACCAGCAGGTGCAGGCATATGGAAGGAGGGTGGCTGCCATCTTGGCTCTTCTCAAGTTATTGTCTCAGGGCCCTTTGTATGAGCTCGGGTCCCTGCATCAGTGGTCCCCTGCCCACAATTTGAGTCCCCATCCCTGATATGTGCACCGTGGCAAGCTTGTGTTAGGATCAACAGACATCTCCCTTTAATGGGAGCTCTTTTCTCAATGACATGATAGCTAGTTTATGACCTGGTAAGTATTGTTCCCAAAGGTTCAGTTCAAAGGGGAAAAGTTACCTGGCTGGACTCTGTCCTCTTGGCTCTGAAATTAACAACAGCTTCAGGAATGGCACCCATGGTGATTTTTACTGACAAGAAAAACTGAAAAGATTGAGCAACATCTGTCATTTAGCATCTGTGCTCTGATTCAGTTCTTCTCTAATTGGTCCTCAGTTTTTGAGGAACAAGAAGAGAGCCAACCGAGGATCGCTTGTATTTTGGTGGTCATCCTGATGTCTCTTGGACCACGTAAGGGGCATATCATCCCAAAATGCTGGAGAAAGATGCTCCCTACCTTGGTCCAGAAGCAGTCAAGAGGTTCCACTAATCTCAGAATATAGAATCCATCTTCCCAAATTTAAGGATGTGATTAAGAACTTTGCTTAGCTGGATTTGATGAAATATATTCCAGCTTGTCAGGTTGCTTGAAGCTACAGTAGATGCATTCAGAGGTTGACCATCTGTTGAGTGATGGGAACTTTTTAATGTTACTGCATGGAGACAAACTGTTAAATCACGAATTATTGTATTGTGGAAGCTGTTGCTAACAAAAATTATAATCCCTGGTACCAAATTGAAATTACTCAACTATTATTATGAAACAAACCATCTTTATTTAGCTCCTCTGTCAACTGCTTTCTCCCTGAGGCAGGACTAAGTTTTTGCAAGATTGCTAAGAATTTCCTTTGGAGCCAAGCCAGGAGATATAATCCAATGAAGGGGGGAGGGCTTTGCTAGATGTCTTGGATGAAGTGATGTGCAAGGTTCATGCACTACAGGCAGACACGACTTGTGCATTTCAGAGACAGCCTAGTACTTATTGTTCATTTCCCTCTCCCTGCCTAGAACCCTTAGTTTATCCCAGAAGTTTGAAAAGTTACCTTTTTGGGAACAATCTTCTAGCCAGTGGGGCCAACAGCCCTGCAGACTGGAATGAGAATCATAGAATCATGAGGTTGGAAGGGGCCTACGAGGCCATCAAGTCCAACCTGCTGCTCAATGCAAGTGGAGGGGACAGGAATACAATTCAAGGGATCTCTGCCAGGTAGTTGTCTAAATTTCTCTTGAATGCCTCCAGTGTTGGAGCACTCACTACCTCTCCAGGTAATTGTTTCCATTACCATACTGTTCTAACAGTTAGGAAGTTTTTCCTGATATTCAACTGAAATCTGGTTTCCTGTAACTTGAGCCCATTGTTGTGTATCCTGCACTCTGGGATGACCAAGAACAGATCTTGTCCCTCCTCTGTATGACAGCCTTTCAAGTATTTGAAAAGTGGTTGTTGTGGGATTTTCAGGCTCTTTGGCCGTGTTCTGAAGGTTGTTCTTCCTAACGTTTCACCAGTCTCTGTGGCCGGCATCTTCAGAAGATATCCTCTGTAAATGCCGTCCACGGAGACTGGCGAAAAGTTAGGAAGAATAACCTTCAGAACACGGCCAAAGAGCCTGAAAATCCCACAACTACCATTAGATCCCAGCCATGAAAGCCTTCACGGATATTTGAAAAGTGTTATCATACTTTATTTATTGTATTTATTTATTGGACTTATATACCGCCCCATAGCGCTACAAGCACTCTCCGGGCGGTTTACAATTTAATTATACAGGCTACACATTGCCAAGCTGGGTACTCATTTTACCGACCTCAGAAGGATAGAAGGCTGAGTCAACCTTGAGCCGGCTACCTGGGATTTGAACCCCAATTTCTGCTTTGTCTTCATTGTCAAGAGACTCTCTTCTGGAGTGGGAGAGAGGGAATTCCCAACAGGGAGGAGCTCTAACTTGCTCCTATTCCTTTCTATCAACATTGGAACTCAGAACCATATTGGATCTCCCCACCTTGCAGAAAGAAAATGGCTCACACAGTCTCTCTCTCTCTCTCTCTCTCTCTCTGTGTGTGTGTTCTCTTTATCTGTAATCTATGCTAATAAAATGGGGAAAGACAAGCAGGAAGGGCAAAGAAAAAATGGTGTCGTCAGCCACCTCACCCAGGAGTTCCCTCTTCTCTGAAAACCTTCTGGCAAGTGAGGTTGGAAATATGTGAAAGAGACAGGGTTTGCCTAACAGGCATTAATGAGACCTGCTGCAATGCAAGAGGGAGGCTCATTTGCAAATCTGTCTTAAAAGGAAGATCCTTTTAAGCTGTCTCCTCCTCCCTGTGTATTTTCACAGCATATCTAAAGCAATTTAGCATCACATTCAACCCTTCTTTTTTTCTGGCCATAAAAATGAGAGGGATCTAATTCAATAAGGAACAGCACAGAGTAGAAATAAAGAAAATGATTATCCCTGAGCTAAAAGGGAAAATAAAAGAAATAAATCATTTGCCAAATATTCCTTGGGGGGGGTTTTGTAGAACCTGGAGATTCTGAAACTGCTGAGTGTGGGGGAGACAGAAAGGGCTTTTGTGGTTCCACTCTACAGGCTGAACTCATTGGCAGAGGAAGCAACAGCTACGCTAACTTGTGGATTCAGCCCTTGACAATCAGCATGGTTGGCAGTGCGTACTTCCCCTTTGGAAGGAAATCAAATGCCATCTTGATGGGCACCTCCTTATGGATTGTGGGACAGAGAAGGGTGAAGGTAGAGATCACCAAAAGGGAGTACAGAAAACTATTCGGGGGGGTGAGGGAGCAATTTTCATACAATAATATAACCATATGAATTTTACATACATTCTCTATAGAACCCTGAGAGCCAGGGTTTAAAACCAGAGGTGCATTGCTTTCTTGCACTCCTAAGACCATGCCAGCAGAGCCTTAGGAAATAAGGGCACCATGGTGCCTTCGTATCACACTATGGTCCCATGGCGGCAACACATGAGAAGTGTTGAACATCCTTTCAAAGAATAACAAATCGACCACATTGGGAGAAGACAGTATTGGCAGCTTGCCCAGCATCCAACCGAGAAAGGTCGTTACTCTTAATATTATTTATCATTAGGCAGAAACGTTCAGAGTACAGGGAAAAGAAAGGTGCTGTGTCGGCATTGGGGTAGCTGGAAGAGACGCTGCCTCTTTGACCTGCAGAAAACCAAGTGCTGGGGATGAGACAGGACGGGCAAAAGAGTGAGGAAGGGCAAGGCAGTGGAAAGAGAGGAACACCTATAGTTGTGTGGTCGCACCAGACATTGCCTCCCACTCCCGGGGCAACACTCTGACCCATACAGCAAAACAAAACAGTTTGTACACACGAGGGATTGCTGAGCTAATCATCGCAATGACGTTTTGTCTGCTGGGTTCGTGGGGACTCAATAAATGTTGGGGACCAAGGAAAATGATGGCAGGTAAGCACAAGCTGAGCATCATGTACTGTATCTGCCTGAAAGTAATCTAAAAACATTCACTTCATATAGGACTGTAGAGCAGGATAGAATGTGTCTCTGGTTTCCCCTCTGTTTGCTGGATTCAGACCAATTTCTACTGGATTTAACTGTATCATAAGTATAAACAACATCCAGAGGTCTCTGAGCTACCCAAACCTGTCCTTAGTTTTCAGAGAGCTGCCTCCATTCCTCTGACTCCCACTCTGCCATTTTTTTCTTGCAAAATGTGGGTACCCACAACAACCATCAGATCCCGGCCGTGAAAGCCTTCGAGAATACATTACACTCAGACCCTCAGAAATTGCATGCACAAAGCCTATTCTTATCAAACTGCTAGAAGGAGGGAAGGGAAGGCTACCACACCCACTACTAATTATTAGAGGCATGCCTTTCTTCTCTTTTTTTGGCATGAGAAAAAATAATAATGAGTTATCTAATGAGTTTTTCTCTAGCAGATGAAAGCAACTATCAGTGGGGTGGAAGCAAGACTGTGCAGAATGGAATTTTGCAAGCTGGGCCATCTGTATGAAGGAGGCAATTTTTTACTGTTCTACCTTCCCTCCAGTAGTGCCTCCCCCACCAGGTCCCAAAAATCCATTGTGAAGGGCTGGAGGACCCTCCACAGCTGCACAGACAATATCTTACCATTCTTTGAGATTTCAGAGCCAAGACTAGGCTATGGGCCCTTGTAGTCTCATGGGAGCTAGGCCTCATCTAATATTTGCCAGGAGGCTCCAGCCATTACAGCTACCACACAAGATAAGATATGTATTGCTTGCCTTGATAATTTTATTCCTCTTTCCTAACTGGAGTCCCAGGGAAGTAAGGCAGTTCCCTGAGACTTCAGCTGATGCCTTGAAGCCTGGTGACCCTAACAGTGGGTGAGGTGCCACTACAAACTGGAGGACTATGCCCCTTTTCCACAGTGGTGAACCACCACTGTATCCAGGCCACGACCAATGCTTATAAATACAGGAGTTCATTGCCAACAAAAGTAGCTTGACTGCACAATTTGAACTGCTTCCCATACAATGACTGTTCAGCAACAGTTTGCAACTACGAACTACCTATATTTTAATACTGGTTATCAGTGGTGCCCAAAGTCAGAAGGTTGTGTCTGTGCTGAAGGGTAGGTTGTACCAGTTCTCTTTTCTGATAGCATTCAATATGAAATGAATGCATCGCTCCCTTACCACCATCTCTATACAGGCAAGGTTTTACCCAAGTAGATTGACTCATAAGATCTAAACTTCGAACAAAATGAAGGGAGATATTATTCCCCACTTCTCCACAACACCCTTGTTGTTTTGATTAGGGCCATATCCCTTAAACTGTCCTTTCTCTATTTAGAGACGTCTCTTTTTCACTGTAGATTTAAAGTCCTGCCCTTTGTGGCAGTCAATCTCCATAGCAATAAGGTAATTCTGAGTCGTCTGTTCATCTCTCTGACATTTTCCTCCTCTTATCAGTCCCAGTAGTGACATTTGCACACATTCTGCTATAAATATTTCTGTTTTTTTTTTACTTCCATGATAATTTCCCTTGCTTTAGAACCATCCACTCACACAAAAATGGTGCCCCCTCCCCATTCTAACCTTTTCTCGCCCCATCTCCTCTACTTTTTTCTGTTGCTAGGTTTCTGCTCTGCCCCCAGACTGCCTGGAAGTGCTACATCCTGCAAAAGTGAGCAGAAGGAGTTACTCAGATGAAATTTCTCACTGAGGATGTGACATGGCAAATAATATATTATGAGTGATGAGTATATATTTAATGCTGTGTGTGTATGTGCCACTGTTTATTCTCACCTGAAAGGGAAAAATACATAGAGTTGAAATTCTAATAAAAACCCAAAGCTAAGTGGTTCCCTTGCTTTAGAGCCACTCAAGGGCTTATCTACTGATTAAACCCGCAAAATGCATAGGAGGTTTTTGTTGTGATTTCACTTAAAAAGGTAAAGGTAAAGGTTCCCCTTGACAGTTTTTTTCCAATTGTGTTCGACTCTAGGGGGCAGTGCTCATCCCCGTTTCCAAGCCATAGAGCCAGCGTTTTGTCCGAAGACAATCTTCCATGGTCACATGGCCAGTGCGACTTAGACACGGAACGCTGTTACCTTCCCACCAAGGTGGTCCCTATTTGTCTACTCGCATTTGCATGCTTTTGAACCGCTAGGTTGGCAGGAGTGGGACAAGCGACGGGCGCTCACTCCATGATTTCACTTACACTCAAAGCTATTCTGCTAGGGAAGCTGTGCTTAAGGGAGGATCGATGCAAATCATCCCAGTTATATTTTGTGCTTTGAATCAGAGCTGGAATTGCTTCATATTGCTTAAAATATTAAAGCATTTTTCAAACTTCTAACATCTTACTTCTTGCTGAATCTAAATTACCGATCAGAGGCTGAGCTTTCAATCACAGTGACTCTGTTATAGAAGAAGCATGTGTGTGTTAGAAAACTATTTAAGGTTGCTGTGACCTTAAATAGTAATGCAAGACAGGGAACTGAGTTATTTGGCAATATTCATTTGCCTATTTAGTGTGATTTCTTTTCTGTAGATGTGTGCAATAGAAGACTGTATAAAAGTATTATTGAGATTTATTGGCCTTTAGCTTTGTCTACAGCCAACGCTCTTGATCGTAAATGGATCGTTCCTTGTCTAAGGGTGAGTAAATAAGATTTTATGTTCTAGCACAAGGTGTTTTTCTCATGCTCATAGTTTTCAGACATTGTGAATGCTATTACTGTAGTTATTATCCCCAGGAAACAGATGCATTGTGCGTTTTGGGGTCTGTTCAGAAAAAAATGCTAGATCAGTGCAATTTCAAAGCAGCAGAATGAGCACATCTTAAGGAGCCAATATGCTACTTGGGGCCAACAATCCTGCCATTCTCACTGTTTCGTTTAGAACCCATTGTTTGTGTAAAAAATTAATACTGCCAATCCAGGCAGTTAAACGTTTTCATTGTTTAATCATTTCATTTCTTTAGTTGCATCAGACTCCTCTTTTAGTTTCTAAATTTTAACACTAACAGATTAATTTTCAAACATGCTTCTTTTGTCACCCCTTTATTGCTTCCCAGTTCCCTTACCCCCTTGAGATTCTGAAACCACCCTTGGTTTTTACAGGTTATATCATCATCATCTCCCACCACCACCACCCTGCTATTCCATAAGTAGAAGGTGTAACCCCTTCATCTTCTACATACCCTTCCAGCAAAAAAAAAAAAAAAAAAAAATTCACTTGTTCTCCTTGCCCGCACTGTCTGTTTTATGCAGAAGATTCACTCACAAGTCCACACCTGCCTTCCTCTATTGCCCCTTTCCACTTGTGTGTCTCCATCTGTGATATCTTTCTGAGGGTATCCTGCCAACATGTGTGCTGACTACGGCAAGGCAATCTGCTTTTTCCACCCAAGCCCTCTTTCCCACTATGTTTCATTGATTCATTTGGATTACCCGCATTCAGCCTCTAGGATTACCACTGTACCCACTGTGCCCACTGATGGAGCATTTCTGACACTTGCAAACGCTTCTGTCTATCTGGAAGCAGCTTAAGTGGTACTGAAATAGATGCTTCACTTGTTATTTGCAGGTACAGTTGGAGGATAAGAATTGCTTTATTTCTCTAAGCTATCTTTTTTTCTTTGTCCTTGTCAGTTTTGTTTTCCCTCAGAAAAACACCTATAGCCAAATCAGGATGTGTGTGTGTGTTTGTGTGTATTGTATCCTGCTCTTTTGAGAAGCGCATCATTATGTGTCATATTCCTTATCTGCCGATTCAATGAGCTGCTTTGGCTGTCATATACTGTATGTGGAAGCAAATTTGCTGGAGCAAATTGTGGGTTTAAATGCAGCATCTTGCTGGTTCTTGGTTGCTAACGGGAGGGCCATTTCTCTCTCTCTCTCTCTCTCTCTCTCTCTCTCCTTGCACCTGCTCTGGAGGGCAGCCCAACCTGGTTTGAAAGGGGGAAGGAATCACCCACTCCTTATTCCATAAAGGGAAGCCATTCCCTCAGAGGAGCAGCCCTGTTGGATGCTGGCCTGAGAGCTTACCCACACTTCACAGTCACAGCACACACACAGTTTTCCTCCCTCTGAAGGAATTCTGGGATGTGTAGTTTGATAATATTCTTAGAATTCTCTTACATGGTTCAGGGAAGTTTTCCTGAGCAGTGGTTCTTAACCTTTGTTACTCGGATGCTTTTGAACTGCAACTCCCAGAAACCCCAGTCAGGACAGCTGGTGGCGAAGGCTTCTGGGAGTTGCGGTCCAAAACTCCTGAGTAACCCAAGGTTAAGAACCAGTGTTCTAGAGCTCTCTAATAGAGGATTCCAAGTAATCCACCAAACTGCTTACCCTACAATTCCATAGGATGGTGCCATAGGAACTAAAGTGGAATCAAACTGCTATAATAGCTGTGTTGTGATGAGCACACAGCCTGTCCTTTCACAGTGGCACTATGCTCCAGCCCAGATGCTGGCAAAGAAACTATTGCTGGAATCGTGTGATACACCTTGGCTGAGATATAGTGGGCCAAGTTTATGGGTACCTTGTAGTAAGCATACTTTGGTGTGTGGGGGGGGGCATGGGGAAGGATCTCTGCATGCCAAGAGATATAGCACTTCATTTTGCTCTCCGGGTAAAATGTAACAAGTGATGAGAAAGCTCCCTCTGCCCAAGACTGTGCACTGTTCACGGTCAGAACAGACTATTCTGTCCTTGAAAGGCTAGTGGAGTGTTTTCCAACTTTGCATAACCCAGGTGTTCGTGGACTGCAATTCCCAGAAGCCTTCATCATCTGCTGTGCTGGCCAGGGTTTCTGGGAGTTGAGGTCCAAGAATACCTGGATCACAGGAGGTTGGGAACCACTGGGCTAGTGACTTCTCCTGGTATAAGAGAGCTTCCTATAGGTGCTACCATTGACTTGGCAATTTATTTACCTAAGGTATTTAAAATATTGCTGCTCCAACCTTTACCAGATTAGATTTGAAGGCAGTGATCAGCAGTATAAATGATAAATGGTTTGAAACACAATTCAATAAAACATTTGAGTAACCAGAGCTTGAAAAGTTATCTTTTTAGACTACAGTTCTGAGAAACCCCTGGATAGATTCTGACATAAAAGAAACTACTGTAGCTCCCATCACGCACAGGCTTCAAGGCCGGTGTCCCATATGCACTTTAAAATATGCTCTGCCTTTAACGGAAAGGGCAGGGAGGGAACCATGCATAATCTTCAGGTCCTCCTTGAATTGCACAGTCAGGGTTGCTGTTAAAAACAAATCCAGTTGTACAGCCCTATAGGATACAGTAGCAGTGTTTCAAAATTCTTTGACTTGAATATTGGAAGCCATAGATTTGGAGTGGAGAAATGAAATATTACCTCAATAATTTTGAGTCAAGTCATGCTTCCCGCTCCCCAACCCCCCATGCTTGTGTATGAATGTCAGATGTGGCTTGCAGTCAGGGATCTGGGCGGGAGACAAACCGACCTGCTTCACATTCCAGGTGACCTTGCCCAGCTTGTCTTCATGCAGTGAATTCATGTTGGCAACATACCCTTTTAGGTCTCACACCAAAAGCTTGTTACATTGTCATAAATCCATTAAAAAAAAAAAAACACCAAGTACAGCCATGGGTATAATACTTATGCTGTATGGAGCACAGACTCTCTGGGATTTTGTTGCTGCAAACGCTGCTGCCATCCTTCCTATACGCTTCCACTAGGAAATAAAATTTCCAACTCTTAGAAAAGGTAAATAGACAAGTGAGACCTGCAACAAAATGGTGCAGTGTGAAGTACGCCTATGGTGTGCAGTCAACCAGTGAGATTCCCCTTCCCAGAAGAATCCATTCATCTCTTTCCCCCTCCCTCTCAGTTTTCCATGACCTTGTCCCATAAAAAAATTAGGAGAAGGCCATCTGGTCCTTATATTTACACAAATGCAAGAACAGGTTATACCTTTATTAGATAACAAGAAATGTGAACAAATAGTGAGTTTTCAAGGATAAAATCTACCTCCCTATGAACAAATTTTTTATGGTGAGTGCAGAAAAATTATAAACAAGACTGCCCAAAATTCATAACAATAGTAAGTTTTATTGTGCAGTCATAGGCCCATTCATACAAAGGTAAAATAGATAAAATAAATACATAATATAATATAGAATCTTGCTCTTGCATGTTCTTGGCTGAAAATTGGGTTGTCCGGGATCTGGATGCCCCAGACAACCCTGATAGTGCGGTTGCTGACCTTGAGCCAGACATCCTGGAGAGTGAAGTCAAGTGGACCTTAGAAAGCATGGCTAACAACAAGGCCAGTGGGGATGATGGCATTCTAGTCGAACTATTTAAAATCTTAAAAGACGACACTGTTAAGGTGCTACACTCAATATGCCAGCAAGTTTGGAAAACTCATCAGTGGCCAGAGGATTGGAAAAGATCAGTCTACATCCCAATCCCAAAGAAGGGCAGTGCCAAAGGATGCTCCAACTACCGTACAATTGCACTCATATCACACACTAGCAAGGTTATGCTCAAAATCCTACAAGGTAGGCTTCAGCAGTATGAAAACTCCCAGAAGTACAAGCTGGATTTCGAAGAGGCAGTGGAATTACAGACCAAATTGCTAACATGCACTGGATTATGGAGAAAGCCAGAGAGTTCCAGAAAAATATCTACTTCTGATTCACTGACTACGCAAAAGCCTTTGCCTGTGTGGACCACAGCAAACTGTGGCAAGTTCTTAAAGAAATGGGCGTGCCTGACCACCTTATCTATCTCCTGAGAAATCTATACGTGGGACAGGAAGTAAGAGTTAGAACTGCATATGGAACAACTGATTGGTTCAAAATTGGGAAAGGAGTATGACAAGGCTGTATATTGTCTCCCTGCTTATTTAACTTATACGCAGAATACATCACGCGAAAGGCTGGACTGGAGGAATCCCAAGCCGGAATTAAGATTGCCAGAAGAAATATCAACAACCTCCGATATGCAGATGATACCACTCTGGTGGCAGAAAGTGAGGAGGAATTAAAGAACCTCTTATTGAGTGTGAAAGAGGAGAGCTCAAAAAATGGTCTGAAGCTCAACATAAGATCATGCCCACTGATCCCATCACTTCCTGGATAATAGAAGGGGAAGATATGGAGGCAGTGACAGATTTTACTTTCTTGGACTCCATGATCACTGCAGATGGTGACAGCAGCCACAAAATTAAAAGACACCTGCTTCTTGAGAGGAAAGCTATGACAAACCTAGACAGCATCTTAAAAACCAGAGACATCACCTTGCTGACAAAGGTCCGCATAGTCAAAGCTATGGTTTTTCCAGTAGCGATGTATGGAAGTGAGAGCTGGACCATAAAGAAGGCTGAACACCGAAGAATGGATGATTTCAAATTATGGTGCTGGAGGAGATTCTTGAGAGTCGCCTGGACTGCAAGGAGAACAAACCTATCCATTCTAAAGGAAATCAACCCTAAGTGCTCACTGGAAGGGCAGATCCTGAAACTGAGTCTCCAATACTTTGGCCATCTCTTGAGAAGAGAAGACTCCCTGGAAAAGACCCTGATGTTAGGAAAGTGTGAAGGCAAGAGGAGAAGGGGACGGCAGAGGACAAGATGGTTGGACCAAAGCTACCAACATGAATTTGACACTGGAAGACATGAGGGCCTGGCATGCTCTGGTCCATGGGGTCACAAAGAGTTGGACATGACTTAACAACTAAACAACAACAAAATAGCTGAAAATAAAAACTTAGCCACTAACTTTGCAATTATTTGATTCTTTCCAGACAAGAACTGTCAAATAGTTTGTGGGAGGTAGACCAGTACATTTAGTCATGAGTGAACCAAGATATCGAATGCGTTCAATCCTATATAGGCTACATTCTAAAATTATGTGCTCCAAGGTCTCAATAATTTCTTTTCTACAGGGACAAATCCTTTCACCATATGGGGTGTTATTAAAATGCCCTTTTAAAAGGGCTGAGGGGAAAGCAATTAAAACTAGAAAGGCACAAATTCAAGGGGAACCTTGAAGTGAGACTTCGGGAAGTGAGATTTCTATTATAAGGGTTCAAATACTGAGGGAACTGAAGGGGCAAAGAATGCAGATAGTTCCAGAGGAGGTTTTCTGTTCAGGATAGTAAAGGTAAAGGTTCCCCTTGAAAAGGCACAAACTTGGCACAAAATTGTGCCAGGTTTGCTTGAGGTGAGTTCAGATGATGAACTCTCCCACCAAATACATTCAGTATATGGCCAGAGGATGAAGACAAGCCTCTGGCCATACTACCGCCCACACCTAGTGCCACTTCTTTTTTGTGCAGGAACAAGGGTCTCTGTAGAAAAATTTCAGGTGGCCAAATCTATTAATGATACCTATAAAATACTGGCCTGATGTTTGTCTGCATACCTTTAAATAAATGCAAGATAGGGCACCCTTTCTTGCCTGCCCCCATGCAGACACCTATGTGGAGGGATGGTTTTTGGTTTGGTTATATAAAGAGTAGCATTAAGACAATGAGTCTGCTGTTAGTATATAAGAGAACACCAATGCGGAAGTGCTGTTTTTCCAGGGACAGGGAGGTTTTCATGTGGGGAAAACAAATATGCTATACTCTGCCTGAAGCCAGAAGATGGACATATAGTCCCAGGAACTCTGCTCCTTTATGATTTATCAAAATATGCAATAACATAGAGTTGTATATACAAGTTGTTAAGCCTGGTACTGGATGTGATTAGGCAGTAGATAGTGAATCAAGCAAAGTGAGAAAAATAAAGGCCTTCAATGGTCTTTTCTGACACTCAGAAAGCAAAGGCCTGAACTGAAAATGAGATGGGGAAAGGCTACAGTGGCAGCACTTCTGCTTTGCGGAAAGTTGGGCCCTTTGCATTTGACCTTTTGAAAGTGACTTAGCCAAATAAGGCCCCCTCAGAAATCTTTTCACAAGCAAAGCTTTAGTGGAGCTGTAACTTATTCTTTTTCCTTTGTCGTGACATGCTGCGGAGTTCCCTTCATCATGGCATCACAGGGATCTCCATGGCAACCACACGTGCCCTTCTGCAGGAATGTCAGTTTTGCAGCATGCACACTCTCGGGAAGTGAGATTTCTGTTATAAGGATTCAAACACAGAGGGAACTGAATACAAATAGTTCCAGATGAGGTTTTCTGTTCAGGATAGTAAAGGTAATGGTTCCCCTTGACAATTTGTCCAGTCATGTCTGACTCTAGGGCACGGTACTCATCCTCATCTCCAAGCCGTAGAGCCAGCATTTATCCAAAGACAGTTTCCGTGGTCACGTGGCCTGTGCGACTAGACACGGAACGCCGTTACCTTCCCACCGAGGTGGTGCCTATTTATCTACTCACATTTTTACATGCTTTCGAACTGCTAGGTTGGCAGGAGCTGGGACAAGCGACGGGAGCTCACTCCGTCGTGTGGATTCGATCTTACAGCTGCTGGTCTTCTGACCTTGCAGCACAGAGGCTTCTGTTGTTTAACCCGCAGTGCCACCACGTCTCTTCTGTTCAGGAGAGAGAGCAAATAACTTTGAAACACTCCTTACAGCCTCCCCCAAGTTGGTGTTCACCATGCTGGCTGCTGGGGATGGTGGAAGTTATAGCTCAAGACATTTGGAGGGCATCAGATTGGGGGAAGGATGTTCTTTATTGCTCCTATTACTGTTTGGCTCTCCGTTGGTTTTTATTTAGCTCTCTTTGCCACCATGAGAAAGCCAGGGCATTGCCTCAAAGTCCTAATGTGAGTCACCTCAAAGAAATACGAGCTAAAAGACTTCAGTCAGAAGTATTCACACATCCTCAAGAAAATTGTCTGCTGAGGATAATGAGTCTGAATAGTCTTAAACATGTGCAGGCCTGTGTCTTGATGAAGGAGAAATCTGTAAATCTTTTTAATGATAAAAAACAGGAGCATTTCCAACACAGAATCAATTTGTTCATGTAGAATGAATGGTCAAAGGTATATAAACAAGAGAAGCAACCAAATAAAAATAAAATCCTATATCTCAAGCTTTACTAACAACAGTAAAAACTTTTCAACAGAGATGACTCTACTGTCGAAATGAAGTCTGAACTGTGCACCATTTCATGGGGGGTCTGGCGCACAATCCATCATGCAGTGGGGAGCCATGTCAAATGCTGCAAACTGATTGTATAGTTATTGTTGCATGTGCAGTTTTTTTAAAAGACACACACCTAAATACAAAGCATGCTCTAGTGTATATTTACTGATAAATGTGCTCATACACTTACAAATATATTTGTCTGGAATTGCAGCCAAAGACAACCCAGGATTTTAAAATTTTTTTATTTCATTTCATTTTATTTGCATCTGGCTAGCCTGAGGCAGGAACACCAAATACAATTTCAGTAGGCACTCTAATTACATTAGCCTTATTTTTGAAATATGATTGAAATCCCCATGAAATTTGGGCTCACAGTAGTACAGTTTAATCGTAAAATGAATTAATTGTCCCATTTGGAGCTGTTTCTTTGGCCATGGCCACCTCCTCTTCACCATCTGGACGAAATCTTGAGCAGGCCCAAATCGCAGCTAATGGCAAGGGTCACCTACTGCTCCATCTCCAACTTCATGTGTTCGGCCAATGCCCTTTTTGATTCCAGCAGCAACGTCACAATCACCTACAGCATGGCTGACCAAGGATGGCTAGAGTAACAGTTTCTGATAACCTGGGCACATGGCTGAAAAAGTAAAAATGGATGGCGCATGTAGAGGTGATTCTGAGGGTCTTGATTCTGGGGTTTGACACGATAGCCCAGGCACCTTTATCTATGCACCTTTGTGGTTACTAGGAAGGGAGAGAGAACTGCTTTCTTGACCGAGGGTGCCTTGCAGTGACAGCATGCCCAAGAACCAGAAAGTGCTATATAACTTGATCTCAGAAAGAAGCAGGAGAAACTGGAATGTCACCAGGATGTTGGAGGGATTTTTAATTTAGTTACAGTGGGGTCTTGACTTGAGAACTTAATCCGTATTGGAAGGTGGTTCTCAAGTCAAAAAGTCTGTAAGTCAAGTCTCCATTGACCTACAGTGCATTGAAAACCGATTAACCCCGCGACAGGCCGTTTTTGTTCCATTTTGGGTTTTTTCTGGTCTGTAAGTCAAATCTCAGTCTGCAAGTCAAACCTAAATTTTGCGGCCAGAGAAGTCTGTAACTCAAAAAGTCTGTAAGTCAAGCCGTCTGTAAGTCAAGGGTCCACTGTATTCCCTTTGTGGGGGAAATGACAGAGACAAAAACAAAGGAACAACAGGAAGAAAAGGGGGCAGTCTCTTGGACTCTGGGGCATGGGGTGGGGGGCTCTATAGTTCAGCTAATAGGAAGTACAGGGCAGTCTCCCAGAGTGAAAGGAGAAGCATGCAAGGTTGTATTCCCCCCCCCAAAAAGAAATCACCAGGAGCCCTTAAAAGTTCCTTTTTTGAACAAGAGCTCTCCAAATCCTCTAGCCAGGAGATGTTGTCCCAAAGAGAGGAACTCCTTCTGTTTCTGGTTTCTCCTGGCTGTACAGACATGTTGACTGTGGGCTGGCTCTTGAGTTTGAGTCATATCTTGGTCAGCTTCTGGAGTTCCTCTTTGTCTGCCTCTAGATGCCTAACCCTGAGAGCACACTTCATGATTTGGAACACAAAAAGGGTTAACTTCTGGAATGTACATGAATGAATCATAGACTGCCCACTTTTAAAGCACAGCTTGGAAGTTTATTTCCAAGAAGAATAAATATAAATAATGGAACACTGAAGCCATTATATTGAATGGTGATACAATGATACTTGGGCTCTATCCTCTTATACCTCTGTGTGAATCACTGCTGTGATGAGAAGCAACAACCTGTGCAGTGGCTACTGCGGGGGCCCAACAAAGGGCCTCTGTGGACAGCAGGTCATTTTGTTGCCTCCTGTTACCGGAGCCATCAGTCATAACAAATCCTAATGGAAACTGCTGAGAAGATAGGGTGAAATGACTTAGGATGCAATCAGACAGAGGTTTTTTTATTTTTTTACATGGGTTGGTCTGGCTGGGGGTTGGGATGGGTCACTCCTTTTTCCAGTGGCAAGCATGAGTGGTCATCCCTTATCCATGCCTGTTGCTGTTATGTGCCGTCAAGTCAGATGTGACCTGTAGCATCCCTAATAGGGTTTTCAAAGTGCGCTACAGTGGTGCCTCGCTTAACGGGCGCCCCGTTTAACGACGAAATCGCATAGCAATGAGGAATTTGCAATTGCTTTTGCGATCACTTTGCAATGGTCTGAATGGGTTTTTTTCACTTTGCGATGATCTGCCTCAATTATCGATCATCGCAAACAATTATTTTAAAACAGCTGATCGGTGATTCCAAAATGGCCGCCGGGTAAAATACATGGCCACCCGCTGTGTTTAGGGACGGATTCCTCGCTTACCGGGCACCCAAAATGGCCACCGTATGGAGGATTTTCGCTTAAAGGCAAGTTTTTAGCCCATAGGAACACATTAAACAGGTTTTAAAGCATTCTTATGGCTTTTTAAAATCACATAGCGATGAAATCACTTTGCAACGATTTTTGCTGCACGGATTATCGTCGCTATGCGAGGCACCGCTGTATTTAAAGAGTGGTTTCACCAGTTCCAAACTCTTCCTGCACCCACCCCAGTGAGTTTCCATGGCAGGTCTGGAGAGCTGAACTCAGGTCTCCTGAGTCCTAGTCTATTACTCTATCCACTACGTCATGCTGGTTACCCTGTCCATGAGTACCGGCACCTTTTCTGGTCACTGTCAGAGTCGGAAGGGACCTCAAGGGCCAACATCCTACCAGTGTAGGAATCTACATCAAAAATATTCCTGACAAGGGGCCGTCCAGCCTCTATTTTAAAAATACCAATTATATGTTGGAGCTTTTGCAACCTTTCATGTTGCCTTTAGTAGGTTTGGCTGGGAGGGACCTTTCTGGGCCGGGGTGACTGTCAGTTTAACCAGCACTAACCAATGATTGCCTCCTGCCACTGAATTCAAAGAGAGCCCTGCCTCTCTGCTCAGCGGCTTTCCCCTCTCCAAAGTCTGTTGAAATCTTATTGCTGAAAGCAGTCCTGTTTGTAAGTTTGCTGTTTGATCTGTTCAATTGTAAGTAATGAGAAACTTTCATTCTTTCTCCAAATAATGTCTCAGTGAGCTACTGAGGCTGTAAGAGCCGGTTGATGAGGCAAGGGGTGGACTAATTTGGGGATCTTGATACTATTCTGCTCTGTGAATACTTTCACTTCCACTTCACAGCTAGAGGAATTTAACCAAAATTCAAAACTCTGCAACATGATAGAGAGTCCCCAGTCTTCTGAAGTTTTGCTATCATGCCAGAGCAGCTAATCGTACAGATATGCCTTAAACAGGGGTCTCTGTGAGCCCATGGCAGGGTCTTGAATCATTGAATAAATTGATTTCAGA
This sequence comes from Pogona vitticeps, assembly GCF_051106095.1. NCBI lineage: Eukaryota > Metazoa > Chordata > Lepidosauria > Squamata > Agamidae > Pogona > Pogona vitticeps. The sequence goes on along the minus strand of NC_135784.1, from coordinate 77,504,848 downwards.
TTGGTGTGACAACACACAGTTTCAGAACAACGGGGCTAGAGGAATGTCTTATTAATCACTTTGCTGCTCTGAATTGCGAATGAATCCCCTGCTAAGTTGCCAGCAGAGATTCTAAGCAGAGGCACTGCCAAACTAAGGGAACAGGAGACCCAGCAACGAACGAACACTGCCTTTTCTGCTCAAAAGCAAATCTCCTGCAGATGCGTCAAAAGTACCCTTGCAAATTGTGTACTTAGTGGTGAAGATTCCTTGACTAGTTTTCCCCGTTCTGTTCTTCTTGTTCTGCAGCTGCTCTGTGTATTTATGTTTTTTCCATATATCACCTGGGTAACAGCACTCTGTGACTCATGGAGCCTTGCATGAAAAACAACTAATACAACCTCCCCCCCCCCCAATCCATAACCCACCTCTAAAACAATCCAGCCAAGGAGAATGGCTTTCTGTCTGCCTATTTTGTAGGTATCAAATGCTTTACATGGTCCCATTTCTCCCCTGCGAATCATAAAAGTAATACTCAAAGAGCAGGGAAGCAATTTGATAGCCGCAGCCTCAGTCAGTTGAGGGCTGGAGGGTGGGGGGCTTCAAGAATGGAAATAACACTGAATTTTGTCATTAAGGTTTCTCCAGTTTTAGGCATGTGGGAATCCCAGGAGATTGCAAGTGGGAAGTGAATGATTTTGCAATCTGCCGCTGGTTAGCTGGAATTAACTGTCATTTGCGGGAAAATGGCAGCCAGTCAGACGAGCCTGGCCCCTTCTTCAGCACATTTCAACCTGTATAGCCCAGTGTTCTCTGTCCACAAACATTAAGGCCGTATCATCAACAGCCCTGCTTCGCTCTTCCAAACTCAAGGCCATGGCTTCCTTTATTGAGTCCATCTATCACACTTCGCTCTTCCTCTTTTCCTTCTGACCTCAGCTTTTCCTAGGATTATTGTTTACTGCTACGAGTCTTTTCTTCTCCTGATGCACCCAAAGCATGACAATCTCAGTTTCATTGTTTTTGTTGAGAGAGAGAGAGAGAGAGGTCAGACTTGGTTTGATCTAGGACCCATTTGTTTGTCCATCATACCTACAAAACCACCTTTGCTGAACTTTCTATGGGTTGCTGAAACTGAATTCTTCAAATGGCTTTTGGTTTTCATAGCTATTTTTTAAAAATTGGCTTTTTAAATGGTAGAAAACCTGTATTTAACTGATTTTTTAATCATTTTCATTTTTATATTGCTTTCGTAGTTGGAAAAGAGACTGGTAAATACTATCCTGCTGTAGGTTTTCATTGCTATTGTTGTAATGTCCCACAAAGAAAGATGCTTGATGGGACCAACACATTATCTTGGTAACAGATTAAATATTCCATGAGACTTTCTTTTAATGTTTACAATGCAGAAAATACCAAAATGTCCAGGCACTTCACTAGCATGATAATAATATATGCGCATTAGAACATATTAGAACATATTAGAACATAGAACAAAGAGCCTCGTGGCGCAGTGGTTAAAACGCTGTACTGCAGCTAAAACTGTGCTCACGACCTGGGGTTCAAATCCCAGGTAGCCGGCTCAAGGTTGACTCAGCCTTCCATCCTTCCGAGGTCGGTAAAATGAGTACCCAGCTTGCTGGGGGGGCAATGTGTAGCCTTTATAATTAAAATTGTAAACCGCCCGGAGAGTGCTTGTAGCGCTATGGGGCGGTATATAAGTCCAATAAATAAATAAATAAATAAATAAATAAATATTTTCATTTGCCACATTTTTGGTGTCCTTCACTTCAACGTTGTTCTTTAAGCACAATGAGAGGAAAATGTGTATGGAAAGAAAATAGAGAATAATATGTATTCATTTACTGTTTTGCTTCTATAAGCAAACATCTAATCCCATATAGATAAGTAAACAAATGTAAAAAAAGAAATCACTGTCTATTTGTCAAACAAGAAATCTGGAGTACTGATTAAACAATTTGTTCTGCTCTGTGCTACTGATACACAGTATTTAAGGCAAATTATTTCTTGCTTCTTCTGATGGCCTCTCTGGGATGAAAGACACCAGCAATTATCATTATCATATCATCAGAGCTCGTGTGTTCCTTGTTAAAGTTTCCCAAGCCTAAATAAATCGGTGTCCTTTGAAATATCAAATCGTATTTGCCACGCAGTGGTATTTTGACAAAGTACAGAGAGAACCCATCATGGCAGAGTTTCCTTGAACAAATCTTGCTGTTCTACCTCTACATTTTGAGAATGGGCAAATAATTACCAAGCTGTGAATGCAGTCCAGTAATCGGAAAATCCTTCCAGAATTGCACTGTCATAGCAAGGCTGCCAGAAATAAGTTCTAAGCTTTTATTGTTCTAAGCAAAAGGAAGAGTGCTACAAGGAATGGTGGAAGAAACTGGGTTTTTTTTTTACCCTGGAGAAGAGACAGTTCAGAAGTGGTACATTAGCCATCTTCAAATATTTGAAAGGCTGTCATGTAGTAGATGGAGCAATATTGCTTTCTGTTGCTCCAAAATACAACATTTCAGTTAAGGATAAGAGATTAGATTTTTCTGGTCATAGGAAGTCATTGACATCGCGACGGATTATTTCCAAAAATGATAGATTGTTCTTTATTGGTAGGCTTGCCCAGTGTCAGGGTGTACCCCTCTGGGTCTCCAGGCAAGCTGACAGAGGCCCTGGGATGGAAGAAAGTTTGTTTTGTGGGTGTGAGCTGGACACTCATCTTCTTCTTTTCCAGTCGTGTCAGGGCTCACTGACTCAGGTGTTTTGCGGCACATGTGTGCAATGGCAGCAAATAAAAAAAGCCACGACTATGGAAAGACTGGAGAGAGAACTGGTGGGGACCTTTGGGTCCATCATGCCATTGGAATGAAGTGGAGCCCCACCACAGCCTTCTTGTTGCCCAGGCATCAGCCACTCACTGGCAGAGGGACACTCCCCTGAGGGATCTGACAGCAACCGTAACAGCCATGAAAGGTCTGAAATGGCTCCCCACATGGGGATGGGGATCCAGTTGGGAATCTGAAAGTTGAGTCATGGCAACTGGACCTCTTTGTTATTAGGTTGAAAAGTTTCACTATTCATCCAGGTAGCTTTTTCAGTCTGAGGAGAATTGGTAGGGGACCTCCGATAGATCTTCCACCTACCAACTCTCCTCAGACGGAAGAAGCTACTTGGATGAGTAGCGAAATGTTTCAACCTAATAAGAAAGAGGTCCAGTTGCCGTGACTCAGCTTCCAGATAACCTCACCTGGATGACTGAGAATCTTCACAGATATGTCCTATTGGGAACAGTGGCAACCGCTGCAGCCTAGTTGCCAAAAAAAGAGTACACCTCCAGCAGCCGTTCCGTCTATGGGTGTGTGTGTGTGTGAATTGTCTAGGAAGGTAATCTAAGCTATGGTGCAGTTTCTTCTCTCTTCTCCTTCTGTCATGTAGTAAAGATGTTCCTGATTCGTTTTGCTTCCCTTGAGGTCATTTAGGGCACAGGAAGGATTTTATGATACTGGGATGATCTATGCCATTTAAGTATTCTGCTGATTTATTGGAGTTTATTGGGGTTTCTATATGATCATTTTTATGGCTGTTTTTAAACATTGCATTACTGCTTATATCTGCCTAACATTTATCTCTTTTAAAAAAAAAAAAAAAAACCCTGAAAATTGGTTCATAAATAAAAGAGCTGATAGTAATAATTAAAATGCAGGCAGTGCCCAGCATGTAGATTCAGATATTATGTGCTATCAAGTCAGAATTAATTTATAGCTACCCTAATAGGGCTTTCAAAGTGAGATATTTAAGGAGTGGCTTTACCAGTTCCAATCCCTCAGTGAGTTTCCATTTCTGAGAAAAGATTTGAACCCAGGTCTCCTGAGTCCTAGCCCCTCACTCTGTCCACTACACTATACTCGGTATTTAGACTCAGTCACTTTCCCCAAACAGAGCGTGCAAGCCCATGTTTCCCCATTTCTCTCCACATGTCCACCCTCAGCACAGTCTGTCTCACTAATCTTGTGGAGTTCTTTGAAAGAACCAGAAAGCCTATATGGAAATCCCAGCTTCAGTCTCTAGGCAGAAGTGAAGGGGTTCCTGCCTAAAACCCCAGGGGTTTACTGACAACCAATACAGTAGTTTATCATCTTGGGCAAAGGGCAGCATGGCCTGGCTCGAGGTAAGACAACTTCTGATCTTCCTTGGTGGATAGTGGTGATATGGAAAACTGGATGTACTTGGACTTCCAAAAGCTTTCAACAAAGTTTATCATGAACTTCGCCATGGGTAAGAAGAAAGGTGGACAAATTGCATCTCCTTAGCCAAGTTTGCAACCCACTGGACGATATATCTTGCTACCCCCAGAGATCTCCAGGAGCTGATGTTTTTACATAAGCAGGTTTAGAAGACTTTTTCAATTTAAAGGTCCCTGACAACCCTAAAATAACTACTGGAAGTGGGTACCTGGTCACTTTTGGTAGGTATGTGTGTGCATGCATTTATAGGGAGGGAGAGGGCATTTTCTGATCTTTCTGAGCCTGACATAGTCTGTCTTGGTGCTGAGGGCAAAAATATGACACTCCTCCCCAGGCTCAACAGATTCGGCCACCATGGGCTAAGAAGACAAATCTAGTAAATCAGTGGCTGATTAACTATTAGGAAACAAAGAGTAAGAGGAAATGAACACTTCTCTGAGGAATGTAAAGAAGCTTGGGGGTCCCTCACAAACCTTTCTCTGTTTTAGAGTAGTTTATAAATGAAGTTAGGGATGAATGAACAGTGAAGTAGCAAAATGTCTGGACGAATACCAAGTAACTCATCGCAAAGAAAAGAAATTCACAGCAAAGAAAAAGAAAGTGGAAGGACTGATAGCAAAGAGTATCTGTCCCAACCAGGTGTGTAGGTAATGATTTGAATACAATATTAGTGTTGGACTCTGTTCTATTTGTTTTGTTTTTCCTTTTAAATCCATTACTTCTTTAAAATCCATTAGCTATCTTTCTCTGCTTAAAAATATAAGTAAAACCAGCTATCTATGGCCTGTTACACTGAGTTAATTTAGCAGACTGCAGGCCAAAACAGATGTGATGTGGGTGGGCCATGGTTAAAGTGCTGAAAGCTAAAGCACACTTCAATGACACACACACACACACACACACACACACACACACAAAGAGAGAGAGAGAGAGAGAAGGAGGGCCCACAGGAACCAATTTCCCTGAGAATTTGGGAAGGAGAGAAGCAGAAAGAAATAACTGTTAAGGAGAGAAAGAAAGTTTGAACGGAGAAAGGTGCCCTTTGCACTATCTTTAGGGTAGCTGTTCTCTTCTGCTTCCACTGCCTCTTGGGCGGGGAGTCCTTAGAAGACCCAGGTCGAAGAAAAGCCTTTCAGCATGTCCTTTTACTGCTTGTGGTCCTTTAGAAGGACCAGTCTTAGAAAGATGATGGGCCATCTGTGCGTTCATAATGGTCAAGAGCACATGTGGCTTCCCAGAGTTGCCAATTTCCACCCCTTGACACCAACATGGTTAGTCAATGAGCTATAAGGAAGAGATCTCTCCTCCACCACCATTTATAAGCTTTGTTTGGTCTATTTTCTTCATCAACAGTTCTTTTTGAAACTTGTATTTTCAGCGCAGAACAAGCCAAGTAAGTTACCTTATGGATTCAACCCTTGGAAATTAGGATGGCAAGGAGATTGAATGTCAAACTTTTTTTTTAAGAGACAGAGAAGAAGACTGTACTAATGACAGAAGGGGATGGGTGACTTGTGGTCCTGGTGAGAACTGTAGCCATTTAAAGTGCAGTGTGGACTATTGCCCTGAAATTGCTTGGGATAATTAAACATTCCATGTGAACGTCAATAGTTCTTTAACAGCCACTGGAAACTTTGAACTAGCCCAGGGCAGCCTTTCTCTGTCATTGCCTTCTGCTCTCACCTGTCCGTCACAGCTGGGCAGGGGAACATCAGCCAATGAGAGGACTGAGGGTGGTGCAGAAGGGGGAGGAGCTGGATTATATAAGGGGTGTGTGTGATGTGTGAGGGAGAGAGTTTGGAGAGTTTGGAGAGATGAGAAAAATTGTTTCAGAGAGTGAGATAGATCTGTGAGAGTTAGTCAGTGAGGGAAAAGTCTGTGTGAGGTACATTAAATGAGACACGTGATTTACAACTTGATTTACTACCTGTGATTTACTTATTTTATTTTGTCAAATCAATAAACAACGTTTTATTTTGGAAGAAACACTTGTCCTTTTTGATTACTGAATAAACTTTGGTGGCAGCAGTAGAAGAAGAGTAGTGAGCACTCTAGGAGGCCTGTATTGGTAGAGGCTTCAGAGTGGCCCGTTACACCTTCTTAGCTGGCTGAATCAGGCTATGGCCTCAACATGGATTAAAGACTCCAAAGGAATACTATGCATAGATGCTGCAGATCGATTCTAGAAATGAAGCAAAGCATACTCTGGGAGTTGAGAGGGACACCTGCTATAAGGCTTCTACACAACTAGCCCTTAAGGTTTTTCCTCATCTAATCATCAGCTATCTATATATTCTGTTTTCCAAAGTACATTAACTGCAGTCTTAAACCTGAAATCTCTTCTCACCCTCCCACCTTGACTATAACTAAGGATACTCCAGATCAGAGTTGAAGCAGTCTGGTTTGCACTTAAAAGGTTCTGATCTTTAATCATTATCAGCAGCAGCAGCCATCAAGTCAATTCTGACCTACAGCAACCCTTTTCAAGGTTTTCCAAGTCGATAATACTCAAAAGTGGTTTACCATTCCCATCTTCTGAGAGTGTCCCGGGATTCTGCTGCTTGCCCAATGGCTGCACAGATTGGGGTTTTCCCTAGGAAAACAAAGTGGGAAATCAAACTTTTAACCTCTGACTCGACAGTCAGCTACCTAAACCACTGAGCTATCTAATCTTTAGTGCAACCTATGTTATTTCTCACTTGAGAGGTCTTTCCATCCACACACAGATCAAATTTTTTTCTTCTGTGAGAAGGGTCCAAACAGGTTTTTGGATCAGCTCAATTTGTCCTCCTTTTGATTAATGACCTTCCCCCTCCAAACCCTTCCCATATCCTTCCACACAGCCATCATTCAGCAGGGCTTGATGATTTTCATTTGCGCGTATGTTAAATGAGTGGCACAGCAAAACAGCGATGCATCTACCTAGCATAGTACACATAATAGCATCAATGAATCTTGATTATCTAGAGTAACATTGCATGAAAGGGAGAAAAAAAAGAAAATGGTAGAGTAGATGTGGGGTGTTGTTTGTTGTCTGTTTCAGTGCCACAATCTGCCAAATACTTCACAGGGTTGTCCTGTCAGATATCACCACCACCTACAGCTCTATTTTGATGAGGACTATCCATCCGCACTGGCTACAGAATGGGCTAATGAGGAGCACTCTGAATGGCACCAAAAAACTGTAGCCCTAGCACTGTGTAAAAAAAGAAAAGCTCTAAAAAGGGGTAGGATGGATTGCTCTAAGCCAGAACACATGTGGACAGCATAAACTTAACAGCACCTAGCATAGGCATCCTTCAGTCTCGAGAGACTATGGTAACATGCTCTGAATCGAGGAGTGTCCTCTCCAGAGCATGAAGCCCGGGTAAGGTAATATGGAGGATAGGCTGTTACCCAAGCAGCAGATCCCCCCTCTCCACATTGCTGAAATGGTCCAATGGAAAGGCAAGAGCCAATACAACTGGTTCCAGCAATGTCACAGGAGTTGGCAGAATGACACAAACTGCCTTCGGGACTCCAGCTCCGGATTTTGCCTCGAGGTTAACTCCTGAAGCCTTTTCCATGAGTGGATATAGCCACAAGGCAGTGGAGGTTTGAAATTGGAGTTTTCCTTCTCCTAACAGCACCAAAAGCGATCCAAATATCGACCTATCCTGCCAGTGCACATGTGTCCTAAATTGTCTCGTGGGCTGAGCTCAGCTCCCCTCACTGCTGCATAAGCGCCCCCTGCCTTGCTCAATATCCAGCACCGTGAAGACCTCTGAAGAACTCAACATCCTATTCCCTGTGTTTTGCCATTTTGGATGGTGTTTATTAATGATATTGCCCAACTGCAGGTTTTGACATTTGCCCACAGTTATGCAATTGCCGTCCCTTGAGGAGCACCAATCTGCAAATTTTGAGAGACATTTCAAAACCTTTTCATTTGGGCTGGTGGCTAGTTGTCACAGTTAAATCCAGTGGGGACAGAGAGTCATCTTTTTATCTGTTTTCTTTTAAGATCCTTTGATCCACTCTAAGCTTTTCAGAGAGGAGCTTCAAACATTTGTACTGAAATAACACTATAAATCTCATGACCATATCTATATCTATCTTTGTATGTGTCTGTACACACAAACACACACACACACAAACACACACACACACACACACACACACAGAGAAGTGGGGAATAACTATAGACACCTGTTCTTAGAATCATAGAAAAGTGAAGCTAGAAGGGGCCTAGAAGGCCATCAAGTCCAACCCCCTCTTCAACACAGGAATATAAACAAAGCATATCTGCCAGGTGATTATCAAAGTTTTGCTCGAATGCCTCCAGTGCTGGAGCACTCACCAACTCCCGAGGTAACTGGTTCCATTGTCGTACTACTCTAACAGTTAGGAAGTTTTTCCTGATATTCACCTGAAATCTGGCTTCCTTTAACTTGAGCTCATTGTTGTGTGTCCTGCACTCTGGGATGATCGAGAACAGATCTTGCCCCTCCTCTGTATGACAGCCTTTCAAATATTTGAAAACTGCTATCATATCACCCCTCAATCTTCTTTTCTCAATGCCCAATTCTTTCAACCTTTCCTCATAAGGCTTGGTTTCCAGCCCCCAGATTATCCTTCTCGCCCTCCTCTGAACTTCTTCCAATTTGTTAGCATCCTTCTTGAAGTGTGGCATCCAGAACTGGACACAATACTCAAGGTGAAGCCTAACCAGTGCTGAATAGAAGGAGACTAGCACCTCATGGGATTTGGAAACTATGCTTCTATTAATGCAGCCTAAAATAGCATTTGCCTTTTTTGTAGCCACATCACACTGTTGGCTCATATTTAGCTTGTGGTCTAGGACAATTCCCAAGATGCTTCTCACTCGTAGTTTTGCTGAGCCAGGTATCCCCACTCTTGTAACTGTACACAATGTACTTGCACAATGACCACTTTACAATCTGTTCCAGAATTTTGCCTGGGATTAATGTCAGGCTGACTGGCCTGTAGTTCCCAAGTTTTTCTTTTTTGCCCTTTTTGAAGATAGGGACAACATTGGCCCTCCTCCAATCCTTCGACACCTCACCCATTTCCCATGATTTCAAGGAAATAATAGATCGTGGTTCTGAGAGTTCTTCAGCCAGGTCCTTCAATACTCTCACAGGCAGTTCATCTGACCCTGGAGATTTGAACTCATTCAAGGTGGTAAGGTATTCCTTGACTATTTGTTTATCTATCTCCAGCTGCAATCCTGTCCTCCCCACTTGCACTTCCAATTTGTTTGGAAGTTCATAGTCTGTCTTATGCGAAAAGACTGAACTAAAATAGAAATTGAGCACCTCTGCCTTTTCTTTGTCCTCTGTTATTATTTTTCCATCTCCATTGCGGAGCTGTGCCACTATGTCTTTTGTTTGTCTTTTGCTACTCACATACCTGAAGAATGCTTTTATTGCCTTTAGTGTGTCTAGCTAACCTCAGCTCATTCTCAGCTTTTGCCCTCTCCCCCCCTCCCAGTGCCATCCCTCCATTTCCTTGATACTTGTCTGTACTCCTCCTTGGTAACCTTGCCTTCTTTCCATTTCCTGTACATGTCCTTTTTGGTGTTTAGGTCCTCCCTGAGATTTTTGTCAGGGAGGCCTTTTTTGCCACCTCCCCTCTTTTTCTTCTTCTTGTTGGAATTGTTTGTAGTTGTGCCTTTAGAAATTCTTTTTTTAGGAGGTCCCACCCTTCTTGGATTCCTTTTCTTGTTAGGATCTCCTGCCATGGGACCTTACTTATCCTTGTTCTGAGATTATTAAAATTGGCTTTTTGAAAAATCCAGCAGACGTGTATGGCTACACTCTGTTTTTGTTTCCTTTGAAATCAAGAATTCTTTTCTGGTGTTCTTCTTAATATCAGTAGAGCTTGCCTTGGACAAGGAAAATATCTCATATTTATTTATTTATTTATTTATTTTATTCCATTTATACCCCGCCTATCTGGTCATATAGATGTGCCCCATACTCTTCAGGTTTGAATCTGCTATATTCATTTTCCCACCAATTATTTCCAACTTCTGTCCTGTCTTCCAGCTGTTTTCCTCATTGTCCATTCTGGTACGACAAGCAAATCCTTCGGTGAATAATCTTTGACCTAGTAACTTGCTAGTGGTCATAAATGTACACTTGTTCCTCCAGCTAATAACATGTGATATTCATTGATTTCTATTGCAGGACAAGAAAAATTATGGGTACATACCTTCACATGGCGACAGTCTGAGTGTGTCAGGAAAGCTGACGGCAATATTTTTACAAGCCTGGACTCCTCCTAGTAGGGTCACCACACAGTGGAATGGTCAAAGCAGAGACATCACGTTAAGCTACATCTGCTTTCTCCAGTAATAAACAGTAACGTCAACAGAAGAGAACTTATAGTTCCAGTGGCAATGGGAGTAAGGAAATTCTTGAAGAACAATAGTGGGCAGCAGCAGTAGTGGAAGATTATGTTGATGTAGGATCTTTTGCAGACACTGGCCATGACACTCAAAACAGCTCTTGTTAGTACAGCACAGAAGAAGAAGAAAAAGGCAAATCACTTCTGAATATTTATACACTGAGAACCCCAAGATGGCACAATCCAAACTGCTGGATTTAGAAAAGGAAGAGCTCTAGAGATCATATTGCAGGTACACAATGGCTCTTGAAGTGTACCAAAAGATATAAAAGAAAGTCTATTTATGCTTTGTAGCCTAAAGTCAAGCCTTTGAGTGTCTGGATCATAAAAAGCTATGGATCATTCTAAAAGAAGTGGGTGTGTCACAATATTTGATTGTCAAGATGCATAACAGTTCATGATGTAGAACGTGTCATGGGAAAACTGGATTAGTCCAAAGGAGAGAGAAGAGAAAAATGGTGGAAGAAATATGAACATTCATCATTTAAGGTATGCAAGTGACACCAGATTACTGGCAAAAAAAATAGCACTACTGTAACATGAAACAACTACGGACTAAGGTGAAAGAAGTATAAAGGCAGGAGTATAGCTGAGCATTACAAAGACAGAAAGATTTCAGAGGAATCACCTATTTCTAATACTGACAGTGAAGAAATAAAGAATGGCTATACCTTGATTCAGTCATCAATACAAATGGAGACTGCAGCTAAGAAATCATAAGAAAACTGAGATTTAGAATATATGAAGGAACAAGAAAAATAGCTAGCATACAGTATGTCACTATAAATCAAGACTATGGTATTTTCGATTGCTACATAAAAAAGTGAAAGCTGGACACCAGGATAATCAGAAGACAAATACATGATAGATAAACATGGCTGAAGTCTTTCTAAGAGCAAAAATGATTAAAGTGAAGCTATATTTTTAAGTTTAACTTATATTCAGAAAGGCTAGACTGGAGGAATCCCAAACCGGAATTAAGATTGCTGGAAGAAATATCAATAACCTCAGATATGCAGATGATACCACTCTGATGACAGAAAGTGAGGAGGATTTATTTATTTATTTATTTATTTATTTATTTGTTTGTTTGTTTAACTTATATGCCGCCCACTCTACGCAAAGGTCTCTGGGCAGCTTACAACAATTAAAAGTCAATTATAATTCAATAAAAGATAAAATGATTAAAATACATTTAAAAGTGCCATCAGGACCCACAGTTGATGTTTTTTCAGTTAAAAGCCTTCTGGAACAGGAAGGTTTTGACCTGGCGCCAAAATGTCATCAACGTCGGCGCCAGATGAATTTCAGTCAGGAGGATCTTCCATAGTCTGGGGCAGCTGCCGAAAAGGCCCTTTGTCTACAAACCATCCCTCTTACCTCCTTAAGGGACGGCTATTTCAAAAGGGACCCCTGGCTAGATCTTCACTGCCGGGTAGGTTCATATGGAAGGAGGCGGTCCTTCAGGTATCCAGGGCGCAAGCCGTTTAGGAATTTATGTGTCAAAACAAGCACTTTGAATTGGACCTGGGCAGCAATTGGTAACCAATGTAACTTAAACAGAATCGGCTTGATGTGTTCTCTAGTGGCCCCACCACTCACCAGCCGCGCAGCTCGATTTTGGACCAGTTGCAGTCGCTGGACCGTCTTCAAAGGCAGACCCACGTAGAGTGCATTGCAATAATCTATACGAGATGTTACCAGTGCGTGTGTAACTGTCATGAGACTCCGCTCATCCAAGTAGGGCCATAGCTGGTACAATTTCCACAGCTGAAGGAAGGCGCCCCTGGCCACCGAGTCTACCTGGGCTTCCAGAGTTAGACTGGAGTCCAGGAGCACCCCCAGGCTGCAGACCCTGTCCCTTAGGGGGAGTGTAACCCCATTCAGGGCAGGGAAATGGCCCTCCAGCCTGTCTGGCAAAGCACCCACTAACAGCACTTCCATCTTGTCTGGATTGAGTTTCAATTTATTAACCCTCATCCAGTCCATTATCAGGTCCAAACACGAATTCAGCACAGAAACCGCCTCACCTGGATTGGTGGAAAATGAGAGGTAGAGCTGAGTATCGTCAGCATATTGCAGACTCCTCAGCCCAAACCTCCTGATGACCTCTCCCAGTGGTTTCATGTAGATGTTAAACAGCATGGGGGACAGTATTGAGCCCTGAAGAACCGTCCCCCAGCACCACCCTCTGGACACGGTCAGCGAGAAATGAGTGGAACCACCGTAAAACAGTGCCCCCAACTCTCAACCCAGCCAGCCTATCCAGAAGGACGCCATGGTCGATGGTGTTGAAAGCCGCTGAGAGGTCCAGGAGTATCAACAGGGTCACATTTCCCCTGTCTCTCTCCCGGCAAAGGTCATCGTACAGGGCGACCAAGGCAGTCTCCATACCAAGACCTGACTGAAACCCAATTGAAATGGATCCAGAAAATCTGTTTCATCCAGCAGCACCTGGAGTTGCCCGGCCAGTACCTGCTCCAACACTTTGCCCAAATAAGGGTGGCTTGCCACTGGTCGGTAGTTAACCACCAGCCTTGGGTCCAGGTTAGGCTTTTTAAGGAGTGGTTGAATTACTGCCTCTTTCAAGGTGGTAGGGACCACTCCCTCTCTCAAAGAGGCATTCACGGCCTCCTGGGCCCAGGTGCGAATCCCCCTGGCAGATCTTCCAATTAGCCAAGATGGGCAAGAGTCGAGGGGAGTGGTGGTAGAATAGACAGATCCAAGCATTAAAGAATTAAAGAACCTCTAAATGAGGGTGAAAGAGGAGAGTGCCAAAAATGGTCTGAAGCTCAACATTAAAAAAAAAAAAAAACTAAGATCAGGGCTACTGGTCCCATCACCTCCTGGAAAACAGAAGGGGAAGATATAGAGGCAGTGACAGATTTTACTTTCTTGGGCTCCATGATCACTGCAGATGGTGACAGCAGCCACAAAATTAAAAGACGCCTGCTTCTTGGGAGGAAAGCGATGACAAACCTAGACAGCATCTTAAAAAGCAGAGATATCACCTTGCCGACAAAGTCCACAAAGTCAAAGTTATGGTTTTTCCAGTAGCGATGTATGGAAGTGAGAGCTGGACCATAAAGAAGGCTGACCGCTGAAGAATCAATGCTTTTGAATTGTGGTGCTGGAGGAGACTCTTGAGAGTCACCTGGACTGAAAGGAGAACAAACCTATCCATTCTGAAGAAAATCAACCCGGAGTGCTCACTGGAAAGACAGATCTTGAAGCTGAGGCTCCAATACTTTGGCCATCTCATGAGAAGAGAAGACTCCCTGGAAAAGACCCTGATGTTAGGAAAGTGTTGAACACAAGAGGAGAAGGGGAAGACACAGAACGAGATGGATGGACAGTGTCACTGTAGCTACCAACATGAATTTGACTACGTGAGGTGGTGGAAGACAGAAGGGCCTGGCATGCTCTGATCTATGGGGTCACGAAGAGTTGGACATGACTTAACGACTAAACAACAAAATATTTTTAAGCACATCATGCATAGACAAGACTTCTTGGAAAAGACAGTAAGGCTGAGAAATGTTGAAAGCAGCACGAAAAGAGGAAAACCTTAAAATGTGACAATTTCATTCAATTTAGCAAGCCACAGTTTTAAGTCTGCAAGAGCTGAGCAGAGATCTTTTAATGATGGGACCATATGGCAGCTATTAATTCATAAGGTTGTCATCAATTGGGAGTTGAATGATGACACATAACAATAGCAGAACTGATATCCAGGATAAAGACTGAAGGGGGGGGGAACAATAGAATGTTGAGTCATAACCTTTATTGGGAGCACATAATATTGCACCTGTTTAAAGCAGCCACCAATGCACAGCGAATCTATTGATTTTTCTATTTCTATTGTGAATCTTTTTTTAAAACACAGAAATTGGGAAGCTTGGCCACTCTGGTCTTGACCATTCTTGTTTCATTTTTGGACACAGCCCTCTCTCTTGGCTCTACTATCCAGGCCACTCAACAATAACCAACTTTTCCTTGGTGCTACTCCAGCAGTCTTTTTTGACTTTGCCAGCAAAAGATAAAGACAGACATCCCTCCTGCAACACTATTTTGAAAGCTTTGTCAGAAATCCAGACCTTTTCGGGTTCTCTGGCTAGTTCTCATCTCAACCCTCTAAGGAAACCTTTCTCAACACTGAATGCCCCAACGAGTTGCTAAGGATTTGGGGACATTCTCAGGTATGTGGGTCAGTTTCCTGGTTCACCTGCTCTCTGTGGTGTCTCAGTTAAGCAGTTGTGGGTTTTGTTTTTGTTTTGTTTTTTAGTCACATCTGTAGTGGCTTTATGAGAGGGCTGTTGCACTGGCCAGTCCGTCATACACCCTTGGGGCTGTCACTTGAACAAGCAGCAAACGATGGCCATTGTGTTCATAATCCACAGTCAATGTTAGGGGCGGAGGGAAAGAATCAGAAGAGAATCAAGTGACTTCACACGGCCACTGGGAGAATCAAATTATTCTCCCACAAAAAAAGGGAATGCTGGAAGGAAGCCCAATTGAAGCCCTGCCAATAATGTCTTCATCTCTGTACCCTATTACACAGTATTTACAAATGTAGAATTAACGCCAGCCTCTAGTGAGAGGCAGGCAGACGGTACTGAAAAGGGTGCCAGGACACAAAAATACTTCGGAGCTAGGAAACTTACTTTTAAGATGTAGTCAGATTTCCCCAGCCTAAAGTGTTTAATGGCAGTTATTCCCCCCCCAAAAAACAGTACTATTTATATTCTCATGTTACAAGTAACTAACACAGTTATTGTCAAATGTCAAAATGCTACAGGCTGTGGGCTTGTTGTATGAAACACCCATAACAGAGCATGAGGCATCACATGAGCCGGTCTTTAAACCATGGGATATCCTTCCTTCACCATGTAGTGTAACCATGCCCCAAAGCTATAAAAGTAACAACAACAACAACAAAAGGCTACAGATACACCACAAAATAGAAAAGGTATACCTTGTAAAGTTATAATCACAATGTAACACAACAATAAAATCATTATTACAATTTCAGGTAATGTGCAGCAAATTACTTCCATTCCCCACTTCTAATAAGAGGGTGTAGTGTTAGGTATCGAAGGTTTATCATGTCTTAATTATTTTCCAAACTTTAAAGCAAGTATGTATCTTCAACTTAACAGCAAAAAGTGATATACATTTTTTTAAAAAAATGGTGCTTTATTACCCGTAATATGAATTGTGAGCTGCTACTAGTTGATCATCTTTGTGTAGCTACAGCTTAAACATAAAACTGATTTTGCTGACACTGTACTTATCAAAGCAAAAACACACATAGTGTCTCATTCAACAAGAGATAGGTAGGTAGGTGTATGTATGTATGTATGTAGGTATGTAGGTATGTATGTATGTATGTATGTATGTATGTAGGTAGGTAGGTAGGTAGGTAGGTAGGTCGGTCGGTCGGTCGGTCGGTCGGTCGGTCGGTCGGTCGGTCGGTCGGTCTGTGTTTTAGGGGAGCTACTACAAATTTTACAGATTTGGCTGTGGAAAATAGCATGGTTGATGCTATTCCTCCATGTTTCACTGAATGAGTGGCTCATCCAGTTTAGCAGCTGTTTACTGGAAGGATTGTTTGATAGATAATTTCCTTGCTTCCCCCCCCCCCCAGCATTTGACAAGTGATCATGCTTACAAATTTCAAGAAGTACTGTGAAATTTGAGTAATAAACTATCTCTCTAATTGCATCAATAGATCCCCTCGGTTTGATCATCATTTTCATTCCCAGTAAAAAAAAAAAAGCTAACTCTGGCTAAGCTAAAATTTAGAAGATTCCCACTTTCTTTTTGTTCTTATTGTAAATTATTTCTGCTTTGAACTCAAGGTTCTTACGAAAAAACTTATATAATTGGAACTTCCATTTTTGAGAAGCAAACGGAATGACAAAAAGACATCGTTATTATTACCTCATTGATAAAAGATCACAGTGCGCTGTTATTGCTACTTAGCAGTAAGACTATCAGGTTGATGCCAAGAGAGTCAGCCTGCACCTTTCACAACACCAATGAGACGGAAGAGGCAGTAGCCGGGTTTCCATCCCTTCCCTGCCGATTCATTTACTTATCCTTCTTTCCCATCTGCTGTAGCTAAAACTGTGTGTCATGTAGGAGGCGGGTGGATGTGTGAGGGTGGAAAAGAAGTGTGAGGAAAGAACCAGTTCTGAGGAAAGAGATTGGAGGAAATGTGGCTGATTCATCTCTCAGCTTCTGTGACAGATTTAGAGCAGAGCGGGGAAAAGTTACTTTTTGGGGACTATAGTTCCCTGTGGTCATGCTGCTGGCTGGGGGATTCTGAGAACTTTCCTAAGCTCTCAAAAGGTAAAGAGCAAATTATAGGGTTTTGTCCTTGCAATATGGCTTGGTTCCATTCCTTGGCTTACAGCTGAGCTTTGAACCCATTTCCCAAAGAAAATGGGTGAGAAATGAGCTCCTGTCTGTTTGACATCAATACGGCAAGCTGTTTCCACCCCGCCCCCGCTCCCCTCAGCAGACACCTTGTTTTACCCTTAGCCTCTCTTCCTTCATTATGTTGTCTTTTCTAGGCACGGACTACAATAATAAACGAACACAGGCTATTTTGATTCATCTTGGAGATGGATCCCAATCCATCTTGCCCTTATTGGTAAAGAGAGTGCTAGGACTCTATCTTGCATCCATGGCCACTTGTACTTCATTGGCATGCTGTTGCATGACTCAAGTTGTGGGAATTTTGAGGATTAAAACGTATTTATATATCCGTCCACGTGTCCATTCAGCCAGCCCTGCCATTTGCCTATATGAGGCACTCGTCTGAGGCCATAGGATGTTGCCTGTGGCAGATCTGCCTCTCCTCCCCTCACCCCATTATGGCAGGTCCCCTTGCTTTTGGTGGAGTTGCCATAGCAGAGCTGGCCTTCAGTGCCACCCAAGCCGATGGCTGCCCCTGCCTCTGTTGCTATTCTGTCTTGGCTTCCTTCGTCTATCTCTTCCTTTGTTTTGCAGGGGTGAGATCATGAGCAGTAGCTATGAAGCCTTCCTTTCGCAGGCAGGCGGAAACAGCAGCAGTTTAGTATGGTGGACAACACTCCGTTCTCATCATCTCCTTTCTCAGAAGGGGGAAAGTCTGGGAAATGGAGGCTCCAGGGCTATCACACCTTCTGCCTTCAGTGTGTGTGTGTGTGGGACGACTACCCCAGCAACTCCCTATAAGTGGGGCAAGGGTGTCTCCATGTCCAGTGTGAGTGGTGGCATTTTGCTTCCGACCTCAGGTGGTGGGAGAGTGAGGGTCACTCGTGGGTACGGAACCAGCTCCGCCATGCCACAGAGTCTCTGGCACACTATGGCCTCTAAGTCTGCAACAATCAGAGGTATTTCCTGTGGCGATTTTAATAATGAGACACATCATAGCTAATTTTACATTGTTAAAAAGGTAGGCTTTGATTTCGACCTACCACGCACGGGGCAGAGTGTTTCTATGCTATTTTTTGCATGTAAGTAGATGAAAATTGAAAAGAAGCAATAAATATCACATTATTACAATCCAGTTTCCTTAAAGTGCTGAAAGATATCTGATTGTTGTAGCAGAGATTCTCCCCACCCCCGTCACCTCTATTAGCCTGGGAATAAGCTCGCTTTACTTTGTGATTGGTCGACAGGAGGTAAACATGGGCTTCATCCGCTGACTTTTCAAGTATGAAACTGGCTCAGTCTGATTGCTCAAGTATCCCCTGTATTCCCCCCTCCCCTCCCTTAAAGGATGGGAGCTGCTTTCTAACAATAACTGGCAGGCATGCTTGTTTGTTTGTTTTGAGAAAGAAAATAAGCTCCTACCCAGACTGAATAGCCTCCTAAAATTATCCTGATTTCACTTCTCTATACTTTTTGAAGATTTGGCATGCTGTGCGAAGAGGAAAGCCCATGCTATTACTGCTAAAAATGAAAAGATCTGCTCACAGTATGAGTACAGAGGAAAGATCTTCACCCTTTTATTTGCATGCCCCCTTTTTTTATGGTAAACCATGCTCAAAGTTGCTCACATCAGAGCACTTTGCACACCGCATTTGAAAATGGTTTTGTTCATAATAATTACACAATAAATTTTAAATAATCATACCAAATGCATAGCATACACAGAGATTAACAATTCATACATGGGTCTAATATCAGAAGTACCAACATGAAATCCAAATAGCATCAAAATGTCTGCGTCTTATTCAACACTAGATCGGGGTGGGGTGGGGTCACCTCCCAAATACATCCCCTCAACAAAGTCCCTTCCACAGTGATCTCTAGGCAACTTCAGCAGCAGGATCTCTCTTTGTAGTAGAGGCAGTCTGAACTGTGGTTGCTGCAGGATCCCATTCCTTGAGGTTTGTGATACAAAAAGATGTGCCCTTGAGAGGTCTTTGTGATGTCACAGAAGTGGGGCAGGCAAGAAGTAGGAGCAGAGCTGGAATGGCTTCTGTATCAACTGTTTGGGGAGATAAACACAAGGCACTGCACTGCTGATGTGACTTGCGGGAAGCTCACTCCCGGCCCACAGCCGTTCTTTTTTTTCCCATGCAACACTGCTGCCACACAACACTTCCTACTTTGTTCCAGATGGCACAAGTGACTATATCACTAGCTCTTTTCCCCCCAGGCCCTTCCTCTCACTCCAAGCTTTCTGAGGTGCTGAAGTTGTGCAAGGGCAACACCTATAGAAATATCCATGCTTAACCCCTGTAGCCAGTGACAGCAACTCGGAATGGGTGGAGATGAATGTCTAGGAATTATACACATGTAGGAAATTTTCTTTTCCTCCAGTGCTAGTTACATATCTTCAGATTTGTCTCCAGGACCAGATACAAGCTTTTCTGGACCTTGAGAGCCCCCCCCTCCCCATAAAGCACTAGTGGAAACCAAAGAAAGCAAAGCAACTCCAACCGTAGCTAGATCCCAACCAGCTTACGTTTAGTGGAGATACTCCAGACAAAGGTCCAGGGACCAGGTCTTATGGCGCTCACAGGTTAATGATTTCCACTAGTGCTTTATAGGGGGGCTGTCAAGGTCTAGGAACTGAGACAAGGTCCGAAAACTTCTTTCTGAAGCCCAACATTACTGGAATCTTCTTCAGATTGTTGTTGTTATATGCCGTGAGGTCGCCTCCAACCCATAGGGACCCGATGGATGACCAATCTCCAAAAGGTCTTGTCTTCAACTGCACACCTCAGCTCTTGCACACTCAAGCCTGTGGCTTCCTTTAAGGAAGTTAGTTCTTGTATTTGATCTTCCTTTTTTCCTGCTGCCTTCTACTTTTCTCAGCATCATTTTCTTTTCTAGAGAATCCTGCCTTCTCATGATGTGCCTCAGCTTCAGCATTTTTGCTTCCAGAGATAGTTCAAGCTTGATTTGCTCTAGGACCCATTTGTTTGTCTTTCTGATAGTCTAAGGCAGTGGTTCTTAACGTGGGCAATAATGCCCCCCAGGGGGCGATTTCATTTTTCAGGGGGGCGATAGACCGAAAAGGGGCGGTGTGGGGGCACTGGAGCAGAAGGGGGGCGGTAGGGGGTCGCTGGAGCAAGCCAAACCTGTGAAGATGGCTACAGCCTTTTTACAGTGTGCATGAATATATATTTTCCTCCAATCTTAATTTAGTTTCAGAGTTTTTGTCTTGAAATTTTTAGTTCCTGCATTGTGGTTTGTTTTTATGCCCTTTTTATATTTCTTTTTGCGTGTTAAAATTCGCTTGCAACTAAATCATTAAATGTTTTTGGGGCATTTCATTTTCTTAGAATTGAATTTTGTTTTCAGGGGTCATTGGATTTAAGTGTCATAAATAAATAAATAAATAAATAAATAAATAAATAAATAAATAAATAAATAAATAAATAAATAAATAAATAAATAAATAAGAAAGATATCATCACCACGGGGAGGGGGCGGTGATAACTTCCTCAATGGCTCAAGGGGGCGTTTCTTTCAAAAAGGTTAAAAACCACTGGTCTAAGGGTTTCTGCAAAGTTCTCCTCTGGCACCACATTTCACATGAATCTGTTTTTTTTCCTGCCAGCTTTTCTTTATGGACCAGCTTTTACACCCATACATAGTGATTGGAAATACAAGAATGTGGATGATTTTGGTCTTGGTCTCATGGCACATCCTTACACTTGATGATCTTTTCTAATTCCTTCATTGTTGTCCTCCTTAGTCTCAGTTTTCTTCTGATTTCTTCAGATTCTGAATTGTATTCATCTTCAAAATTAATATTCCACTTGGCATTTTTTCAGGGCAGAGATCTAACAGAGAACACAGAGGATTCCTCAGCTAAATTCTGGTTATTCCTGACATAAAATTAATTTCTGTTGTCAGAACAGTATGTCTCCTAGTCATTCTCTTTGAGTTCTCCCCCCCTCCTCTCTTTGCAGCATTGTTTGTCTGCTGATAGTGGGGGATGTGATGAAAACCTTTACTCACGATTTCCCTTCTAGATGGATAGATCTGTTGTGTCAATGAATACTTCAGTGCCAGTTCAGGAAGAAAAAGGACCACTGTTGTTCAGCTCCCCACACTGGTTTGCTTTCAGTAGTTCCATGGGATTGTTACTTCCTGAAACAATCCCCAATATATGCGACGGTTACATCATTGTTACGTGCATTTGCCCTGCCAGCTTCTCTTCCTTGCTCCCTTTGGTACTGCACTCAGCCTTGCCTATTCATGTTTCCTGACCCTGTGTCTGTCGATAACTTTGTTACAGAGACAGTGCATCCAAACCTTTGGCCGGTCAAGAGAACCATGAACTTTGTTGGCCCTCTTTCCTGAAAAAGCTTGGCCCTCCATGATGACCATGGGTGCACATGGTGAGGATTTTTTTTTTTTTGAGATTTAGACATGTTCTAGACTAGTGCTGGATGGGGGATGTGACTTTAACACCAGCCCTTCCTCTCCCTCTCCAACCTCCATGTCTCCTTGGATCCCTTCAGGAAAGGAGGTTTGACCAGGGAGGGGGTTGATCAGGAGCCTCCTGAAGTTATTGGACTACTATTCCCATTATCGTTCACCCTATCCTGATGAGGGATCATGGCAGCTCTAGTAGAACAATATCTTGAAGGCCACGAGTTGTCGATTGCTGGTCCTGAACCTCTTGCTCCAAAAGCTGTTACCATCAATGGTAAACTGAGGGCTCCTTTGGAAGGAATCTGGTTTCTCTGCAGGACGGAATATTGAGCGAGAATCAGAACAATACTGGATGATAAAGTTAGCCAAAACCTCTTAAGGGGAAAGGATACGGAGCTTCTGGCTGGTTTCATTTCTACATAAGCAGGGAGTTGCAAAGCTCTGTGTAAAAGATCTTTTAACACAGCCAGAGATTGTCGGAAACAATGTCTTCCTTTGGCCATCCTGACTCCATGAATTTCCTCATAAAACTTTGATTCTCCTGGCATCCAGTCCTTGCTCCTTTGTGGGCTCTATCTATGCTTCTCTCTGTTGGGCTTACCAGCCTAACCTGTGCTGTATTACACAATACTCAACTCTTGCTTCTTCGAATCAGGTCTGCATCCTTTTTGCTTTGTTTTGTTTTTTCCCCAACTTCGTGGCTTTAATCAGACTGAGAAATTGTAACATGCTGAGGCTGCCTAGTGAGCTTTGTGATTAATTCTAAGCTAGGACTTTGTGGACCTCCTCAGTTCTATCCCTGCTCTACCACCGTAGCTAAGAGCAATGAAGCGGCTCTGTGAAAAGACTGGCCCTACAGAAGCCGCCTTCTCTGCCCTTTTACAGGCTTTGTCTCCACCAGGAATGTGATATGTCTAGCCTTCCAGGTATTGAGGCACTACAGCTCCCGTCGTCTTTGACCACTGGCTATTTTGCCTATGGATATTGATAGTTAAAATCCAACCTTATATGTTGGATCTCCTGTTTTCTACCCTGATAAATTATTGGCGTAGCCTGATCTAGCAGGATATATATTTGAATAGTACTTCTGCTCTTCTCTTGAGTTCCATCCAGAGGAACCACAGCTTAGTAGCTGGGAAATGCTTGACTCCTCAAAGGTCTTTGCATCAAGTTCTGACATCTGCATTTAAATTCAGAGACCGGTGGAAGAATGGAAAGGTTCAGTAGTAAAAGTGTGCTACTTATCCACCTCCCCATTGTTCTTAAAGCATTCTCCAAGTGGTTTACAATGCAGGCTACACATTTCCCCCCTCCCCCCACAGCAAGCTGGATATTCAGTTTATTGACCTTAGAAGGATGGAAGGCTGAGCCAACCTTGAGCTGGCTACCTGAGACCATCAGGATCAAACTCAGGTCATGAGTAGAGTCTTGATTGCAGTACTGCAGTTTGAGCACTGGACCACAAGACCACTGCCTCTCAAAGTAGATATTGCAGGTCTGGATGAACAGATCTGTGCTGTTATGAAGCCACTTCTTGTTCTCCTGAGATTACAGGAGCCTTAAAGAGTCAAGCAGCCTCAAGAGTCAAGCAGCCTTAAAGAAAACAGGCAACATACCTGAAGGTACAAAAGAATTTGACCATGTGGTGGCTTTCTGTTTTCCCTCTTCAATCCCTATCCCTTGTAACCCATCTCAGCTGAGCCTTTGTGTCAGATCCAACAGCATGACCAACCAGTGAGCACTGGGAAAGCCTCGTGTAATTTGTGGAGGATATAAGATGATTCAGACAGAAGAACTGATCGTTTCAAGTATCTGCAAGTGAACACCAGTGTATAAAAGCATTATTGTCTTGCCACAGAAATCCTTCTGTCCTGGGGAGCACAGCTGCAGTGAAAATAAATGCTCCCTTTTTTTCTCTCCCTCTTTATTTATTTTATCATCACAGGCCTCAGGAAAGCTCTGACATGTGACATTTGTTCTCGCATGGCATTCACTGCATCCCACCAAGCGGAATTTGAACTTCCACATTTTTTCAAATGGAAGCTCATGGTTTGGATATTGACAGGATGAGGATTGCATCCAAACGGTTTAAAAGGTTATGAGGAAGCCTTCCTACACTATCCTAACCTTGATTTGAAACAGTGTTTGGGCTGTTTCCCCCCTGCACAGGACTAGATCCATGAGCCACATCCCGTCGACATCAAGACAGCCTTTAGCCACTCCTTCCTGCAGCCATATGCTCAACAATAGTACATGTACCCCATCCCCCCACAGTCCCCTTTCACATGGGCTTCAGCCACATTTACTAAGCAAAACATGCTGCTTATATATCAACCCATAGTCCTTGAAGTATTCTCTGGGTGGTTCAGTTTAATCTCTGGGTACTCAGTTTAATGACCTTGTAAGGATGGAAGGATGAGTGAACCTCAAGCCAGCTACCTGGGATTAAATCAGGGTCGTGAGTAGAGTTTGGCTGCAGTACTGCAGTTTAACTGCTGCGATACGAGGCTCCTAAGAAAGTTGTTGCCATTGCTTTTCCTAGCAGAGAGGCCTGGCACTGTTTCTGCTAGATTGCCCTTTTTACAAATTACCATTCTGTCTGGTAAGATCCTTCACCTACATTATTGACAGCTGTTAATTTGTGGCCTCCGAAATGTCCTATCTTTAAACAGCCCTCACACACTTGAGGCTGTGGATTCCTTGTAGACTGGAGGCTCTGGATTCCTTTAGTGCAGTGGTTCCCAACCTTGGGTAACCCAGGTGTTCTTTAACTAGGGGTTGAAAACCACTGCTTTAATGAATCAATCCATCACATAGTAGGCCTTCCTCTTCTCCTGCTGCCATCAACTTTTCCCAACATCATTGTGTTTTCGTCTTTTCATTATGTGCTCAAAATATCACACCTTCTGTTTAAACACTTTTGCTACTAATAAGACTTCAAATTTTATTTAACCTATCAGCTACCTATTTGTCTTTTGGGGTCCCCCCCCCCCCGTTGGCTTTCTTCACTGTCAAACTTTCACATTCCTACATAACAGTGAGAAATACTAGAGTGGGAATGATATTAACCTTGGTGCATGCATACCTAGTAGGGACACATCCTTACTTTTAAGGATTTCTTCAGGTTTCTTCACAGCTGCACTTCCAAGTCTTCTTCTTGGCTGCAGTCTTAGTCTGGGTTGATAATTGAACGAAGGTACAAAGAATCTGTCCGTCTATTCTTCCATCCCTCCCTCCCTATATACTTGTACATACAGGTGTTCAAAAAGGCAAAAATTGCATGCACATTTAAACAAAAGCAGGACAGGCCTATCTCCACCCCCACCTCAGTACTTAGCATTTTCCCCCCTTAGGGAGTTTTTCTGATTTGCTCAGTTTTTTTCCCCTTACTGAGAACTGTCAGTGAGAAGAAAGCTCTGTATGACTCATGGACAGAAAAGGGTGGAATCAAACAGGAGAGAACTTGGCACCATCCAGAGCTTTTTGGAGAGATATAATTCATGGCCTTGCACGTTCATTGTGCTTTGGGATGTCAACAGAGTTTCAAGAGCAGCTGCATTAGGAAAGCTATAAATATTTCCCTGTAATAATAGAACAGGAGGAGGAATTTCCCACTTCTTACCTACCTTTTATCTGCACCTGGAACCTCTTGCACGGTGTTCAAAGATGCTTTCTTTTGCACCAGAAATCAAACATACCGTCCATTTTAATCTTGAGGAATGTTTTAAACTTGTTTTCTCTCGTACACACATAAACACAGACATGTGTGGAAAAATGCTGTTTCCCTCAGTCTGCCATCTTGAAAAGACAATAGATCACCAGGGATGAACATCACAGTGTTTCAAACATGGGAATTATCCTTCCCCCCCCCCCTTTTAAATATTCCTCAGCTATAGAGGGTAAGGGTGAAGTTGAGCATTTGGTGTTAGGGTTTCTGGAAGTAGAATTATTTTGGAAATTGTCAAAAAGGACAACAGATCCCAGCTTTTCTTATTTGTGTCAAGCCAGGGTGGTTTTCAACAGTTGGGATGAGTCATCCTTCTTAATGTCCTTGACTTACAATAATGAAAGGCAGACCACACGTTCTTGGCTTATGAAATGGTCAGCTTTACACTGAGATGTGAGGGACAGTCTGGCCTTGGAAGCTGTGCCAACATAGAGTAGGAACAGGCAAGCACAACAAGCAGTGCGTACCTCCTGCCGGACAAGAACGGCTGGCTTGTGTCCACAGCAAGGTTGTAAATTATCTGGCCAAACACAGATAATGCTCAAATATAAACAATGGTCTGGTGCTACTTGGTTGCAGCAACATTTAAGAGAGGGAGGCCCAACCTAGATAAACCCATCATTAGAAGAGGGAACTCCTTAAATCCTAATTATATGTGATTGTGACAGCAGCTTTTCTCACACACCAGGGTTTGCAGATTAGCTTCTTTTGTTTTATAATTGGCCTCCGGAATATTCCTTGTTTATATGTCCCATTTCGGGAAATATTAATCAGACAGGAAGCCTGTCTGATTATTATTTTAAAAACAACAACACATTTTCATCTTTAATGAGAGATTGTCTGCTCTCATTTGGGAGCCAGAAAGCCACTAGTTCAAATCTGATCTCAACCATGAACTTAGCAGGTCATTGTGGGTAAGTTGCAGTAAAAATGTTCTGAGAATAAGAGAAAAAATTTTCAAATTGGGTTTAAGATGGTATTTGACACTGATAAAGTTGAATAAAATTAATGCTAGTTATCTGAATGTCTGTTGGAAGTATGAGAAGGAAATTGGTACATACTGTCATATGTGGTGGGAATGCGAAAAAGTACAAAGATTTTGGAAACTAATCTTTAAAGAACCAAATGACACATGTGAAAAAGATATAGAATTTACTCCTGAGATAGCTGTGTTATCAATATTTGAGAATATGGAATATAATAAGATGACTAGAGAATTGATTACCGATTTATTAACAGCCGCTAGATTAATAAAAGCTAGGAACTGGAAATCAAAGTTTGAATTTCGAATGGAAGAATGGTATAATGAAATATAGAACATTGCTATAAATGATAAGTTAACTTGTAACTTAAAGGTTAAGAAAGGAGAGATGAAAAAGAATACTTTCTATGATATATGGGGCATATTTCTTGAATATGTGCTAATAAGAGGAAAAGGGAAAGTTCCAAAGCAGGGATTGTTGCAGTTCTGTAGAAGAGGACAATAAAGGAAGAAGAAGAATAAAGATAAAGGAAGAAGAGGATTACTGCAAGAGGTCCCGACTCTGGTGGCGGGGAACACAGCCGATTTGTATTTTGGTTTATCTATTTTATGTTTATGTTGTCGTTTAAGAAATAAGGGAAAAAAAGAACTATAATCTAGTAAACAAACTACCCAGGGTGGATAAAAATAAATGATTAAAAGAATGTAAAAAAATGTTTTTTTGAAAATCTATTGAAGGCACTATATAAACATGATAAATAGCATTATGGATTTACTTTATGTTCTGAGCCAATCCACATTTCTGTGAAGTTCTCTTTCTGCCAACTTGTTGTCCTTTAAGCTGGCTTCTTAGCTGTGTTAACAATGGTGTCAAGGAGAGAAACAGAGGGGAATTAGGGCTTTTCTTTCCCCTCCCCACATCCGGCATGCTGATGACTGTGCACCTGTTTACTCATGGGCAAAGGTGTTCCTCCAAGAACAGCAACAGTTCCCAGAGGACACCTTCTCTCATGGGTCTCAGTGCATATTGTCCCCCTGGGTACCGGTGAATCAGCATGCTGTTGTACACGTGGACAGCCGTTGCAAAAGGGTAGATAGATCTTGAGAACAGAATAGGTTGTCTTGCAGCAACATGCCAGCCAGCAGTACTAAAGCTATGACCAGGGATGGGGCCCCGAGTCACATGACTTGCTGCCAAGTCAGACTTAAGTTGCACTGGTGACTCGACTCAGACTTGGCTTTTATTATTATTATTTTTTTAATGACTCTGACTCAACTATGGCTTGGAACCTACCCACCCCTCCTTTTTTTCTGGAGGGAAAAAGCTTATTTTTTAAAGTGACTCAGACATGGGGTTTGGGACTCAGGACTTTGTACCAAAGACTTGAGCTCAGACGCAAAACTTGCCAACATCCCTGGTTATAACTTAACCTATGTACTGAGGAAGGTCCACTGTTCACTGTCTTCCTGGGTTATTATGAAGTATGCCATCAAAAGTATGCCACTAAAAGAGAGTTTCCTTAAAACATGCTGTCCTCCCTCCCATAACACACAATGTCATTGTGAATCATAGAAGGTATATATCAGAGTGGCTTTAGACCTCTCTACAATTTTTTTTTCTCCCCAGAATAACTTCCATCCCATCTTACCAGCAAAATCTGAAATGGTGCACCTGCCTGTACTCTCTGTACACTGGAAAGAACACAATCTACCAGTGGTACGTACTTCCTCATGACATGAATTCATAACAATGGCAAAGTGGGAGAAAAAGAATTTCTATCCATTCGAGTCCAGCCCAATGCACAAAGCGGAGCCTGAGAGATGAGAACCCAATGTGCAATTAATTGAGCAGGATGGGAGTGCTCTCTGGTGCATCGCCCACATGGGTTGAGCAAGGAGAAATGTCTGCAGCTGGGTTTTTAGGGAAGTGTGGCAATGAAATGTGTTGCTCAAGACAAGGGTACTGTAACACAACCTGGAGCACTGGAGGAAGTGAGATCTTTTGCAAGGGGACAAGCATTCATCATCAGCCACATTTGTGAGAAGTGTAAATGGCCAGAACGGTCTCACCAAGAGACTTATTGGTCAATGTATTAGTAACAAGATGATTTCACGCAGTTAAAAAGTTTGCTTTATACAACATTAGGACATTTCAATACAGTATTTTCAACTGATTCAACAGCAGGTTTCAAGCACTTTAGAGGATTACAGGACCACATTCAATGATTTAGATTCACCTATTTATTCATCAGGATGTTTACTTTCTAGCCTGTATAGCATGTCTAGGTTGGGATACAAGCAAGAGGTATTTAAAAACAATTTTTGAAAGTTAGAACATATGAAACAATTTCAAAAAAAAAACTGTAGAATTATACAGCTGAAAGGAACCCCAAGGGTCTTTGTTATCTGACCCCCTGTTGATGCAGGTTGTGCGCAGCTACAGCATACCTGAGAGATGGCCATCTGCTTAAAATCTACTGATTGGGGGGGGGTCCCACCACCTTCTGAGGTAGTCCATTCCGTTGTGGGTTAGCTCTAACTATCAGGAACTTATTCCTAATGTTAAGTAGGAAAATAAATCCTTGTAATTTGAATCCAGTGATAAAGCTAGGCCTTTCATGTTGTAATGAAAGACCTTAAACATGGAAGAGGCTCCCTTTCATGTATTTCATGATCATTTTTTAATTACTGAACAATCATTTGTCCTTCAATAATTAAAATGGAGGAGGTGCACACAAACCTCTCGTATTTCTTTCACTCTGAGCAATTTTTCATCCAATAGGGTTATAAGGAGAGATGGGGGTATTCGTATACGAATCCCCTCTCACAGCTGGACATAACGAAGGTCTGGCCCTCTGGGGCCAGACCGTCCACTCCCATGTCCGCTGCTACTGCTGGCTCCACTCTCCCTTCCAATTTCTCTGGAGCTCCCAGTCAGCTATAAACTCCTGGCGGGAAAACGAGTCTCCTTGCTAGCTCTGGAGTGATTGGAAGGGAGAGCAGAACCGGCAGCAGCGGGTGCACGAGTGAACATCCAGCTGTGTTACATCCACCTGTGTGTGGGGGTATTCGTATTGTCTAGTTATAAGGCCAATCAGAAGAGGCAGGATGAGGGAGCAGGAATTTTCAGTCTATAAAAAAGGCCTGGAAGCCAATGAGGACTTTTTGTGTGTGTTTGTCATTGCTTGTGGGTAGGGCTACTGTGTGCTGAACTTCTGGTGCTTTCCATCTTGGATTGCTTTTGTTGTCTGCCAGCCCACTTGTCTGTCTGTGCCTCCATCTTGGATCCTTTCCTCCCCACCCTTTCCTCCTTCATTTTTAGGGAGGATTTTGGATTACTTTTGTCAGCCTACCTACTGCTGCCTGCTGGACTCAGAATAGAGAAGGGAAGGCATCAGTCAAGTACTGTAGTGTGGGCATAGGGGATAAGTCTTCTCTTATTCTAGTATTTTGGTTGGAGGTGCTTTGCTTGCATTTTTCCTTCCCTCCCCTTGCTTGCCTTTCTTGGTTTTTGGGTGAGGGACTGTTTGTTTGTTTGTTTGTTTTTAGTCTGATGTTTTTGCCCTTGTATGTTGGGTGGGTGGGTCTGATATTTGGTTTGGTGTTTGGTTTGCCTGGTTTTAGAAATTGTTATGTGGCTAATTTATTGTGTATTTATTCTATTTTATTTTAGGGACTGTTTTGTTTGCTTCTCTGGAGCTGGGTGGGCTTGGGGGTGTGTGAACTTTGTGACTGTGCCAGTGTGTCACTGGGCTGTTTGGGTGGCTGGGCACAGCTTGGGCATCTCTCTAGTTTTTCTTGATGTTGTATTTTTGCTATGGTGTGTGGTGTCTCAGTGTGCCAGGCAGCCCATATCTGTCTGTTTGTCCATTTCCCTGCATTATTTCTGTTGTGCTGTCCAGGCTTAGAGGGTCTGTTGTGCTGGGTGGCACCGAACTCATACTGTTGTTTGAAGGTGATAATATAAAGTCGTCTGATAAGGATTTTACTCTCTCTTGTACTGTTGCCTCTTTTGGAATAGACTGATTCTCTGTTGCCTTGTCTCTGCTTTTTTGGAATCAATAGGAATATATATACACTATACTGTATATAGTGTAAAATAGATGAAAATGCAACCCACCAAATACTTAATTGGGTTGTCACCTTAGATAATACCATCCACAGCTCTGTTTTGTTGTGGACTAACCATCCACATGAGGTACCGAATGGGCTAATTAGGAACACTGAATCATGCCAAAAAAAGAAAAAAGAAAAAAAGAAAAAAGAACAGAACCGTAGCCCTAGCACTGGAGCAAAAAGATGCTGAACAGCCCTAGAAAGGGTTGGGATAGACTATTCTAAATTAAAACGCACATGACAGCTATATGGCCATTTATCTGGACATGCTCTAGGTTGCTACTACCTGTGGCTGAAACCATTCTGTGAATTCTGTCATAATTAAAAGATACTACCACAAGGAGCAAAGTTTATTTTGTGATTATTCCCATTAGGTTTATGGAGTTCAACAGAGAGTTCGTTTGGATGGAACATTTGCTCTCCTTTAAGTACTGATTTTTTTTTCTTATTTTTCCCCTGCTGGGCTGGGAGAAGCTCCCCTTTTCTCCCTTTCTCCAGTGCCTTTTCCATGACTTTCCACTCATTTTCATTCCTTCATTCCTTCTGAAAGGATGGCTTATTTTTAATATTGGTTTGTACCAGAAGTGGTGTTCAGCATTTCTCATTTGCAATTGATGTCCATGAAGAGCCCTTCAGACAAACACTTTCAGTTAGGATTAAAAAAAAAAGGGTGGGGGAGGCAGAAGAATGGAATTGTTCAAAAAATTCTTAAAGAGAACTGGGTTTCCTGAAGAGGAGATGAGTGGGTTTTTAAAGAGAAGTTTGGACACAGATCCCAATAATGCTTGCGCTTCTTCAGTTCTAAGCTATAGAAGTGGGGGAATGAAGGATTATGAAAGAAAAAACTGGCAACAGAATAGCAACGCCAATATTGATGGGCCCCCTCCATACGGGAGACATCTGTCCCATGAGAGATCTGTGCAGTTGCTCCTATATTCCCCTTAAAAAGGCCCTGAACACACAAGAGAAGGACCCTTGTTGGTCCCAAATGCACTTGCTTCTGTGTATTGAACTTCATTTTGACCATCTCACAATAGGTTGAAACAGGTGAGATAATGTGGCTATGTTACCCTTTGTTCTTAGGAAAATCCATTCCTAAAATAACCACTTCCGGAGACAGGCTGGATAACAGGCCTGCTTTTGTTGTGTACAAGTTGAACTAGGTCAGTGGTTCTCGACATTTGACCCTCCAGATGTTTCCAATTTTAACTCCCTGAAACATGAGCCAGTCGGGTGGATGGTCATGGATTCCAGGCGTTTACTTCCAGAATTTTTGGAGGAGGGCCAGAGAAAAACATAGCATTTCAAACAGCAGCCCGGTTTCTCATTTACCAATTTGATTAGCAGTTAGTTGGAATATTTTATATTTCTTGTGACAGAGTTAAACATTATGTTATCTTTTCCTTGGCTAGTCTTGCTTTTCCTTAGACAGTGTTGTTTGCCCCCGGTTGTTCCAAATCAAGTACCGTACCTATGAAAGTAAAGTTCATGCTTGCATGAACAAACAATGGGTTGAAAAGATATCTCTGAGGAATTAAAAAGAAATGTGACCTAACTCTTTGGTTTTTTTGTTGTCTTTTTTTTCATTCCTAGAAATGTTCACCTTAAAAACAAATGCATAGAAGCTGGCGGGACTAGGATGAATGGAAACGGATCTCTGGGTGAAAATTTCAGTGGTTGGGACATTGCTGTTTTGAACTAAGACTCAAAGAATTCCCCAAACACCATAGGCAGATCTGGACAGCTTTAGTCCCCCCCCCCCTGCAAAAAAGTAACATTTTTCAAAGTCTGGAAATGGAGATGACATAGGCAATGCGCACACTGGAACGCTCATCATTTGTTAGGCAATTGTGGTGGCCACGTATTTTAAAGACATGCAAATATTGCCCCGGGGACACATTGTAATGAAGACAATGCAATTGTTTCCTGTGTGTCTGATGTGGTCAAACACTCCCACTGATGGTGCAATTGTTCAAGAAGAAGGAAGTCAGGTAACTGAATGTCAATGTGGAGAAAGGCAGATACAGAAATAATATAGCAGTTATTCACAGCTGTGCAGTCCTTGACATGTGCCATGAAAAATAGCCTGGGAGGGGAAATAGTAGAGGCTTTCTTTCCAGAAATCACCTCAAATCCAAGAGGTGAGAGAAGGTGGGAAGGTCAGGCTGCCATTGCTGGTTGCTTTTTCCTCCGTTGTGGTCATTCACAGCTCTACTGGTCTCTAGGTGTGCAATGAAAAACCGCCTAAAGCAGCAGCAATAACATTGATTACCTGCCCATGAGTCCAGTCAAGTTCTTCCTGATGAAAAAGCCAAAGAGGAGAAGAAGGAGAAGGAGAAGAAAAGGGGGCAGGGGAGCAAAGGTCACAGAACAGGTGCTACAGATTTAAAGCCACTCCTATGAGTAATACTTACTGCAGACCCAAGAGGCGTAGCTGGGGAGCACAGCCCAACCTCCTCTTAACCAAAGACCCCACATACACATTTTTATCCCATGGGGATAAAATAAGCAACAAGAGTTTCATTGGTTGCAGAAGTAACTTGGTGCAACATAAGGTACCAGGGCACCTTATTTGTCAATATGTCCTTCCAGCTCAAAGCTGGCATGGCATGGAAATAGGTTACACCCCCCTCCACCGCCGCATCGCTCCCAATGCAAGGATCATTGAGAGGGCCTGTTGCCATCTGCCATGAAGACTAGAAGCCCCTCCCTCCCAAAGCTGGCTGTGCGTTTGTTGCCCCTCACCACAAGATTTCATCCAGAGGTTCAGAGAAAAGAAAAATCCAGGGCAAGTAGGGTTGGTAGGAGATGGTGCATCACACAGGAGGACATGGAGACGAGGGAGGTGACTCTTCAATTGCTGTCAGGAAAATTCACACTACTTCTGTGTCCCTCTGTTGAGGACCACAGGCTTAGAAAAGTAACACACCAGCTTACGTAGAAATAGTGTGGATGAAATAGGGAGCAATTCTGCACAACAATGGAAAAAATATAGAAGGGATGAATCAAAGAAATCAAGAAGTGCCAGAACTTAACTCTCAACATTGGGTATTTAACAAGAAGAGAGTTGTTGCCTTTTCTGCCCTGCTCATTTAATGGTTTGATTGTAAAACAAAACTGAAGTCATGCAAACATTCTAACAGGATTAGCCCAGAAAGCTTTTTTTAAAAAAACGCAACTAGATAGAGACATATTTGTTTGTCAAGAAGAAATTGCATCACAGGTTCCATAGTGCAGGTGGATCTGGCAGTGCCTATATATAAAGGAAACGTTTTCCAATATTAGAAGAGTACCACGACAGACATTACTGTTAGGTCAACTACACTTTACATAGCAAACCTGATCGTGAAGGGTACAACAGTAGCGTTGTACTGCTGGTCTCGCAGGAAACACACATGGTTTGTTCCACAGATAGTCATACATGGACTAGATCCCTTGAAATCAGTTGAATTTAAGTTAGAGACTTAGTAAACTTAGAGTAGACCTCCTGCACCCATCACATATCTGCACAATGTTCTTGTTTTGTAAAGGATAGAAGGCATCATACTATAAACATTTACTTTCAAATAAGAACTTTGTTAACATACAATTTGCTGCTGAAAGTTATACTACCAGTATTACACTGGCAAACATAACTAATAAGATTCTGACCGTTGTTCACATCCTGACTTTCTGCCCAAAAAAGGACCTGAGATGGCTAATATTAACAGAACACAAATTTTGAAACAAAATCTTATGTGAAACATAACATAAAAACAATACATTAGAAACAGAGCTAAAAAGAGAGTGGAAAACATAGCTAGCACCCAGCAAATTCGTCTCACTTCAACAGCAGATCAGCTTGCATGCTCAAGACCCGTTTGAATAAAAATGACTTTGATGGACAGCAGAAAGATGACAAAGAGTGAGTGACCAGCCTTCCTTGGCAGGGAGCTACAGAGTCAGGGAAGAGCCAACAAGAAGACTCTGTCTTCATCCGATGCGCCTTCCTGATAGCAGTAGAAGCAAGATAAAACTCCCTCTGCAGAAGTTCAAACTCAGAGAGGTTTGTATCGGAGAATATATTGTATTTCAAATAACTGGCCTTGGGTCTTGCAGGGCTTTATAAATCATAACGAGCCCTGTAAATTATGCCCAGAGAATAGTACAACTAGAGAGTGAAGCTGTTTTAAAGAAGGAAGTCACATGCACCTGCAACTGGCCATCATTGGTTTGGCTGCAGCATTCTGGATTGGCTGAGGTTTCCAGACAAGTTCTAAGTCACCCCAAAAAGAGTGTATTGCCCCTCTCCAGCAAATAAAGAGATGAGGCACAAGAGATGGAATTCAAAAAGGCCACAATATCTATTCTTGAGGACCAAGGCCTTCAGTTCTCTATTTACGGGAGATAACCTCGTATACCCTCCTTGCCAAGTTCAAGCAACAAGGGTCTCTTTCTCCTCTCCAAACACTCCTGACCAAGATGGCTGATCACACTATGGTCACCTCCAGCCAATAACATTGGATCCCATGTCTAGGCAGATGATATTAGTCCCCTCTTATTCCATGATGTCATATCTGAGGGTCTCAACAAGATTCTGCAAAATCAACAGGGACATATTCCCCTTTGTCCAGTACCATAAGCCATCAAAATGATCTCTGTCCTATAGGGAATCATCTGTATTTGTGGTCCCCAACTTTAAGTCCCCCAGGTGTTCTTGGACTACAACTCCCAGAAATCCTGGCCAACACAGCTAGTGGTGAAGATTTCTGGGAGTTTTAGTCCAAGAACATCTAGGAACCCAAGGCTGATAGGCATCTTATTATGAAGGCTCTGATGGTGGGATACTGACACGTTTCAGCACGTTGTCCCTAAAATAAATTACTGAACCACCAAATGGTGATAATTCGGGAAGGATCCCTCTTTTTTTCTTTCCCTCAGGCAAGTTTCTCACCATCACCTCCTTTAGGAAAGATGAAATCACAATTTCTCATGAAGACGCATTCTTCATAATCTTTCTTCATTCAACTAGCCTTTTCACCCACTTCACCCACTTTTATAAGCCAGGAGGGACAAAGATCCACCATCCATGTGGTAGATGTCACCTCTCTGAAGAGTATACTGTATCTAGATCCTCAGGCTGTACAGGTGGAAAAGCATGAATTCCTTCAACCTATTCAATAACCATGAAAGGCTAGGGTTTCCATTCATACTGTGACAAGAATCAGGCAAAAGACTGGGATTGGCTAACCATGCGTTTATCATGAGTAACCAAAGGTATAAATCTTTGCTACATTACATTACAGTTGTTGGCACGAGATTAATGTGCAAGGGTACTATTAGGAATGGCATTTGTAATGCTGAAGGCAGCCCTAAACAAGTTCAAATAATTGAAGTGCCGCACACAGACTTGCCTGGGGCTGTGTTGGCAGGAAGAAGAGACTTCAGAAAAGAGCAGTCTGATCATCACCATGCAACAGGTAGGAGGAGCTCAGAAATATGACCTTGGGAGGTTGAATACTTACTAAGAGAGACCTAATGAACAATGCTGGCAAAGACTGTTCTACTTCAGTAAATATTTCACTAGGGTTTGAGAGAGATTTTTTTTTTGAAAGCTAGCCAGAAGAAAGATCATGTTAAAAGATGTCAATGGTGCTTTAACCGCTCATAGTTTCAAACAGGGCTGTTTCTCGACTTGCTGTAACCAACCCTAATGGAACCTATTTGGCATGAAGTTTTTAACCATAGACTCACTCTTTCACTTTGTAACAAGGTGGAGGAGAATCCCTTGAGATATAAATATATTTATTTTTTTCCGGACCAATACTAGAGGCACAGTCATGAGGAAATAGACGTGTCCTGTGACTTATTTTGTATTGAGGAAAAATACTAAACAAGAGAAGGTGGCTGTGTATGTAGCACACCCTCCACAAGCCGACATCTTATCAGGCTTATGAAATTACATTGTGGAAAAGGGACATTATCTTTTCGTTTCTGAGAAGTGCTGTAATAGCTACTGTATAAGCAGAATTAAACATAATGCTATAACACTGGGTATGAAAGTGCGGAGCCCACGCATTTTGCATACTGCACAAAGTAAAAACCTACTGAAGGAGTGACGTTTAGAGGTAGAAGATGTAGAACTGAAGTGCATATAGTACAAGGACATCCTTATCGCATGGCTTGGGAGTTGTAGACCCTCCAGAGGTGGTGGAGCTCTAACTCCCCTTGATCCCAGTTAACCTGAATAATGCTGAGCGAAGAGGCAACTAGCAGTTCCTCAACATCCGGAGGCCCACAGGTTCCTCTCTTCTTGCTGAAAGATCCACACCCTCTGGTTTTGGATTTCTCTTCTGTTCTCTCCTAAACCGAGACCAGATTTTTGCACTGCATAAAGTTGAGCCTATGTAAGCAAGCTGCTGAATGACAATATTTGTTTGTGTGTGTATGATTGAGCATTCGTGCGTGTGCATGCGCATGCGTGCACACACGCACGTGTGCATGCTTAGAAGGGCTTTTGAAGTTAGAAAGTGGGTCAGCAAAGCAGTTGCAGAAAGTGTGAGCCCTGTGCGCTAATTAGCACCAATTCCCATCCCAGAAATCATCCCATTCAGCAAAAGTTAATCGTTAGTCAAATACACAATGCATTTCAAGAAGGGATGAGTCATTGCTATTGTAATGCTGAATGTTATGAAATCCAGTGTGACTGATTCATTAGATCAAGCTAAGCTCTTCAAGCCGACTGGAAGCAGAAAAAGGGCTAAGGCCAGCTGTGGTGTAAGCTGAAGGAGCAATCTAATGGCATCATTGGAGTCCTGCCTGGGTTGTTGGGTTGTTGTTTTTTCTCCATTGTTGCTTTTGGCCTCCAGCTGCTAAAATAACTCCACATTAATACCTCAAGGAAGGAGGGGCCAGGCAGGTTTGTGAATGGGGCAGGCGAGAGAAGCGGCTGAAGAACAACGGGAGGGGCCGTAAGAGTAAAACAAAACAGAACTGGCTTAGTGAAGAACATGTGTCAGCTCAATGGCCTTCTATTCCTGGAACTGATTTTGTCTTCTGGAGCCTGCCAAGTGGACAAGTAGGTTTTTGGAATGAACAGACTTTGAAGACATTTTCTCTCCTCTTCCTCCTCCTCTTTTTAAACAATGTGATTCAGTAACATATTCTATAGGGCAAGTCTAATGAGCTACAGATGTTTGCTCAAATCCAACCTAGAAATATAAACAGGCAGACAATTGGTAACCTAAAGCCAGCTGCAAATATGACAGGCAATTGCTGTGGGGACCAAATTAATCTCTAGCAGAGAAGCCACTCAATAGGTTCCCTTGAGCCAAGGAACGGAAGGGGTGCATTGTGGGAAATGGCCCATGGCCAGATCACATGATGCCTATTCACTTCTATGTGATTAATAAATGAACAATGACTTCTAGGCAGACAGTCCTTGTGTAGATTATTCCTGCCCTTTTCATGGGAGAATAGATTGCGTGAATGAAGTTGTCGTGCGATGGGTGTTCTGGCTGAAGGTTGTGTGCACATTGCTATGCCTTTTGTGGTATGTGAGACACATTTTCATGACCTGATGAAAGCACAGGGGCTGGAAGGATCAAAAGATCAGCTGGTTTGTAATTGCAGCAGAATCTTCTGGACTAAAGTGCCAAAGCTGGCCCTACCATTAGACAAAGTGGAGCATCCACCTTAAGTGGAAGATTTTAGGTACTATTAAAGGACAGCGAGCTTTCCAGCTAGGGTTATTCATTGCAATAATCGACAAAGATTTTCTGCCAAGAATACTCTTTGCTGGCTGCAAAAACAGTTGAGAGATGGCAGGCCATGTGGTCTTGAGTTACACTCGCTGCACAAGAACAGATGCTTTCCTACAGACGTACCAATGCTTCCATAGGGGATGTAAAAATCTGAAGACCTGGCGGTGGTTTATTTAGTTCAGATATGATTTTAACAAGCAGGAGGATCAGGTACAAAACTGGATCAATTTTTTTAAAGTGCAGTGAATGATATAGAAGGCGTAAGCAACCCTGTAATATTCCTAGAAGAGCCGCATCTTTGGTTGCTAAGGAAACAAAATAACAGGCACACGAAGAATACTTTTATACAGTACTTCCTACTCCTATTGAGAAGTCATTTCCTCTGGACCCACCTTTTCTTCTCTCTGTTTGAAAGGATGAGACATACTGTGTTAGGCCAAAAACACCCAGTGACACAGACACCACTACAATCAAGCTTTTGTTTGGATCTGGAATAATGCTTGTAATTAGTTTACCCCTTCATTCACAATATAAGAACATTGCAACGTTTCATAGCATGGAAATCCATATTGTGCCTCTTTATATACAGTATATTTTTCCCAGTGGGAATACTTTCTTGATAATACCTCTTGCCTCAACCCAGATCAAAGTAGAGTATTCTACTGCTGCTGTGAAATGACTCACTTCCCCCCTCATCAAGATATATTCAAGAGGAGTCATGATGTCTCCTTTGATAGGTGTCATTCATATGTTTACCATTGGTTGGGAAGAAGTTAAGCTGAGTGCATAATTAAATTCCCTGAAGGCAAAGGAAGGGCCCTAACTACTTTCAGTTTAGTTTCTTTCTTTTGCTCTGGGACAAAATATATTAATGGGTAGACACTTATCTGGAGACATGCATTTTCAGTGAGCATTTAATCTTTGCAAATGATGAATGTTTGAAAGATTAGAGATGGTTGTAATGCATTCATAAAGATTTAAATGACTCATCTAGATCCCTCTCAATAGTCTGCCTTATTCTGAGTTTTATTTATCTTTACTGCCCTTAGGACTACCCCTCTACTGCATAAAATATGTTCTCTTGAGATGTCTGAGACTGAATATGCAGTACTATTAATTAGAGTCCAAGACTATGTTATAGTAACTTTACTAGCAGCAGCAGTAATAATGTAGTGCTATCAATATGCAATATGAGAGTCCCCTGGACTAGAAGGAGAACAAACCTATCCATTCTGAAGGAAATCAACCCTCAGTGCTCACTGGAAGGACAGATCCTGAAGCTGAGGCTCCAATACTTTGGCCATCTCATGAGAAGAGAAGACTCCCTGGAAAGGACTTTGATGTTGGCAAAGTGTGAGGGCGAGAGGAGAAGGGGACGACAGAGGACAAGATGGCTGGACAATGTCATTGAAGCAACCAACATGAATTTGACCCAACTCTGGGAGGCAGTGGAAGACAGGAGGGCCTGGCGTGCTCTAGTCCGTGGGGTCACAAAGAGTCGGACACGACTAAACGGCTAAACGACGACAATCAATATGATGGAATACCCAGTACGGTACTGTATAGTAAAGTGGTTCCCAACCTTTAATAGCCCAGATGTTCTTGGGCTGCAACTCCCAGAAACCCCGGCCAGCACAGCTAGTGCTGGGAGTTGCCATATAAGAACACCATCACTCAAGGTTGAGAACTGCTGGTGTAGTGGATAGAGTGACAGTTTAGGATTCAGGAGGCCTGGGTTCAAATCCCTACTCAGCCATGGAAACTCAATGGGAGTGTGGAACTGATAAAACCATTCCTTAAATATTTCAGCTACCTTAAAAGCCCTATTAAGGTCCCTGAAACTCGGTTCCAACTTGAAAACACATGACAAAATAACAGTCAATATACATACATTTTACAGAGTATCTTACGGTGGATTCATAAAAGAATTTCTCTGATAATTGGATGATTTCCTCCTTCACTCGTCATGCAGTGATACAAGATTGCAGAACAGAGAAGAAAGGTGGAGAGAAATTTGGCCAAGTTGTGGACTTTCAAAGAATTTTATGTTAGGTTAACGAAAAAGTTCAGGCGGATGGCTATGGGTTAGAAATCTAACTGTCAAAAGTACAGAGGTAGCCAGCGATGTTACTTGTTGGAAATACCCCAACATAAATATCATTTCAGAGTCTTGACTAAAAGATTCCCTATGGCTGAAATATGCAGTACATTTCCAGCCTGAATTTAAGTTGTAACTTTTTTTGTTGTTTTTTAAAAATATATTTATGTTATTCCTGGTAAAATTATCATATGGATCACATATCTTGGACATCCCTAAACATGTGTTTAAAGTGTTTTCCTAGTACAATCTCTTCCAAGCATTACTTCTCTAGTACAAACTTGTAGCATGCTTCCCTTCTAACAATATCTTGTCTGTGTTGGGAAACAAAAGGGTTCAATTAGTGTCTTTTAGTCTCTTTCCTTGGTGAAACTCCTTGTGTTTCTACCAGGATGGCCCACCTGTCTCTTAACTATATGCATGAACGACACATGCTTTTTCTGATGTTATTTCTTGTCTCTGGGATCTACTGCCAATTCTTCTCTCACCTGGTGCCTGAAGGATGGCCATACAAGCTGGAGTTGTAGCCCAAGACGTATCTGTAGAGCACAGGGTTACTGTTCTGTACATACTTCTAAGAGGGACGTGGTGGCGCTGCAGGCTAAACCGCAGAAGTCTGTGCTGCAGGGTCAGAAGACCAGCAGTCGTAAGATTGAATCCACGCGACTGAGTGAGCGCCCATCGCTTGTCCCAGCTCCCGCCAACCTAGCGGTTTGAAAGCATGCAAATGCAAGTAGATAAATAGGGACCACCACGGTGGGAAGGTAACAGCGTTCCGTGTCTAAGTTGCACTGGCCATGTGACCACGGAAGATTGTCTTCGGACAAACGCTGGCTCTATGGCTTGGAAACGGGGATGAGCACCGCCCCCTAGAGTCGAACACAACTGGACAAAAATTGTCAAGGGGAACCTTTACCTTTACCTTTACATACTTCTAAGACCTTTACTCATTTACTCAGCCGTGTTTTAGGACCTGTAAACTTTATCAGTACCACCAATTCAGAGCTGTAACTACCAATTGTAGTCATCAGGCCTTTTGTTCTCCTATTAGTTAAACTTGGGACACGTGTGATTGCCATATTTGGGGAGAAGATGAAGGAATGAGAAGGAACACCTAGATCTGAATCGATTATGGCCATGTTAGATTTGCACTGAGCCTGCCTATTTGAGGTTTGGGAAGAGTAAATAGAAGGTGGGTTTTCACTCTTCCAGCAGTAAGGTTTTGAATTTCAGCAATATAGACAAAGCCCTGTTTTGCCCACCCTAGTTAAGGCTCTGGTTCCCAGAAATGTGTCCAATGCTTGAGAGAGCATGTCATTCAGGATGACACTCTTCCAACACTCTTCTGGAAGAGAGCCTGGACTAGCAGCTACTTAATGCTCAAAAAGCTGCTCATCTTGTTCTGTTCTTACACTGCTTCTGGCCGCTTCAATCAAACTTCACAAGAGCAGGACAGTCCACACAGATACAGTTTGCACAACACAAACATCCTCAAGCAAATGCCTCTTCTTCTTCTTCTTCTTCTTCTTCTTCTTCTTCTTCTTCTTCTTCTTCTTCTTCTTCTTCTTCTTCTTCTTCTTCTTCTTCTTCTTCTTCTTCTTCTTCTTCTTCTTCTTCTTCTTCTTCTTCTTCTTCTTCTTCTTCTTTACAGATTTCCAGATCTAGATTTCCAGCCTGCGCCAAACCCCTGATGAAAGAAGTGCTAGGCACTCAGCTCCTTATGTGCAGACTTTGACAAAGAGGACATTGATCATCAATACGTAAACTTGCCAAGTCAAGGCATCAAGAAAGCCCCAATGCTTTTAACTCAACTGCCAAGCACCATAGATTCAAAGACAGTGA
This sequence comes from Pogona vitticeps, assembly GCF_051106095.1. NCBI lineage: Eukaryota > Metazoa > Chordata > Lepidosauria > Squamata > Agamidae > Pogona > Pogona vitticeps. The sequence continues at coordinate 77,462,796 of NC_135784.1, read as the reverse complement.
TCAGATGACAGCTTTGTTTGAATGAACTTGCCTGCCCACACAGTGATCCTGTCTGTACCTTTCTGAGCCCCGGTCAAGGGTTCCTGCTTTTTTGTGCAGGTAGGATTGCTCTGGTTTTGATCCGTTCCAGTGTGTTTGATTGCTGGAAATGATCCAAAGCAAGCCTTCTGGTTTGAATTTGCCAATATCATGAAGAGACTTAATAAGCAAGACACTCTTCACGATACTGGCAAATTAATCACTCCCTCTGTTCCTTGGTGCAGGGTCAGAGCAAGTGAAGGGTTTTTTTTACACTGTATAATGGGCAATCATTGGTGTGGTGCATGGGATATTAAAAAAAATCTTTGCCTTCTCTTAAAGGGCTGGTCAAGAAACTGCCCACAGTCGAATCCACAGAAGCTGCAGGCAGTTTCTCAACCAGCCCTTTAAGAGAAGGCAAATAAAAGATTTTTTACAATAATAATTGATGCAGCACATCAACAATAGTCCGTTGCACATTCTGAAAGACCTCCATTTCCCCTGCCCCTCTACTGCTAAGCAGAGGAAATGATTAATTTTCCAATATCGCGAAGAGTGTCTTGCTTATTAAGTCTCTTCATGATATTGGCAGGAGAGATTTCCATGCAAAGCAAAAAGCAAAGCGTGCTGCTTATATACAACCCAAAGTGCTTCAAGCACTCTCTGGGCGGTTTACAAGTTAATCATGCACATTCCCCCCCCCCCCCCAGCGAGCTGGGCACTCATTTTACCGACCTCGGAAGCAGAGAAGGCTGAGTCAACCTTGAGCCGGCTACCTGGGATTGAACCCAGGGTCGTGAGCACAGTTTTGGCTGCAGTACAGCAGTTTAACCACTGCGCCACGAGGCTCATGCAAACCATTGTGCTTGATTAGATTGCTCTAATCAAGCCTGACCATTCCAAAGTGGCCCACCCTGGCTCACTCTCTGCTGCTAATGTAGCCACACCCTGAGTTCTGCGTAGTTCGCCAAATTGCCATCCCATTCCTAGATCTGCTCTTGGCTCTCTCATCACAGACTGCCAGTCCCTGGCCTAATTTCTTTCCACCATGAATGACATCAGAAGTATAATTTTACCGTAGTATAACAACACTGTTTCCCTAACATTTTCAGTGGAGATAAAGGAAATCAGATTCACACACAACAGCTCCCTGACATAAACATTGTCTTCATTAGGACAACATGGGACACGAAGAAGCATGAACAGATCATGAGCAGATCATGATGGGAGAGGGCTCTCAAAGTTCTCATAAAACATATCCATGCCATGTCCCAGTTGCCTCCTTTTTACATAAGATACTGGAAGAAAAGGTCTCCATTCCCAGAGGCAGGACAGAGAAAGAAAGGCAGCCCAGCGGTTCCTGCCCATTTGCTTCCCTCTCCAGGGATCACGCCCTCACCTGAGCTGCCACCCAGCCAGAGACTTGCTGACCATCAGCAGGTGCCCAATGGCTATGGAAGACGGGGCTCAATGGCAAACGAGGAGGAAGGGAACAGCAAGAACTGCCTTGTTTCCTGTTCCTCTGGAAGGTTACCATTCTGTGCTTGAGGCTTCCTGATGTCGTGCATAAAAGCTTTGCCAGATGGAATTTTATGAATTATTTTGGAACAAGTGGGACCAGCAAACAGCATTTGGGGTGTTTGTCCGATCCAACCAGCCGTGCCTTCTTCCTAGAGTTTTGGAAGCAAGCGGTTTTTGCTGTACTTCACTACTCTCCAGTGGAAGGAGAATGGGACATCTGCCAGCCCTTGCTAGCAGGTAGGCAGGGTTTGACCTTGAGCAAATGGGGGGGGGGGAGGAGGAAGAGTCAGAAGCATCGCTCATTTCGGGCCTCTGCTTCACCTTCCTCTTTTTGTGGAGGAGGCCTGGTACAGCAAGCAACAACCAGGCAGGGGAGCAAGAGAAGAGGTTCATGCAGCTAATGCAAAGAGCAGCAGCCTAGCGTCTAAGCACACAAATACACAAGGCAACCAGTTCCTTTTAAAAAGTAATATTCCAAGCAGTAGAATCTGGTGGCTCTGGTGTCAGTGAGCCAGGGAGTCTGCTTTCTTGGATAGCTCCAGACTAAGCTCTGGAGTGAATTAACTCCCCCCCCCACAACTCCTTCCCCCAGACAATGGAGTGGGTGGGCTGCACCAATTTCAGGCTCTGTGCTCTATTTCTCCCTAGTTCCTTTCTCCCCCTTCCTCAAATGTAGTTAGATCTGCTGCCTGTTGAGCATGCACTACCCTGTTGGAACATTTGGCCTTCCTCACCATCAAAGGCTGGTTGTACTTATGGTTTTGACATCTCCTCCCTTGGGTTAGTGGTGCATTTTGACTGCATCAACAATCCACACTCTTGAGTTTAAGATTAGTGCATAGGATGGTCAAGACACTTGAGTCCTATTATGTGGTTGAGGTCTCCTGGGGATGGTAATAAAGGAGAGAAATGTTACAGTGAGAAGATGGATTAGTAGAATACATCGTGCAGCCAGATAACTCAATTCTAATGTCTATCCGCAGCTCTTTTGATACCGTAGCACAGATCTCCAGCTTGCCAAGCTAAAGCAACCTGACAGTTTCTTGGGGGTGGATGAAGTTAATGAATCAAGATTAGATACTGTGGAGGCTGGAAAGATAGTGTTCTGCTGTATATCTCACAAAAGAAAACTTTCCTATAGAACCTTATTATAACAGCAGAACATTAGCATTGATAAAAATAGCACAAATTAGTGCAGGAGCTAAAAGGCTTGTATAAAAATTCAAAATACATATATTTTATTTTCTGGAGAGGGTTAACCTCTTATGCAATCCCAGTTTTCAAAAATTTTCAGATTGGCCTGCCACATTGCAACATGCCTTGCTGGTCCAGAAAAGGGTGTGTTCCTTGTGGAAAGTGTTTATTTATTTATTTAAAATATTTTTACTTAGGAAGTAAGTAAAAACTTTCTCCTTAGGAAGGACCCAAGGCGGCTGACATCATTACCAAAACATTTAAATCTTTAAAAAGTAAGTATGCAAATACTAAAAAGGGTCAAACAAATGCCACACTGAAAACACTGTTAGAGGACCTAATAATTTCATCCAAAATTATGACTGTTATAAGCAACAGAGCATGGACAGAGTTCCTACTCCAGTCCTCTGAAGATGCCAGCCACAGAGACTGGTGAAACATCAGGAAGAACAATCTTCAGAACACAGCCAAAGAGCCCGAAAAACCCACAACAACCATGTCATAAGACTGTTCATTGTCCAATCTAATAGAATTACTGTACAGTACTCATTTTTCTCCCCCACCTCCTGTCTTCCCCGGCTCTGTCTACAAAGAAAGACATGGACATAGAAAGGTCCATGCCTGCATTAATTGTTCCAGGACTGTTTGTCTTACAACTTAACAGACTCAATTCTAACTTGTGTTTATGGCTAATGCAAATCACAGCTAGTAACACATCACAGGTTGCCACAGGGATGCCTCCAAAACTGGTTTTCTTGTGGTGAATCTTTTCTGACCAGATGAAGAGGGTGTGATCAGTCATTTGTCTGGGCTGGGGCTGGTATGATTCACTCCTTTTCTCGGGAACCACATGATGTACATACCATCACAACTCATCCTGACCCTGATCGATGTCTAACTCAGGCTGGCTTAAGTTGTCCATTTGTTTGAGCTGCTTAACCTACTTGAGAACTGGAAATCTTCCTTCCTCATCCCCTGCCGAAGGGAAAAGAGAGGAAGTTTTCCATTTGTTTTTAAGAAGGGAAAAGAGAGGAAGTTTTCCATTTGTTTTTAATTGTTGTCAATGCATCAGTGATACTTTGAAAGGGCTTTTTAAAAAGCCCTTTCAAAGCATTGCTGATGTGCTGTACCTGTTAGCAACAATTAAAAAAGAAATTGAAAGCTCTATCTTCTTTTCTCCCCACAAGGGAGTAGGAAGGAAGTCATCCATTTCTCAAAACTGTTAACTACCTTAGGCAAAGCACAGAGGAAGAGACAGGAGGGGAATTTTTGGTTCGTTTTATAAATTTTCTTTTTCTCTCCCTTTAAAGAAAAAGACAATTAGATCATAGTAAACTGAAATGCAGTGTGATCAGCCCTTGCAGGTGGATGCAAGAATTGCTCCAAATGACATACTGCACCTCAAAGCAACCTGTTTAGCATGGTTGAGACCAATCCAGGCTAGAATAATTGGGTTGTCTGGGAGCATCTTCAGAAATTGTGGCCCTGGAGCCTTCATTACTAGAAGAATTGAGACAATAGGTTGAGGTGACAAGAAATACACAAAGCCACTGCATCTTTTATGAGACCTGTCATCTCTCCATTATCTCTTGAATGGTAAGCCCATAAGTATATATTGCTCCAGGACAATAGAGATGCATTTGGAAAGATATCAGATGATTGTAACAATATATGTTAAGGGCTTTACATGGTTGATCATGCCTGGCTATCCTCTCTATAACATTACTAACTGCTGCTGGTGTTGTGGGTTTTTGTAAATGGCTTACTGAAGTGCATTTTTTTTAAAAAAAAACTTTAATTCCTGCTATGCTGAGGAATTTAATAAAAGACTTAAAAAACCAAATAAACCAAATAACCCTCCAAAAACCAAACAGCAAAAGCCCAACAAAAACCTATGGCCCTAAAGTATGCAATGAAAATAGTTGTTGTGGGTTTTTCGGGCTCTTTGGCCGTGTTCTGAAGGTTGTTCTTCCTAACGTTTCACCAGTCTCTGTGGCCGGGATCTTCAGAGGGCAGCACTCTGGTGTAGTTGGCTTGGGAGTGGAGTATTTATGGCTGTGAGAGGGGCTTTTGTCTTTTTCTGTAGATGGGTGATTAGTATGTCTTGTTGTGGGTGTTTTGTTGTGATAAGAAGGAGAGATTATCTGTCACTGTGGTTGATGGGTGTCATTAGCTGGTCTTTTGTTTGTAATGATCCCCTGTCCTTGTGGCTGGGTAGAGTACGTTGACCTTTTGAATGCTGTATTTTTGAGAGCTGGGAGCCAAGTTTTGTTGGTTTAAAACTTTCTTCTTTTTTGTTGAAGTTCTGATGGTGCTTGTGGATTTCAATGGCTTTCCTGTACAGTCTGACGTAATGATTACTGGTGTTGTCCAGTACACTGGTGCCTCGCATAACGAGTGCACCGTTTAACGATGAATCCGCATAGCGATGCGGATTTTGCGATCGCTAATGCGATCGCATAACAATGTTTTAATAGGGCGAAAATCGCTTTGCGACGATCAGTAAGCATTTCGCTTACCGATCTTTGCATTGCGATGGGGGAACAGCTGTTCGGTGGTTCCAAAATGGCCACCGGAACACCCAAAATGGTCGCCAGAACACCCAAAATGGCCACCGGAACACCCAAAATGGCCGCTGGAACACCCAAAATGGCCACGGCCGGATGGGGAAACATCGCAGAATGGTGAGTTTGGGGCCCATCTGGGGCCTTTCCGTTCCGTTTAGCGATGTTTCCCCATAGCAAAGGTTAATCCGGAACGGATTAACCTCGCTATGCGGGGCACCACTGTATTTCGGTATTTTGAAATGGAATTTCATGTCCAGCTTGTTTTAGGGCATGTTCAGCTACTGCAGATTTTTCTGGTTGTTCTAGTCTGCAGTGTCTCCCATGTTCTTTGATTCTGGTGTGGATGCTTCATTTTGTGGTTCCAATATATACCTGGCCACAACTGCAAGGTATCTGGTATACTCCTGCAGTGGTGAGGGGGTCCCTTCTGTTGTTTGCCGACCATAACATTTGTTGTATTTTTGTGGTGGGCTTGAATACTGTTTATAGGTTGTGTTTTTTCAAAAGTTTCCCCATGCGGTGTGTGACCCCTTTGATGTATGGCAGAAATACTTTGTTTGTGGGTGACTGTTTTTCTTCTTTGGTTCCGTGTTGTTTTCTTGGTTTGATGGCTCTTGTGATTTCATTTTTGGAATAGCCATTTGCCTGTAGGGCCCAATTCAGATGGTTGAGTTCAGTGCTGAGAAACTGAGCTTCACAATTCCGATTTGCACAGTCTACCAATGTTTTGATTATGCCTCTTTTTTGCTGTGGGTGGTGGTTGGAGTTTTTGTGTAGGTACCTGTCTGTGTGGGTGGGTTTTCTGTAGACCTTGTGTCCCAGTCGGGGGTCAGTTTTGCGTAGGACCATGACATCTAAGAACGGGAGTTGGTCCTCTATTTCTTTTTCCATGGTGAATTGTATATTTGGGTGGATGCTGTTGAGATGGTTGAGAAATTCTTCCAATTTGTCTTCACCGAGGCTCCAAATTGCAAAGGTGTCATCCACATATCGGAACCAGACTGTGGGTGTGAGGGGTGCCGAAGCCAGGGCCAGTTTTTTGAAATGCTCCATGTAGAAGTTTGCTATAACCAGGCTGGGGGGCTGCCCATGGCCATGCAATGAAAAGTTTTATACCTTACCACTTCGGTGGGGATAATCTTTTACCCCAAAGCCATGTTTTGTAGCATCTCCATGTTAGCTTAAAATATAGACTTTACTTCAATCAGTTTACTAATGACCCACCTTGCTGATATCATCGTTTGATAATAATCCTTTGATATTGTTCACAAATGCCTGTTTCCCTTGATATCATGAAATCAGGAATCCATGCTACCTTAGTATGATTTCAGAGCAGATTCCCTCCCCTTGCCCTGGTTGGTCCAAGCTGGGTGAGAAGAAGCATGTCGTTTACTAGAATTTGCATGTGCATTGTACTTTTAAAAGTCATTTTTTTCCTGGTAGCATCAACATTCCCTCCCCTAAAAATCTTGAAACCATAAAAAAAATTTTTTTTAAAAAAAATATTCAAATTCACTTCCCTTGTGAAGCTATTTTTAAATGGCTTCTAAACTAATTAAGACCTAATGGAGTGGTTACAATGAGGAAACTCTGATCACTGAAAGAAACATAGCTTCTTTCCTAAAAGGAAGCCTTAAATATATAGATCTATGCATTTAGATTCTCGGTTGCAAGAGCAACCTAGCAGTGGCTCTGTTTTGAGGATTCCCCACTCAGCCATAAAATGCCCTGAGTGGAGTTTAGGCCAATCATACTGTCAGCCAGACCCAATGGGTTTGTGAGATTAAAGGGAGAACAGGGAGTGCCATATACCTTGAACTGGTAGAAGGAAATGTGTTATGCCAGGGCATAGTAAAGAAAAGGCACAGTGGCGTAAATACACAATCCCTTGACATGGCTGCTGAGCACATAGTGTACGAGGGCATTATGACATGTTCTCTGAATGTGCAAGGGTTTTTGGAATGAACCCTCTTCCCAGCCATCAGTTAAAGCTGGTGTTTAGAGTAGGTGGTCAGAATCACAAGCTGGCAAGAGAGGCAGAGAGGATTCTTGAATTTTGTCTCAGATATATGACAATTGAGTTTTCTTTCTTTCTTTCCTCCTCATCCTCCCCATTGTCATCATATCTGGGAAATCATATTGTTATTACGATTTCCCCAAAAATATCCTTAGAAATGGCTCCTCCTTTCTTTGGCAGCTTGAAAAGGAAGGAGGAGGAAGCCTGCAAAAGGGTTCAGCTTGTTTAGATAGCCGTTGGTGCAAAGTGCAAATTGCCAAAGGGGGAAGAACTTGACGGGGAAACCTGAAGGTGGAAGAAACTTAAATGGAGACATTTGTCTATTTTGTCCCTAGGCTTAACTAGATATGGATCCCTCCATGCTCAATCGTGTCGGGGTACCATTCATGCAAGGGTTATCACAGAGGTGGGATTCAGCAGGTTCTCACCTATTCTATAGAACCGCTTCCTAAATGTACTATTGGTTCTTAGAACCGTTTGTTGGCCAGAGATGAATGAAGGAGGAGGGGCCAGGTGACCAGCGATGAGCGAGGAGGAGGGGGCACAATTAACTGCCTCCCTTCCCACTCCACACTGAGCCGTCTGAGGTGGGATATGGGTGAGAGAGATAAAGCCCTGGAAAGAGCAGAGGTGTCACTGGGGGAAAAGGGGGGAGGATGAGTCCTTGATGTCACTGGAGGAAAGCCCATGGCCTCGAGGCAGAGGGGGTGTGTGATTGACAAGGCATGAGGGCAGGACACAGAGGGAAAAAGTTTTGGGGTGAGACCGCTTCAATCAAACAAACAACCGTCCTCGTTTTACTATGATTTTTTTCAAGTTAAAGGTACCACATAAGACTGTTGCTCTGCCTAGAAACAGTTTTTTTTTTAAATCCCAGAGAATATCCAATGCATGAACCAGTGACAGTCTCACTGATCCACGCAAGCAAGGTATGCAATAGAAAAGTCACTCACACCACAAAGAGATGAAACCTCCAAGCCTCATTTAGAGTAACAAAGAACTCTTCCTCCTGCCCCAAAACTGACAATTTCGGGAGACAAATGGCACACAGAGATGGCCCACTCTGTTAGAAGGAGGAAGACAGCTATCAGTATTTTAACACTAGTAAGACTATTCTTGAAGGCCATATATCCAGGGCCAAGAAAGGAAAACACATAAACATATCAATAGATAAGGGGAATTGAAACTCTTCTCTCCAGACATTCAGACGCATCTTGACCACAGGTCAACATGGGGGTGGGGTGGGGGCCGGAGGGACTCCAAGGGGGAGGGACCATCATGAGAAGGCAGCATTCTCCAGAAAAGACATACATGAGAGCATACTAATCAAGCATTTGTTGATATTGGCTGTTGTGGGTTTTTCGGGCTCTTTGGCAGTGTTCTGGACTGATTGAGGCGGTGGGGTTGAGGTGGAGTGGCAACAGATTGAAAAGAGACCATACCTTTCAAGCCAGAAGGAAGCGGGGGGGGGGAAGAACTCCTCAACAGGTGTGCAAAGGCAGCCTCCAGGTAACAACAAGCAGGGCTATCAGTCATTTCAGGAGCAAGAAAGGGGATGGAAGCAATTTTTACTGGTGAGGTATAGGGTGAAATAGGAGGTAAAGGGAAGGAGAGATGTGTCAGTTCTCTGTCAAACCTGGTCATAAGCACCCACTGTGAGGTGTGTGTTTGTGTGTGTGTGTTTGGCACATGCCCATGGTGAGGTTAACAGCAGCGGCATGCCCAAACAGATACACTTATCCAGATATCTTAATCATGTGAGAAGTAGTTGTGATGATAGGCAGCAGGGAGACCACTGTAGAAGAAACTCTCATCGGATCCCACTGTCCTGGGCATTTATTTATTTATTTATTTATTTATTTATTTATTTATTTATTTATTTATTTATTTATTTATTTATTTGCCATTTGGGCATAGAACCTGTTGTTAATTTATTTGAATCCCACCACTGGGTTATCATTCATATTTTTCTGAGTGGCTCCTTTTTTGTAAAACCGGTATGGCAGACAGGGCCAACATAGCACTGCATGCTTTTGGTACTTGCTCTTGTTAGAAATGGGGAAGAAAATGGGCAGCTTAGTTTGTGGAATTTCTTGATATGCGCACATTTCTTCTAAGTTACTTTCTTAAATGCCATCTGCTGAGAAAAGTTTTTTTTTTTTAAGATAAAAATCTTCAGTGAATATCCGGTGCAATTAGGCGGTGTCTAACTCTGCTGCCATAAAAGACCAAAATCTTTGACCCTGCCTCACCTCTTCCACCCAGTAGAGGGCAGGGCAGGGATAAATGTATACAAGACGGCTTTGGTGAGTGGAATCACAGAAGGAACAGAAATATTCCTAAGGCTGAATCCAGAGCCCGCCATCCCAATGTATGGAAAGTCCAGTAAGGATACCTGGACTTGTCAATGACACATTCTGCAAGTAGTTTTACTGCAACCTCTCTTAAATGTCTTGTGCCTGGAGAAATCTGGCAGGAGGAACTGGGGTTGTAGGGAAAGGAAACACTGAAATTAATGTGCTTTAAAATACAAGCCTCATTCTTAGTAGTATTCGCATTAGGCAGAGTGAACTGTGATGACCAAAGTGCAGCCAACTGATGCATAGCCAGTCACACAACTGAAACACTCCCCGGCTTCTTGTCTATTGGCTGCCACAAGGTATGCAAACTTTCCCCAAATACCAATGGGATTCCGGCAATAGAGGCGGAAAAGAGTAATAACTGCACAAAAAAAAGTTTTGAGGGAAGCCTGATGCTTCATCCAGAGGAAAGGGATAAAATTTGTTAAAATGTGGTTAAAAAATACCAAAAATATCTGGAAGTAGCAACAAAATATATAATGAATGCTCCTCTTGAATATAGTGCCTGCTATGATTTTACTCTTCTTATGCCATTCTATTGACTCATACCTTTCTGTGGTGACTGAGTATTCATGTTAGCTTTTTATTAGCTTCTTATTTATTTATTTTTTTAAAAAAATTAAAGTTGTCTTTCCAAACTTCAGTGAAGATGAGGTTGTCTCGGGAACGGCAATAAAGCTCTGTTGCATAATGTGCAGCAGTCCAAAAGGTAGATATTTATTATTATTTATTATTTATTCTAATTATACCCCGCCTATCTGGTTATTTCAACCACTCTAGGCGGCCACCTATAGTGAACTGGGTTCTGGGCCACCATATAGAACACCCTTCCTCCCATGAATAATCAATATGTCTAACCAAAATCAAGCACACACATAAAAACAAACACTTCCGGCAGTTTGAAGACTGATAAGTTTATTGTAGCTTGAGATTTTGTGGATTACAGCATACTTCTGGAAAATGGTGGCAACCCACAAACCACAAGGTCCTGGCTCCTGAATATTCTGCACGACAATATAAGCAGTATATGGATATGAAATATATTGGATATTGGGTTTTTTTCCTAGAAAGGTAACCATAATTAGCCTGCCAGAGAGAGGGAAAAAAGCAGTCTTTTGGTCCCTTATGGACAAACAAATTTACTGTAGAGCACGATTTCAGGGGCTACAGTCTTTGTGAGCTGGATGTGAAAATGCACATGTCTGTGGGGGGCACACACAGAGAGTGATGTCATGGGAGGGTATAATGCAGATAGTACAATGTGTTATTGTTGGTCTGTGTTGTCAAGTTGCATCTGACCTGCAGGAACCCTAATAGGGTATTTACCATAAATGAGATATCTAAGGAGTGCTTTTACCATTGTTGCCCTACCAGTGAGTTCCCATGGCTAATCAGGGATTCGAATCCAAGACGCCTAGTCCATCACTCTGTCCACTGCAGCACATAGGCTCTCTACAATGCATTATGAGCCTTGGCCATTCACAACATAGTTGTTGGCATTATTATTTCAGCTTCCCGATGAAGTGACCATTCTTCCTGAGTAAAAGAAGCTTGGAAGGGAGAACAGAATGAGAAATAGTTACACTTCATCAAGATGAACAAAGAGTCCCATGGCACCTTAAAGACGGATGGTTTTATTCAGTATAACCTTTCATGGACTGCCAACAGTGGGCTGCAATCCATGAAAGTTTATGCCAAATAAAATCTGCTAGTCTTTTAAGATACCAACAGACTGTTATTGTATATATTTTTTGTTTGACTGTGAAAATTCATCAAGGGGTTCAGTTCTATCTCCTGCAATTAGAATTGGAATAAAGGCATTTTTACTCAGGATTGTTCTTCTTTTAAAGTAAAAATCATTTGTTAATTAACTTAACTAGTGTTAACTAGCTTGTCTGCAATTACATATTTAAGACCCATAAACAGTATGGGAAACAAGAAGCAACTTGGAAAGCTCTGTGAGACCTATTAACTTTTCAAATTGATTTTAAAGATAAAAATTTGAATTAAAAATTAGGACAAAAATATGAAAAGCCAGAGGCCTCATTATATACACACATGGAAGCAATAAAAATAAATAAAAACAGTTGATGGTTGTATTGTGCACTTTCAACATATCCTCAAGGCACAGAGTTTATTAAATTGGTAGGCAATCCCAAACATCATTTTGGTAGAACCAAACATGTCAGTTTCATGTTTGATCTGTTTTGCTCATAGGGCCCACTTAGAAGGCCAACAAGTTCCAAATATGCCCACCCAACCCATATAGATGTGTGGAAACTCTTTCTTGGGCTGTGAATCTATCTATGGACACTTAAGCATGAGTAATCCCCACTGAACAAAGTAAAACCTATGTGTGTTGGTTTTCAGATTTTTACAATAGAATCTCTGTGTTGGATTTCGACACAATTATTGATGTTTATTCTGAATAAAATCAGTGTGGAAAGATAATAACGACTAACTAACTAGTCTCCCAGAGTTCAGTAGTGCTTAAGTGTGACTAAAGTCCTGTTCACATGGACTTTCTGCTTTAAAAGAGCATGTCCCAGGACCCTGGACCCTTTTCCCTAGGAAGCTGGGCTGAGGGTGAAGGCCAGGTATGTCTGCATGGATGTTTTGCTGAGTTGTTTTTTCTGGGGTTTCTTTTTGTCTCTTCACCACATGGCCTGGGGGTGGGGCCTAGGGGGTGGGACTTTCTGCTTTAAAAGAACGTGTCCCAGGACCGCGCACCTAACGGCGCGTGAAATTCTCAAATTCTATATCTGGCCTTAATATGGTAAATAGGAAATCCAATTAGATTTGCATAAGCCTGGGAGGCAGGAAAGTTTTAAGGGTCAGATCATACTTCCACACTATTAAAGAGCAGGCCGGGTAGGTGGGGCTTGTCAGCCATGGAAGGCAGCCCATGTAGGAGAAGGAAAACTCTGATTTCGAACTTCCACTGCCTTGTGGCTATATCCACTCATGGAAAAGGCTTCAGGAGTTAACCTAGAGGCAAAATCCGGAGCTGGAGTCCCGAAGGCAGCTCGTGTCGTTCTGCCAACTCCTGCGACATTGCTGGAACCAGTTGTATTGGCTCTTGCCTTTCCATTGGATCATTTCAGCAATGTGGAGAGGGGGGATCTGCTGCTTGGGTAACAGCCTATCCTCCATATTACCTTACCCCGGGCTTCATGCTCTGGAGAGGACACTCCTCAATTCAGAGCATGTCACCATAGTCTCTCGAGACTGAAGGATGCCTATGACTGATGACTGACATGGACCATTTGAATCATTTCTTTTTCCTCCTTTTTTATATTAATATATTTGTATGTATAGTCACTTGGTATATATACTGCTATGCCTGTTCACATAGCTTTCAGTTCAATCAATACATTTCTTGCTATCTGTATTGGTTCTGTAGGCTACACTAACCATCTCGTATAAATTGATTTGTTTTTTCATCCTGTTTCTCGATCCGCGCTGCCCTCAAAAAATTTTTTTAAGAGTTGTATGTGATGTATCTCTGAAGCATGCCATAGTCTTGTCACTTCCAGTGGTTAGTCAATGCACCACCTGGTGAGATATGTCACTACATAAATGTAGGGGAGCATTATAAAAAATGATTGAATTGTTGTTGAAAATCGAGGGGGAGAGATGAATTATCAGTGACACAAAAGCAGGGATGACAGTTACAATAGGAAAGACATTGGCTAAGTGATGCACTTGTAAACTGTTGTGGAGAACAAATATAAAAGAAAAACTAAGCGATTTATCGCTAAGCATTTTTCAAAAATTCAAAAATAAAAGTGTACAAGCATGGTGGCTGTGCAATGATCATAGTGCCCCAAACCCCAGCCTGTTTGCAAAGTAAATAAATTAATAACATTCACAGATGCCAAATTGATATGGACTGAAGAGATCCAGGGATCGGGTAATTTTTTAAAAGGCCATGCCAGCAAGGTGGAAAAAAACAATTGGCTGGCCAAATGAATTTATGTTACCCATGTGCCCTGTGAAAGGAAATCTACAAAATGATTTAAACAATGATATAACTAGGGTTCTTTTGGCACATTTGACTGCACCCTAACTTGTTCTGGAATTAAGTCCTGTTATGTGTTTTTTTCTGATAGAGGGGGCATTATACAGTAGAAAACATATTCTGACATTCTCAAGTTGTAACACAGGTTCCTAAACTTGGTAGAGTGTGAAAAAATGTCAAGGGGAAGGGGATGTAAGATTGAGAATTCATAAAGAAAAGATAAATAATTTCATCATCTTAAACAGTATTATGTGACAGGTACTCTGAGTAATAATGTCTATTATTAATAGGATTCAGGTTTTTTAAAGAACAACTGTTACATTTAAGTATTTTATTAACTTTTTATTTTTAATTTTAATTTAATTTTGTTCTGTTGTAGTTTGGTTTTAAAAGGTTCAGATGTGCTTGTGAGAAATGAGGGTTTCTCATAAATTGAAAAGTGGGCATGATCCTGTAATATTAGGGAAACACTGTGTTCTGTTAAGGAGGATGGCATAATCCGTACAACAGGGGGGGAAACTTTGGCTCCCTAAGGTTGTAACTCCCAGAATCCCTTGCCATTAACTTTGCTGGTTGGGGTTGATGGGAGCGAGACCAAAGTATCTTGAAAGGTGAACGTTTCACACCCTAGTTGTGTGAGGAGGTGCATTTCAGAAGGCAAATTCAAGAACTTGGGGACACAGCTGGAAATAGAAAAGCTGCAGTGAAAAAGTCTAGTGGAGGAGAACAGGAAGAGTGGAGACGTTTTACGAATTTGGTGAAAAGTCTACAGCAACAGGACATGGGAGGTATCATGAAGAATAATGAAGGCATCACGCAGCAGCACCAATTGCTTCAGTGCTGAATAACACCCTCCTGCTCTGACCCCCATTATCCCCTGAACTTCTTGGACCCTATTGTGGCTTTCTGTTTTGGAAAATTCAATATGATGCAGTATGATTATGAAACAGGTTCTGGAAACTTTCCATAAAAGCATCTCCTCTGCTGTTCAACCTGGGGGTGCCCTGTAAACATGTTTGCCAGAGCTAAACAGCAAGAAACAAATGCCCAGAACTCCAAATACAAATTGTCTTTCCACATCGCAATTCAGGATCAGCCCCCCTCGTGTCCCCTATTAGCTGATTCGTCCATTTCTATTCCTTCCTGCCCTTCTTCTAGTGAGCTCAAGGTGATGTACCTGGCTCTCTTCCTCTCCATTTTGCCTGCACAACAACCCTATGAGGTAGGCAGGCAGGCACGCAGGGAGGGAGGGAGGCAGAGAGACAGAGGCTGGCCAAACGTCATCCAGTGACAGTGGTGGCTGGTGTCTATACAGTAATTGTTGGTGAGGCAGAGGGCCCTGCAACCAATGGGGAGAGAAGCCAAGATGACTCACAGAGGCAGGCTCACACATGTACCTGCATGTCCACATGCACACATAGAAGCAAACCATATTTCCATGTGCCCATAGCAGGAGGGGAACATGTTGATCCTCCACTTCTAGCATGGAGGCAGAAGAATGGGGTGGCTGGGGGCATCCTCAGGCTGAGGTGGGCCAGTGCCGATATTCCCCTAATGAACCAGACACCATTGCCCAGTCTTCATGGTTGACTGGTGATTTGCACCCAGATCTCTGGAACCCTACTTTAATGCTGTAGCCAGTAATTTTTGCTGAGTTCAGTGGGATCTCTCTGTGTATTAAGTTTTGTCAAGTCGTTCTGACCTATGGTGACCTTGGTAGGGTTTTTGAGAGATGTATAAGGAGTGATCTTTACAAATGCCACCTCACAGTGAGTTTCCGTGGCCAAGTGAGGATTTGAACCCATGGCCTAGTTGGATACGGTACTCTACCCAATTCATGACATTGACCACAATGGGACTTACATCTAGGTCAGCATGCACAGGATTGTGACCTAAAACTGTGATAAAAACAAGAGTCCAGGTATTAGAAAAGCATCTGAAATGGTTTATTTAAATGGTATGCGTGTAGGCAAGGATTGATTTTTGTTTCAATTTTACACTTCACCCAACAGTTTCAAGGCAAGACATAAAACCTAGTGCTAATATTTAGAGATACTAATAATGCAAGACTTGGCAGCCTTGTTTATGGCAGGATAAAGTGTTAGTATAAAACACTTGTTTTGATATTTTTACATCTTATACGCACACGATTTTTACACATCCAAAGACTGACAGAAAATGATGTTTATTGCAAAGTAGCCCAACGGAGATTTCGGGAGTGAAAGTGTAATAATTCTTCTAGGCACAAGATTGTTCATTTTCAAAAAGAATTAGAAGTCCTTTGATAATCAGGATCAAGGTCAGCTTGTTTTACATTCTCATTCTTTCACAGTCCAGGCAGGAACATAACATAACCAGTAGTATTTGTAAAGTGTTTCAGCTACGCTGGCTGAATGTTTTGAAGGCAGCCACGAGCTGTACTTCGACCAGTGGAGACAGAAAGAGAAGAGAATTTTTTCTCTTCGGCATTTTTTTGCTTTCCTTCTTTCTTGAAACAAGGTATTTCAGCATGTTATTGCATACTTTTCTAGGTATGGAGCACTCAGGATTGGCTTCCAGCCCCTTCTTCAGCTAGCACCCTGGGATTGTGCAGCTTGCCAAAGGCCACACAGGGCTGGCTATCTCCCACAAACGACACAGTGGGAAATGAAATTTCTGGCCCTTGTTCCTTAGCTAGGTATTCCAACTCACTGAGCTATCCAGCCAACTTCTCCCTTTAGGGATGTCTCTCTCTCTCTCTCTCATTAATGGATGCGGCCATCCAGCTGGTGCTTCTTGCGTAAATGATCAGAATGTTTCCTTTGAACCTTTTGCATTGTTTATAGATTTTAAGGGACATACACACTTGCTGAGACATGGAATGTTATCTGGGTGACGCAGCCATGGTTTACATTGTGCATAGCAGTCTGACAGGTTTGTGCCTGAATTGTGCATAGGATTTAGTGCTCCCGCAAGCAAACATGTCCAGGTGGAAGAGTACCATGGTCTAGGCCTGGTCTCTGTGTGTTGTGTTGCAAGTTTCAGAAGGCAATAAATGATACAATACAGCCCAATGACCTGCATGCCAGAAGCCAGGACATCAGCATGACACTGGTAAGTGACCAAACATTCTTGGATG
The DNA here is from genome assembly GCF_051106095.1 of Pogona vitticeps. Taxonomy (NCBI): domain Eukaryota; kingdom Metazoa; phylum Chordata; class Lepidosauria; order Squamata; family Agamidae; genus Pogona; species Pogona vitticeps. The sequence continues at coordinate 77,445,980 of NC_135784.1, read as the reverse complement.
TTCCAGACAGGTCGCTGTAATCTGTAGGTCTGATACAGTAACACTAACACAAAGAATCTTGTGGCACTTTAAAAACTAACAAGCTGGGCAGTGATCCACAAAAGCTTATACCAAATAAAATATGTTAGTTTTTAGAGTCTTGGAAGCCACTTGGATGATTTGATGCTTCTGATTTTCTGCTGTCGCTGGCCCTTTCTGAAATTGCTGCCCGAACTAATCTGGTAGAGCAGCCCAACAAATTTTACAACACAATCCTACTAGGAAGTAAGGCCTTCATTGGGTCTGATAGGGCTCAGTCCCAGGCAAACGTGTCCAGGATTGCACTTAACCTTGCTTAGGGAGGCCTGTGAACCATGTGACAGAACTACAACACCTGTGGAATGAGGACTTCTTCTTTTCAAATCATTTTTCACAGTATCCTTTAAAACTGCCATAGCCAAAGAACAAAGGCTGCAAAAATGCAAAGAAACATAATGCTCTCCATTCGAGAAGACTGTGCAAATTTTTGACCCTGCCAATGTCTGGGTAATGAAAAAAACAAACAAAGGACAGCCCACCCCCACCCCAAATTCTGATGTACATTCAGTTCTCCTTTGTCTGGACCCGATGTAAACAGTTTAGGATCAGTATTATATATCTGAAAGACTGAAAGATTTCATAGATGTTTGCCCCACCATACTGAGCAGTTAGGCTGGTGAGTACACAAGACAGGGCTTTTCTGTAGCAGAACCCATTTCATGGAGCACCCAGGCCGGTCCCATCCATATTGTGCTTCCAACAGGCAATCAAAATTGTCTTCTTTGGTCAGTATCTACTTTTAACATTATTTTTGAATCTGTAGACAACGTTTTGTAGTATCTGTTGTTCTTCACATTGTGATTTTATTGGACTCCCCTTTGGAGCTTGGGAGTACTACATTTTTGTAGTACCAGTATCCCTTAGACTGGGGAATTCTGGGAGTTGTACTCCAGACCAAACACCATTCCGACATGATGCTCTAAATAAATATATAACAATATAAATATTCAAAAGATCTTGTTTTGCTTCCAAGAGGCGTTTTTCCTCCTTAAACATTCAACATGTAAAATAGGAACCTATCGTTCTGAAAGGTTGTTCTACATTTTAAATCCTATTTGGTCCAATTAAGGATGTCTGAAGCTTGTTACAGTGCTTCTCTCTGTGTATTTTGGTGACAATTTACATTTTCTAAAGTTAGGCACACACTTGGTGGAGTTTTAATGATGTGACTATGATAATGATAATTGCAGAAAATAGTCCACATCAATAATTTATTTTGGAGAATTTACACTACTGTACTTATAATCACTGAAATAAATACCTCTGCTATCCTGTGTTTCTTGTGTTGTAGCATCATTATAATTGCCAGGATGTCATTAGTACTGTTTACGGAACAGATAAAACACTTCTTTTTCTTCACAGCACAGCATTATCACCCTAGTAGCCATTCCACACCTCTCAGAAGTAAACTTGTACATGCCAGTAAGTAGATATATATTATCCCAGTTGTCTTCATGTTTCTTGTATCTACATGACACTATCACATGCATTTAAAAAGAGTTGTTTTGGCCACAGGTTGTGCATTTGGGTCACCTAGTAACGTCCAACAGCAGCTTCTGTATTTTATATATCTGTGTTTTACATTTTATATATGCTGTGCTGTCAAGTCGGAATCAACTTCCCTAACAACCCTAACAGTGTTTTCAAAGTAAATACAGTATTTAAGGAGCAATCTTTCCAGTTCCACCCCACCACTGATTGCTACCAAGTGAGTTTCCATGACTGAGCCGGGATTCAAACCCAGGTTACTTGAGTCCTGATCCACCACACGGCACTCCATGTTGTGTGCATATTTCTTGCCTAATATAAAATTTTAGGTGTGCATTAAAAATATTCCCAGTCATCACAAAATGTGAAACGTGAAGATGCCCTAAACTGCCTGTAGGGGTACGACAAAGACTGTTCCTCCTGAACAGCGTGGCTAAATATTGAAAAAAAATCATCAGGATGTAGCAGGTTTATCAGGATCAAAAACTACGAGAAATCTGGTTAGCCACTGTTTACGGAAGCGAGCCACGACATTCGCAGCCGTACCCCAGCGTGACACTCCATTCAAATCCTCCAGCTCAACTTCCCGCGCTTTGTGTTTAGTGACTTGATGCCCAACATTCTAAAGGCTCCACCCCCGCTTCGTAATAGGCCCCTCGGCTTCCAGCTCCGCCTACTTAACTGGCTCATTGGCTCCTCGCTAACGGATTACAGCAGAAGAGGAGTCGGCTTCCCCCTCTCTTTAAATAAAGATCACGTGTCCCGAGGAGTTCTGTCAATCAAAGGCGCAGCTCATAAGCCTTTTAAAGATTAAGATTCTAGCCAGCTCTGTGTCACAGGGCGCAGATGTCTCCGCGCTGCGTGTGCCTTGCTTTGTTTGCGGCGCCCTTTCGGATCTCTGCCTCGCTTGACAGATAAATACTGTATTTTTTTTGGTCTATGTATAGGTATGGTGGTAGAATTCTCCTTTCCACATCCATTTCTACTGGAGCAGTTCTTCTTGTGTGCCTGCGCAAACGGTTCCAGTCCGCGCTACCGACGCCCCGTTTAAGTCTTTGCCTGGAAGTGAAGCCCGCGACTTGGCCTTGTGAATAAAAGGGAGTTTTTTTAAAAAAAAATCTGTATTAATAGATTCAGGTTGAAATCCTATTTGACGTTTACAGCCGAGGTTAATGAGGCAAGAACCTCCTTCCCATTCATGCTTACTTGAAGAATGGGGGCATTTCCCGTTTAGTGAAAGTAAAAGGAGCCGCCGCTGGAGGTGGCCCGCAATCGCCTCCGATCAGTCGAGAAAGGTCGCCTTTTGCAGAGAGCAGAACCCTTTTCCCGCTCGCTCTCCAGATCTACAGTATATCTGTTCCAGAAAGGATTTAAGTGATCACTCGCACGCGATCTCTCCCCCCTTTAGGTCTGTTCCGAAGCACTGGACTTTCGTTTTCAAACAAACGACAGACAAAAGGCTGGAAACGGGACAGGCACTCCACATCTGTGGAGTCCTAATCTGCTGAAATGCTGTCATTGACGACGACACGCCCCATGAGCGTCCCTAAGTCCCGCATCCTGCCAAGCCCGAGAATACGCCTGTGTGTACTCAGGAGTAAATTTCACTGAACTATATAGGGCCTTTTCAGCCAAGGCAGAGAGTATAGGATTTCAGTAAATCCACGCACACGCGCGCAGAGACGCATCGAGAGAAGGAGTCCCCCCCCCAAAAAAACCCGCAAAAGCCCAACGCCTGATGTGACGAAGGCGCGGAGGAAGGGAACCTCGCTCGCCAGCGGACCCGCACCGCTTGTTGCGACGCGCCAGCCTGCGAGGAGGGAAGGCGAAGCGAGGACAGCGGCGGCCCGGGCGCCCAAGGGAGGCTCCTTCCCCTTTAAGGCGGGCCTCCCTCCCTGCCTCGCCTCGCCTCCCGCCCAGGCAAGCAAGCAGGCAGTGAGGCAGTCAGGCTCCGCCTTCCTCCGAGCCCTGACACGCCGACCCGCTGGCGAAGCCCCCTTTTTAATTGAGGCTGTCAGGCTGAGCCCGGGATGAAGCGGGCAGGCGGGAGGAGGGCGGGCGCGGGGACTCCAGTCGTGGCGGCTTCGAGCTGAGCCACTCGTCCGGGCAGATCCGCGGAGGCCGCCTCTTCTTCTCCGGCGCTCGCACCCTCCTCGCCGGGGGAAGGAGAAGAGAGAACCAGCAGAAGCGGAGCGAGAGAGAGGACGGGATCGCCGATCGGGCTGGAGCTCGTTGGATCATTAAAGCGACCCGGATTGCTGCTTCCCCTCCAAATTCATTAAAAAACAACTCCTCTCGTCTTCGGTGGTTTGGGGGGAAGGTTGCAGGGCATTTTCCTCCCCCTTTCCCGGCCACCCACCCACGGAGAGGGGGTTGTTGTTGTTGTTTTTCCGCGCGCGCCCTTTCTGCTCCCCGCTCCTTCTTCCCCCCTCCCCTCCCTTTTTTTAAAATAATTTTTGCGATCCTGATGAAAAACCACATCTGGGGCAGCAGCAGCAGCGGCGCCGCGCGGACTCCCATGGCTGCGGCGATGCCGTGGAAGAGCGCGGAGTGGCTGCAGGAGGAGCTGGAGAGCCGCGGGGGCAGCTCGCTGCTGCTGCTCGACTGCCGGCCCCACGAGCTCTTCGAGTCGTCCCACATCGAGACCGCCATCAACTTGGCCATCCCGAGCCTGATGCTCCGGCGCCTCAAGAAGGGCAACCTGCCCATCCGCTCCATCATCCCCAACAATGAGGACAAGGAGCGCTTCATCAAGCGGTGCAAGGCGGACACCGTCCTGCTCTACGATGAGGCCACGGCCGAGTGGCAGCAGCAGCAGGACGGCGGCGGCCCCACCTCGGTCCTCGGCCTCTTGCTGCAAAAACTACGCGACGACGGGTGCAAGGCGTTCTACCTGAAAGGTAACCTGTCCAAGTAACGCGTGTTTGTGTGAAAGAGAGATCGAGATCGGAGAATTGCCCCTTCCCCCCTCCTATTCCAGAAGCAGGACTCGGCTCTTCCAGCCCCCCCCACACACACACACTTGGCGTGCTTCCCGCCTAACCTCAGCCCCCACTCCTCTCCCCCTATCTCTGTTTGCCTCTCTTTGGATTAAATCTCCTGCTCTGATCTGCAAACCTTCGGCCTTTTCTGTCTCCGATCCCTCAAGATTTCCTGGCCCGGCTTAACGGGTGGGGGTGGGGAGGCTGCTGCCCCCCCCCATCGAAAACAGGACTTCTAGTTGCTCTGAGTAAAAAAAAAAAAAACCTTTCAAAATCCAGGAGGACCTTCCCGGAGCAGCGGATGGGGAGGATTAGGGTGCGTGTTTATGGCGAGCGGCTTTTGCTCTGGTTTTCATCGCGCGGGGCTTTTTGTGTTGTTTTGTCTCGCAAACTGCTTCCAGGTGCTGAACGCGAGGAGGGATCGCCCCCCCCCCTCCGGGGAAGGGGTCCCTCTCTCGGTGCCTTTCCTCCCCCCCACCCCCGGCAGGAACGAGGAATTTCCCCCTCTGCTCTGCCTCCGGGGCGAGATTTTATTCCCTCCTTGGAGAAAGGGACGGCCTGGCCTGGCTTGGCCCGATTCTTCCCATTATCTATGAATGGGAAAGGGACGGCGCGACACACTTAAAGTAGTAGCCGCTCACTCCTCTCTTCTGCCTTCTGACATCTGCCTCTTTGCATCTGGGTTTGCGACGCCTCTTGCCTCCCGCTCCTCTCCAAGGGGGTATCCTCTCCTTTTTTTAAAAAAAGAAGAAAGCCTCTCTCCTGGGCTTTGCTTGTGTGGATCTTTCTAGCCTTCTCACATTCCATTTAATTACCATTTAATAGACCATTCATGCACAGATCCGCTGTGTGTGTGTGTGTGTGTGTGTGTGTGTGTAATGACACCATGTGAACTGAGTTTTTATTCAGGTTTTTTTCCTTGCCTTTGAATATCGCTTTTGCACACAGGCAGTGTATGTGGGAGCAGTGGTGACTGAGTAGTGAGAAGCCAGCATATTGTCAGACAGTTTATCCGCCAGTTTGATCAGTTAGCTGGTCTCTGGTGTAGTGAGGTAGATCAAGGAGCGTTTGCCCTAGTGTACTTCCTGGAGAGAGAGAGAGAGAGAAAAGTGTGTGTGTGTGTGTGTGTGTGTGTGTGTGTGTGTGTGTGTGTGTGTGTGTGTGTGTGTGTGTTGTAGCTTAAGTGGTGGATGGGTTTTGCCCTTGGGCAGAGAGGGTGAGCTAGATGACCTCTGCCCCCTGGCAGTACCCTGCTCCTTTATTCCTGTCGCTTTGTGAATGAAGTTCATTTGAATGACTGTCTTAATTCATTAAACTCCCCATTCACATTTTTTTACCGTTTTCAAAAGGCATTGTGAAACAGTTGCTCTGAGTGAGGCTGCCAGGATAAGGGATAATTACTGGCTCGCTTTCCCCAAGATGCCGACTGCTGCGGTCACTGGGCGGCAGGATTGAGGCAGAAATAGCAGGCAACACCTGATCAAAACTGTTACTTTCCACCAAATTTGTGTGTTAAAAACAAACAGCCCTGGAAGTAAAGGGAAGCCTTCTTGGTGGCCCGTGGGGTTTACAAGAAAGGTGAAACAGTTCCTGTGGACTCTGGAATCCGTTCTATACTATAGATTTTTGGGGGGCTGAATTAAGGTGAACATAATAAATTGCTTTGGCTGCTCCTAATGACTTCTCTCAGTATCTTCAGCACTTCTTACAAGTTTTTATTGTGTCACTGAGCTTGAATGTTGTATTTCTGCCACTTTTTCTGATTTTTTTTGGTTCCTTTAAATTTAATATGCTAACCCAGAAAGGAGGAATCAAACTCCTGCTTTTTCATCCTTTCTCTCTCTCTCTCTCTTTTCTTTTTCTTTTTGCTGGGGGGGGGCTCACTGGGAAATGTTTCCAATTAAAATTCCAAAATGGCTTCTCCATATTGTCTTTCTCTTGCAGGAGAGGAAAAGGGAACCTGTTCTCTCTCCTTTGCCCGCCTTATGAATGAATGTGTCTTTGGTGCCTGTGTACTCTCTTGAGTGACCTTACCACAACAACACTGTGCCCTTGAATTTCCAAGAAGACTTTTATAGTGAAAAAATTGATCGGATTCACATAAAGATAGTCAAATGCTTGTTATTGTACGTTAAGAAGAAAATAAATTTCTTTTTCTCCAATTGCTAATGAAAAAGAGTCATTCAGAGATAAATAGTGAGGCCGAGGGAGTTGAGTTCGAGCCCGTCTTGTATAGCAAGGGTGGTTTCAATTCATTAGTTTCTCAGCCTGAGGACTGCAGTGTTACTCTTCTGATTTTGAGAAAGAGTTTTGTTTTTGGTGTGCTTTGTTTTGTTTTGCTATACAGTTGTGATATGGCAACTGATGTGGTATAGTGCTCATTATTAGAAAGGAAATGTCTGTTGCTGTCCACTTTCTCCTCACCCTCCCTTCCCACACATTGAAAACTGTGTTTAAGTAGCTCAGATATACAGTGGCTTCTATTTTGCCTTGGAAATATGCAATTACTGTATATTTAAAGTACTGCTCCCTCCTCCAAGGCTAAGCTAGCTCCCACTAAAGAGTCCCCCCTTCCACCTATCGGAAGTGAACTGGAGCTTTCTTGTATGATCTGTGTCAACAGCAGTGTCTGTGGATTCCACCTTAAACTGGAAATCAAGTATTTTCATAAATAAGAACATGCTGTGCCTTCTGCTGGCTTTGAGGCTGCTTCAAATTGCAGGTGGTGTGGCACATGCGTTATAATGCTTCTTCTGATAATACTCTTCTGATACTATTCTATATTTAAATAACTAGGTGTTGGAGACGGGAGGCAGAGAGAAGAGGTTCTAGTCTGGTTCTTTCCTTGGCTGGCAAACCATTTAGACTGATGGGAAAAGTTACTTTTTGGACTATAGTTTCCAGAACCCCAGAGACACCATACTGCCATGGGACCGCTGTGCAAGATACACTCCAAAAAAGCATTTTTCTCCCCTCTGATTTTCTGTGTAAAGATTTCAAAAAGAGAGAGAAGAGGATTGTCACATCAGCCTCCATCTCTAGCAGACTCTAGGTAGAACACATGTACTTCTCTTTAAGTAATACTTTTAGTGAAACAACCCAGAATCACAAAATAGGATGCAAGCTTTTGTGTTTTCCAAAACTGTTCCTTAGGTGACATGTTAAATCAAGGAGGAGGACAAAATTTTTTAAAATAATCAGTCTGAAGTTCACACCATGGAGTTGGGCCTCCTGTTTCATCTCAAAATGAAATGAGGGAGGAAGTAACAGACATTCAAACTAGGCTCTGCAAGGTGTTATGGAGGTTTCACGTGCCACCTGGGACATGCAGGAGGTTGGCTTCCTACTCCTGCTTTTGAAAATATAAAATCCAGTTGTTACCTGATCTGTCTCTATCCTTTGTATACTTAGGCACATGTTTACTTCAACAGTGAGAAATAGGCTAAAGTGAAAAGCAGGACAGTCTGTAGCACAGTTGGATGAAACTATTGAACTGGCTTTGTGATCCAAGAGCCGCTTACTTCAAAGCTCTGGTGGTACCTTTCTCCTCCCCTCCCCTGCACTCTCCCCCCCCCCCCCACGTTTGAACAAGCAGTCTCATCTGCAGCTGCTAGTGAATGACGGTGTTCATCTTCATGGTATGAAAACTTTCACTTGCTGATTCCTGCATTTTAAAGTGCTGTGTAAAGGCACAGAAACAGGCTGGGCCTGTTTTTGGCGAGTTGCTACCTATAATCATGACTGCTGAAAAGGAAGGTAACTCAGTCAAGCAGCAATCCCATTGAATCCAGTTGGTTTATATTGGAGTAGATACATAGAAAATTATACATTTGTCTCTCTTTCCAAAGGCACCTCATTCTGTTACCCCTTACTCAGAAAGCTTTTTGGAGGGAAACTACAACTCCCACCATCCCCACGGCCATCATAGTTACACTGGCTGGAGATTTCCAGGAAATCCGTTGTCCAGAAAATACCTTTTCTGAGGAATGTTTATTCCTGCGCTGGAGGTTCTATTAGGAGCAGGGTGTTTTTGACCGAGAAGGTGATCAGTGCCCACAAAAGGCAACTTATGCTGATAATAGAGTGTTAAGCTACCTTTCACTTTGAGCTGCTGTGGCATTACAGCTCGTGTTTTTCTTTTTCTCCCCTCCACAGGTGGATTCAACAAATTTCAGACTGAATACTCGGAGCATTGTGAAACCAACCTGGACGCTTCGTCCCCTACCAACTCTCCTCCTGCCTCTGTCCTCGGTCTCGGAGGCCTGAGGATCAGCTCTGACTGCTCGGACGGGGAGTCTGATCGAGAGCCTAGCAGTGCCACAGAATCGGATGGGAGCCCCATCCCAAACAATCAGCCAGCCTTTCCTGTCCAGATTCTTCCCTATCTGTATCTGGGGTGTGCCAAAGATTCCACCAATTTGGATGTATTGGGCAAATATGGCATCAAGTACATCCTGAATGTGACTCCTAACCTTCCCAACATGTTTGAGCACGACGGAGAATTCAAGTACAAACAGATTCCTATCTCGGATCACTGGAGTCAGAATCTCTCCCAGTTCTTTCCTGAGGCCATTGCTTTCATAGGTAGGTGTTGGACATCCTGTTCTTGACAGAACAGCCCCTTTAGCGATCGGTGATTTTCCAGAAATGCTCCATGGTTTCAGTAACTGCTCATTATTATTTGCCCAATTTTACACCTCTCAGTTTTGGCGCCAGGCAAATGTGCCTGTTTGGTTGTAAGCTTCATTCCATTTAAAGTTAAAAGGCTAAAACCCAGCTTATCTCTGCGGGACAAAGATTACACCCATTAGTATAGTTTTAAAGAGGATATAGGGTGTAGTTCAGCTCCGTACTGTTTTTTAATTTTGGATTTCTCCTTCTGAATAATTTGTAGCAGGGAATGGAGTAGCCTTGAGTTTTGATCCACAAGTTTCTGGGTGGTTTTAAATGACCTCTGTAGGTATATGGCCTGCTGATTCTACTGTAGACCACAGTTGTTAGTAACTGTACTTAGGAACTTTTTCAGCTGTAATAATTGAGTGTCAGGTAACTGGGAGAATGGGATACCTGCCCAATAGCCCCTTTACTGATTGAGGAAGTAAATAAAGCTGTTGTCTTTAAATGATGTACCCATAAAGAGCCCCCTCAGCACTAAAACATTCTGTTGAGCATCTTCCATAGAACTAAAGAGGATTTTGGGTGTGTGTGTGTGTGTGTGTCATACTCTATGTTGCACTTATGTTTCATCTGGGGTGCTGCTTGAGTCTGTTGAGCCTTGGTGTCACCCTGGGCTAGAGATGGGGTATATGAATACCCCCGCACAGGTGGCGATAACGAGGGTCCAGCCCCATGGGGCCAGATGGTCCACTCGCAATTCCGCCGCTGCCGTGAGCTCCACAGAGCCTTCCTGTCACACCGGAGCTCGTAATCTATGAGCCACTCTTCAACCTGGCAGGGAAACTTGCCGTCCTGTCTTCTGCCAGGAGTGGCTAGACGATCGTGAGCTCCAGTGTGATAGGAAGGCTCCGCGGAGGTCACAGCGGCGGTGGAATTGTGAGTGGACCGTCCGGCCCCATGGGGCTAGACCCTCGTTATCGCCACCTATGTGGGGGGTATAGAAATACGAATACCCCCATCTCTACTCTTGGGCCAACAGAAAATGTGTTGTTGAAGACATCCCAGCATTTTCCTCTTCTGTTGAACTGCAGGGCGAGATCATTGGTGCTGGACATCCTCTTATTTGGGAAAGGTTGCTTGTGATTACTGATCTTAGACCCAGGACAAGTAGCATTTTTGGTGGTGGTGGTCGTAGTGGCTTGGGATTTGGGGAGTTACTGTCCAAAAAGTATTTCTTCCAACATGATAAAATAATAAAAAAACCCAAACTTTTCCAAACTGTGCCAGATCTTCCTAAGGAATCTCCAAGATTTCTTAGGACTCAGTTTGGAGACCAGTAAGAATGAGTTTACTCTGAGCTGGCTTGCAAGCCTTAGCTTCTGAAGCTGGAAGTAAACATATGGACTGGTATGAGATTTCTGTTGGCGATGAATCATTAACGCACTCCAATATTTCAGCTGTCTCCTGATGGTAATGTCAGCAAGTGATGGATTCACTTGTATTAACCACTCATGCCTCATCAGGTGGTATTAGAACCTTACTGTTGTTTTTGGAAAGAAAACTCTTGGGCTGACTATCTAAAGTAGTGGTTCCCAACCTTGGGTCCCAAGATGTTTTTGGACTAAAACTCCCAGAAGCCTTCACCACTAGCTGTGTGAACCAGGGTTTCTGGGAGTTGTAGTCCAGGAACATCTGGAGACACAAGGTTGGGAAGCACCGAATTCTGAAGGAATTAAAACACAATCTATTTTCAAATGTTGGATCCAATGTTTAATATGTTCACTCCTTTATTATGAATTGACGCTGCATAAATAAAATAAACCATGGAAAATGACAAAAAGAAAGTGCAACATAAATTAGCCAAAACCTGGATGGAGTAAATGTATGCTGTTGGAAGCTGATTAATTTGATTAAAATTAATTAAAAGCTTCCATTTGTCATCCCTCTCTCCCCCAGTTTAGATTCCAAGGCTTCCTTGGGCTTCCTTTTGCCTTGGGGAAGCCTTTGGGAGAAGAATAGGGGAGCCTTTAGTCAGCAAAAATTGCTGCCAGGTTACTGCCAGTGGTCCCAAACTTCTGGGTGACATTCTAGGGGTGACCTTTTGGCAGTTATAGGTTCCTCCCCATCCTGAGGGTCCCAAAGACTTTCACAGGACAAATGGCAGTCTTAAGGAGCTTCAGAACTGAAAGGGAAGGGAAGGAAGCTTGCAGTTAATTTAAGTACAGGATAACTCAGTGGTTTAGTATCTGGCTGTTGGGTCAGAGGTTGGAAGGTGCAAATTTACCTCCTTGACAAGGGATGGACTTGATGACCCGTAAGCTCTGCAGTTCTAAGATAATGATGATGATGTAAAATTTTATCAGCTGTAGCTGATGACATCATCAATTTCCACTGATGTAAATTTACACCATAGGATTTTTTTACCCACTGTTTTAGAAACCTAGAATAATTAAAGAAAAGTGTTGCATTTTCCAGGTACCTAAAGTGAGGTAGGGAAAAGCATTCCAAAATTGGGGTACAACAACTAAAAAGGCTTATTCTAAGCTAAAGCTGGTGGCAGCTGGAGAAGGCTGGAGAACCTCTGACGAAACACCTTTGAAGAGTCTTGGGCTTTTCTATATAAAGAACCTGTATATAAGTCACCACAGTCTTACGATAAAGAGAGTTTCAAAAGCCTGCACAAGTGCTTTGCATTGTCCTTTGAGTTGCTATGTCCAAATGAAAGCTAACTTTCCAAAACTGCTCTTGTGATCCAGGTATATACCACATTTATACAAACCAAGAAAGAACCTTTATGGCATCTTCAGGCTAATAAGGTTTATTTGGGATACATGTCTGTCTACTGCTGCCCAGTTTATAAGATCCATCTAAAGAAAGCTAAATAAACTCTTTAGTCTTGAAGGTGCCTTAAGACTCCCTGTTGGTTTTGCTGCAACAGATCAACATGGCTTCCATAAACTCATGTTGACAATTAATACACTTATGTATGCTGCAGGTGATAATGTAGTTCTGTAAGCCATTTACTATGTGCTGAAGCACACCAATACTGTCTTGTCTTTAATAACGATAGTAAATGATCACGTGTTGTAAAATCAGTTCTGATGTATGGTCAGGGTTTTCCAGACAGAGGGTACTCAGAAATGGTTTACTATTCCCTTGTTCTGGGGGCACCCTGGAACTGTTCATCTTGCCCAAGGCCACACAGGCTGGCTTTATTCACAGGAGGTGGAATGGGGAAATCGAACTTCCAACCTCTAGCTCTGCAGCCAGATATCCCCACTGCCTCTAATATAGTCTATTACAATATTTATTTTATGTATTTATTTATTTTATATCCCGCCTATCTAGTCAGTTAAGACCACTCTAGGCAGCTTACAACAAAAATATTAAATGTAATTAAAAACAATTTTAAATAAGGGGAAAAGCTTTGGACAAGATGGGACAGACAATAGGGAAAAGGAAAGAGAGGGGAAATCGGGAATTGGCTGAGGGGAAGGCCTGCTGAAACATCAGTGTTTTTAGTTGATTTTTAAAAATACCCAGCGAGGGAGCCGCGCGAATATCAGGGGGAAGGTTATTCCAGAGGCGAGGAGCCACCGCCGAGAAGGCCCGATTTCTTATCTTTTCTTTCCGGGCCTCCCTCGGCGTTAGGCTCCTCAGCCTCACCTCCTGACTCGCGCGGGTGACACGGGTAGATCTTGGTGGAAGTAGGCGTTCGGCCAAGTATCGATTGTGGGCCAGTGCTGGTGTGCTTCAACACAATCTTTGATATCTTAAAGCTGTTCAGTGTTGCCTGTTGGCCACTCCTCATGCTACTCTTTCTGTTGCAAACTTAATACATTCTGAGAAACACAAATTAAGGGTAGGTTTTGGCCCATACACTCTCAAAAATGTGTAAAATACATATTCTTTTATTGGTTGATCGATGTTTACTTTTTACTTAAAGATATACTGGTAGAATGTGCTATTTAGACAATGACTTGGTTAAAAAAAAACCTTTCTATGAAAACCACACATTTAGTTTTTTTTAATAAAAAAATGATTGTCTCGCTCATTCACTTTAAAACTGAATTGAAAATAAGCAACCTGTGTTTATCTGGAATACCAGAAGACCTTTAAGAACCGCTCTTACTTGAGAAACAGCAGTGATGAATGAACCTTGTTACATAGCATGGTGTACAGTAGTGGCTTTCACTATGACAGGAGCTAAAAATTAAACACAACCATTCTTTCCAGGCCTAAATATATGTGTCCTGTATAAATCCTACTAATGTGAGGAAAGTATAGTTCTGTATCAGTATAGTTTTAGGGTTATATGCTCTTCTTTTTACAGGTCCTGTGCTAGCAGTGCACACCTGTTCCTTTTTATTTGGAAATAAGGGCTGTTGAGTTCAGCGAGGATTAGTCCTAGAAAAATGCATATCTGATTGCAGGCTCAGATACAGTATTTAGAATCGGAACCTTCTTCTCCATTGTCAATTACGTGGTATAGTTATGTGTCATCAAATATCTTCTGACTTGTGGCAACCTTATTAGGGTCTTTGAGGTATGTGAGGCTGTTTCAGGAGTGGTTTGACACTGCCGTTCTCGGTGAGTTTTCCACAGCTGAGTGAGAATTAGAACCCTGGTCTCTTGAGTCCTAGTTAGACAGTCTGTCCTCTACACCAGCGGTCCCCAACTTTTTTGGAACCGCGGACCAATTGCGGGGGCTCCGTGGGGGGGCGTGTTCCCCCTGCACATGCATGCAAGTGCGACATGCCCACCCGTGAGTGTGACAACCCCATGAGCGTGATACTCCCAGTGTGTCTGCGTGCGTGCGGGGGGGGGGGGTGGAGATCTGTCTCCGTGGCCTAGTGCTGGGAAGCCCACAGACCGGGATGTGGACCGGGGTTGGGAACCCCTGCTGTACACCACACTGGCTCTCTCCATAAGTATACCCACCACAGTCGCCTGTTTTATCATCAATATTGCTCTTACGTTGTTATTTCTGCCATAAAGTAATAGTATGTCTTTCTTGCTTTCTCCGCTATATGCTTGAATGTCATTATTAATCAAATTAGAATTAGTGGCATTCTGTTTTTACATTTCCTTTCTGATGAGACCATTTTTAAAATTTCACTTCTTAAGTAAATATCTGAAGCTAGTTTTAGTATATTAGGAAAAACTGAAGGCCCACAAAATTGGGAAATCAGACCTCTGCAACAGCTTTTTGCCAGAGTTGCCAAGTTTAACTAGTTGGAACTGCCTACCCGTTGTTTCTTAGGTCACAATCCAACTCATTTTTGTCTGTTAACTTTAGTATTAGAAAGACTTGGAGAACTTGGGAAGCAGAACTGCAGTTCTCATTTCCCCATGCAGGATACTTACATCATCATCTTTGTGGCAAGACTCAACAGAGAGGACTAATTTGTGTTGCAGCCAGTTTGTATTGGAGACTTGAATGGAAGATATATAAGAACAGTTTCTCCAGTAACACATGGAATTTCATCATCATCTATTGCAGTGACTCTCAACCTAGGGTTAAGCCAGGTATTCTTGGGACTGCAAGTCCCAGAAGCCTTCACCACCAGCTGTGCTGGCTGGGGTTTCTGGGAATTGCAGTCCAAGATCACCTGGGCTATCCAAGATTGGAATCACTGCTCTATTGCAATATTTTGACCTAGGTACAGGTATTCATTATCCTTGCTTGAAAGACAGGTGTTTCTACCTTTGGACCAGAATTCTAACCTTATCCCTTTTTTTCTCTCTCTCTCTCTATTTCAGATGAGGCCCGTTCTAAGAAGTGTGGCATTCTTGTTCACTGCCTGGCTGGCATCAGCAGGTCTGTAACGGTAACTGTCGCCTACTTAATGCAAAAGCTCAACTTGTCTCTGAATGATGCCTACGACTTTGTCAAGAGGAAAAAGTCCAATATCTCCCCAAACTTTAACTTTATGGGCCAGCTCCTGGACTTTGAGAGGACTTTGGGACTCAACAGCCCGTGCGACAACTGTTCCCCTGGCGAACAGCTTTACTTTTCCACTCCAACCAATCACAACTTGTTTCAGCTGAACACGCTGGAGTCCACTTGAAAAGAGAGGTTCTTTGGTGGGGGGGAGAGCTCCCCAGCCCTGAATTGTGCTTCTCTTGAGCATTTCAAATTCCTTGATGGAAGAAAAAGAAAATCTTTCGGTCAGCCTTGAAAGAACTGGTTTCTCTAAGTAGAGCTGTCTGATTGCTGCTTTATGGAAAAGGCTTGTGCCATTTACTAGTATTCTGATGCTAATCAAAGTGGGTTCAGAGGAGTTACTTTACCAGAGCTATTTAATGAGGGGGCTGGCCTGGCCTAGCGTTCTCAACACAGCTGTTACTGGCAATAACTGCTTTCCTGTGTGTGTAGAGACTGATATAATGCGCACACCGTACACACACTCTCGTATATACACACATTCACAAACATACACATGTACCACACGCACATGATAAAAAAAACGATCAGTGTGTGTTAGAGTTTGGTGTGGCGAGCAAAGGAGACTTATGCACTTGGCAACCTTGACCAATAAGTGTTGGCCTGAGACTGTTGTTTTAAAACCCAGTTTACTTTTTTAAAAGGAGGTAATCTTTACTCTTTCTCGGGTTTAAAAACTCTTTTTAAATATGTACGTTCCTGACTGTTTGTACAGACAAGGTTGCAAAAACCAGTATTTTATTCTGTTCTTGTTTGATTTCATGTTTTTTAGATAAAAGAAAGAGAGAAAAAAATCAAACGTTTCTATTGACCAAATGCATTTTGCACACATTGTAAAGCCTTGATATATTCTGGCATGTTCCTGGGTACCTGGGGGAGGGGGAGGGGGGGAGAGAGAGACGTCTGTTGCTACTGTTTGTTAGCAACCGGTTGGTTTTCTCATGACTTGTGAGGGCCCGCGAGTGATCCTACACCTCTCCACCATGCCCAGATTCACAATCTTCTGCACTGAATCAGCCAAGGTGACTAAGCGCCAATGTGCTTTTCAAAATACCACCTTTGCCAAAAAAAAAAAAAAGACAAAACAAAAACAAAAAACACCCCCCCACCCGACCCTACACCAGTCACCACTCTGTTTGATGTTATCTGAGAACACGTCTCCCATCGCCTTCATCCAGAGGTGGTAAAAGCATGTTTTAGAAGCTCTCTCGGTTGCTCTGTGCAGCCCTTTTATGACTGTTAACATCACCCAGCTGGCCTGAAATCATTCCAGCTTCCTAAGCAATGAAAACACTTTCCTGTGATGTTGGCATTTAATAGGCACCCTCGATTCTCGTCGGGATGTGTGTGCGTGCGTGTATGGGAGGGAGGAGGAGCGGCAGGGAGGTGTAAAGAAGAATCAAATCATAATGCGATTTTCAAAATCTTGAGCAGAGACTTTGAAAAGGCTTTAACTAGAGGACAAACCTCATGCCAGCCGCAAAGAGGACGTGGAATTATGCCGTGTAGGAACTGTTGTGGAGGAAACTGGTGAATTTCTGAGGCCATTGGAGCTTTTTTGGTGAACTTTTTCTGGGTAACTTCTTTGCTGTGCCTTCTACAACAAGAAGACTTGTTTATATTTCTTACTAATGTATAATACTGGAAGAGGGAGGAGTGGTGCTTAATTATTTTTTGGGAGGAGGGTAGAATGGACATGGAAAAGAATTATTGGCTGCAGTGTAGTCCCTCCTTTTTCCCCACCTCCCTTTCTGCTTTCACTCTCGAAATAATTTTGAAAAAGCCACGGAATTTTCCCTCTCCTAAATATTCAGTTTTTATACTCCTTCCTCTAAATAAATATCCATGTGAAAGAATGTTTAATGCTGTCACATCATGGAACTGTGGTGTGTGTGTATGCGTATGTATTTTTTTTGGGGGGGGGGGAATAGTACCAGAGTATTGGAATGATTTCTTTTGTTGTTGTTGGTTTGTTCATTATTATTATTTGTTCATTTTTATGTAACAATGTTGGGGTTGTTGGGTCATCAGGGCAGGAAATGTGGAGCACTATGTGTGGATGAGCAAGCAAATGAGGAATCTCCTAACTGCATTTTACCTCAAGGAGAATTTTTTATTTTTCAGGGATTTAGTGCATCTGAATCTTAAGCTGATTTGTAAAAAGGCTTCCTATGCCAATGGTGGTCTTCTTAAAGATGCATCCTCTTCGTACAAATGAGACTTTGTTAGTGAGGGACAACTTTTGCTTTCTGTGTTTATGAAGGAAAAATGAATGACCCTATATATCCTGAACCCAATATTGGGACTTTGTTTATATTGCAAATAAAAATTATTTTTTCTTTAAAAACTGTGTTTGTGTGTCAAAAAAAAAACAAACCAATGTGTTTCCCTGGCCAGTATGGCTTCCTACCTTATTAAAAGAATCTTATTATTTTTTCCTTTAATACGTTAGCAGACAAAGACTGGTGTTTACTAGTCAGTGTTTCTGTGGTATTTGGCTACACATACAGAGTATAATTTTCTAGGCCCTGTGGTAAAGTCCAGGCTGGGGAGAGGTGCATCTGAATTAAGCTGAAGCACAGAAGAGCCTTCTGAGAGACTTGCCCTCATCCGGCTAATAAGGAAGCCTGTTTGTTTGCAGAGCGTGTGTATGCTGCAGCCTTGGTGGTTGAGCTCCTGCTTACTTGAATGGTGGAGAGGGATGGGTTATATCTCCTGAATCAGCAAGGAGCTTAGATTGTGAGAGATGTTTCAGCCCTTAAGAATTCCAACACAGGTCAATAGGATCTTTATAGAAAGCTTGCACCTTGGCTAATCCAACCCTTCTCATGTTACATCCTTAGAGAAGTGCTAAGCTCCTGACAGAAATCAGCCTTCGAGAGAGTGACAGGGGCTCATGAATCAGGATGGAGTCATGACTTTTCCTGCTTAATTTGGCAGGGTGGGTTTATTTTTAATGTCACTGGAAATCGGGGACTGGTAAGGGTAACTTTCTGACAGGAATCAGTGCAAGGGCAGGTGAGCAGGTAACACTCAGCTTGAGGTGTTACCTGCTCTCCTGGCCTTGCACTGATTCCTGTCAGAAATACTTTGATAATATGATGGTTATTCAACCCCTGTTTGCAGACATTCTGCACCGACTTCCTTCAATAGGGAAAAGGTGGCTGTTTTGCTTGTATTTTCGGATGCGGAAGAGTGGTTCAAATTTTTTCCTGGCCTTCCACCACATCCATGAAGGAAGGTGCAGAAGCAGCCAAAAAAGATGGTAATTGTGAACATTAAAAGGACCTCTTAGGAAGGAAATAGGGCTGCTAACAGAGGTCTAGATTTCTCTGAAGCAGAAGATAATATGAAGTGGCAATGAACAAAAGCAGAGGAAGCCAAATTCCTTTCCAAATTCTTAATCTTTATTTATCTATGATACTTCCCTTGGCCATATGCCAGTCTAGAAGCTCTTGATCGGTCAAGTTGCCCAGTTGCATTCAAAAGTCAATTTCTTTCCCCACACTCTGAGCAGAAAGAAGAGGAGACCTGGAAAGAAAAACGATGCTCATCTCTCAGTTGTCTCTCTGAATAACCTGACCTAAAGTTTTCTGTGTGAAAGGCTGTGTCCTAGCACTGGCAGAGAGAATCACAGGCTGAAATTCTGTTCCTGGCTGGGACTGGAGGGGAAAGCCTTTAATTGCTAAAGATCGCAGACACATACAGTAGATGACTTTTCTGATGGCAGCCATTCCTGGGAATTAAAGACTTCCTCTCCTGTTCCACAGCCACCAAATAGCTCCTTACAATGAAAGTACAGTAATTACAAAGAGCCTTGGGACTTTTAGGGGGTAAATCAGAAATGTTTAATTTTTGAAAAGTTACTGCTGTGACAATGTCATTAGCTTTATGTAGTATAAGTTAGAGAACGGGGTTTCAGCTGTAGAATTGTACAGCTGGAAGGGACCCTGGGGGACACTGAATCCAGCTCTCTGGAGAGACAGAAAATCCTTAGCCTTTGTTCACATGGCTTGGTTTCCAGGCTTTTTATCATCCTGATTGCTTTTCCCTGGGCACATGCTAGCTTCTCAATAGCCCTCTTAAACGATGATGCTCAGAACTAGCACAGGATTGCAGGTAAAGTCTGATAAAAGCAGAGTAAACTTGTGGTGTTGCTTCCTTTAACCTGGACACCATATTTCTGTTGATGCAGCTTATTTACCTATTTAAAATGTTTTTACCTGGCCTTTCTCCTTGAAAATGTTTAGTATAGCATTTGCTGTTTTTGCTGTCATGTCATGCTGTTGGCTCATGTTTAGCTTTTGGTCTACTAAGATCCCTAGATCATTTCACAAGTACTCAGTTCCCTGTCTCCCATTCTATATTTGGACATCTCATTTTCTCATGTTTCTTTTGCTTTGGTTCTCCAATCCATCAAGATAAGATGCTCTTGAATTCTGATTCCGTCTTCTAATGGTAGTACCATAAATGATAATTAGCCCACTGGATCGATAATCAATAAAAATGCAGTCAGGCTCATATAAAAAGTCTGCTATGACATTGTAGATAACAAACTGATTTAGGATGACAGTATCCTTTCTAAAATTGACAGGTGACTGGCTATCTCAAAGTTGCTACAAGTAAAATTCCTGTGGTGCATGCTATTGTTCAGGAAGCGTAATATTTGACCAGGCGCTGAGGAGGATTTTACCACCTCTGTTCTTTGGATTGTTTGCAAAGGTGGGGCAAATTTTGCCTAAGAGCAGCTGTCTTCAGCTCACCCTTAGCTATAACCTAGAGGTAGTCACAGCTGCTCCAGTTTTAGGTTTCCCAAATTGGTCTGTCCTGAACTGACCATTCTGCTGCAAGGAGGGCCTTTTTCATTCTCCATAGCTGGATTGCTCAGTGGCTTATGCATGGAGGTTCAATGCCTCAGTGTGCCTCCTACACATAGAACCAGCCTATGTGGCCTTGGGCAAGCGACATAGTCCTGGGGCACCCTCAGAAGAAGGGTTGCTGAGTATTTACTACTTGGAAAACCCTGAACAGGATTGTCATAAGTTAGAATTTACTTGATTGCACATGATTATTATGATTGTACATCCTTTTGATGAGTGTTGTATCTTTTAGGCTGTAAGCTTCAGGGTTCATGTTTGTTAACTGGCCTGGAGTACTTTTTTGGCTAAAGAGGGGGGAAAAAAACTACTATAGATAAAAGTAGTCACACTATGTCTCTGGACATGATAGGCTTCCATTTCCCTGTGGTTATTTGGTCAACGCAGAAGCAACTTATTAATCAGCAAAGAGGGAGCTGGGCAGCCAAGGTAGAAAAAAGAGAGAGGCATTTTATATGCTGACTGGCACAACTAACAAGGAAGAAAGCATACTTGCCAAGAACTGTAAAGGACACCCATTCTGTTAATTGTAAGCCCCAATCTGGAAAGAATTATAAAAAGAATTTGGCAGGACTTTTTTGCCATGGGTTTGTGACTGAATCCCACGCTTAATGTTGCAATGCAGCATGCTTTCCTTCTATTCTTTTGTGAACGTTACAGTGACATATATTTATTTAAAGCATTGATGCCTTTCCTCAAAAGAGTTCTGTGCTGTTAACAACAAGGAAGCTGCCTTCTGCTGAGTTCAGGTCCTTGGTCCAGCTCGGCCACTATATTCAATTCTGGTCCGCAGCAACTTTCAAGGGTCCCACACAGGATTCTGTTTCGAGACTCCTGGTGGTCTCCCTTCCAAATGGTAGCCAGGCTTGACCCTATTTAGCTTCCAAAATCCAACAGGACCAGGCATGTTTAGGCTGGTACCGTGGCAAAAAATGGACCGTTCCCCCCCCCCCAACTTCTGAAAGGCAATTAAAGAGGAACTGAGTTGTTCCTTTTTATTTTGTATTCTTGCTACCTTAAAGAAGGAATTCCACATTTTAGGTGGCTGGCACCTACCTTGTTTTTTCACACCCATTCCTTTCTATTCAAAATGTATTTTACCTGCCGGTGGAGTGGGAAAGCCGGTTGCGTGGAGGACAAGCAATCTTCTTTGCCGTATTCAAAGGGGTCGATGTGCAAAGAAATTTTCCATTCCAGTGACAGCCCACGCTGTGGTTGTGCTCAGAAGTAGAGAACCGGCAATGCATCCATATTTTTTTTTTTTCAAGGTGATCCATGTGGGGAACTCTGCCCTCTGAGCTTTTTTTTTTTTTTTACAGAAAATTTTACTGCACATATGTACTTCAAAAGATATAAAATCAATGAGCAAAATTCTTCTGTGTGGAGCAGGAGCTGCTCTAATGGCTTTCTTGTCCGATTACACAATACAGAGGTTCTTCAGGAAGCTTTAGCCAAACGTGCATATTTCCAGCCCATCGCACAGGATGCTGTAGTAAGCCCGCTTTCTCTCCTTGATCTGGTATCACTCTCCTGGTTTTCTCTTAAGACATCCTTGGATAGGATTCAGGTTAATAATAGCATTTCACTTCAGCTGTGTGTGAGGTAAGGTGTGTGTGTGTGGGGGGGTTTCTCCCCCTTCCCCTGTGTCTCTTACAGTAGCCTGATTGTGGCTTTCTGGAACAATACTGCATCCATTTTTAGCCGTCTAAACTTAAAATTCTGCGCAAGACAAGGTGCACTGCCCTTAACGGGTTGGATTTTAAGAGTGTTCCATATTTAGAACCTTTTGTTGGGTTCGAGCTACTGTTCCTCTTCAGCACAAAGGTGGCATGTTACACATTATGTGTCGGTCTTACATAATGTGATCTAATATGTGAGACTGGCTCTATAAATATATGAATGCATACTTATATTTTGCTTCTGCAATGCTTTCTGTTCAAAAAAACCCCAGCTGAATCAAGGAAATATCATATGCAGTAAATGGTGTGCTTCTCATATTGGTGTTCTATGTTAGTTCAGGCTTCTGCATTCCGTGGTCCCCTTCCTAGCTCTCTGAAGAAATGTTAGCAATTCTTTCTGATCTTTTTGGGGGATTCAAACATCAAAGTTCCCCTGTCTTACATTCCTGGGATAAGGTGTGGGCTGGTCGGTCTGTCGTTCAGCTCCTTCTTGTTTTATCAGTGTGAAGTGAGGAGCCCAAGAGAAAGTAGGCAGAAGTGGCACTTGCTTGCTTCTCACCTCCTTAGATTTATATCATTTTCGCCAATGAGATCATGACTCTCCGCCGCATTTTACATTCACAACGGCCCTGCAGAGTAGTACATCAGGGCGAGAGACTGTGACTGACCCAAAGTCCCCTGCACTGAGTTTCATGGCTGAGTAGGGATTTGAACCTTAACGCCTAAATCCTGACCTTACTTAGAGTCAGGGATGGAATGGGAGGCTCAAAACTGCAGGGCACAGCCCCTGTCTCAAGCCAAAAGAAGTGGGCCTCCATAATTAAGCCTTCCTTTCTTTTCCTCTTTGTGGTCTCAGAAGAAAGTGGCAGAGCTGGCAACAGTTTTCCCAGTTGGTTACCACCTGCCTGTTTTCTGCACTCCGTTTCTGAACTTCCTTTATTGTGTCTTTCTGCTGCCACATTCAGAGAGAAGGAATATGCAAGAAAGAACTAAGGGGAGGGGCAGGCAAAAGATGATGTTATCCCCAGTTTTGTTTCCTGACACTACGGTAGACTTGTGTGCCAGAAGAATCACAGGAAGAGTTTTGTCCCAGGTAAGTGCGGCCAGCCTGATCTTGCCCATTCTACAAACATTCATTAGTGTCTTGTTCCCGTTGTTAAAGTGGGGCACAGAATACTGCTATGAAAAATGAGTTTCTGGTTCAGCTGAGGTCCAAAACCCATGTTACAAGATAACATGCCAAAAGAAGCTGAAAGCCATTTTGTGTCCCAGAAATGTGATGGAGGCAGACCTTCGCGACCAAGCTTCAGTCATGCTTCAGAATGAAGCCTCTCACCTCTGAATGGCCAATCTGAAAGCAAAGGCCCAGCTAATTAGCAAACCACAGAAAGGATGAAAAACTGCTGGCATGAAAAATCAAATATTTCCACCTCCTGAGGACTTTTGACTTTCAATAATTATCTGTAATGATGTTATAGTTCAGGTTTGAGTATGGCACGTGGAGACATCTCTTGTTATGGTTAGTTCTCTTTTCCTGGCACCCTGGATAAGCTTCCTTTGCTAGGGCAAGGAGACTTTCCCCTCCAGTGTCATGTCATGAATGTTTCGTTTCTGATTTTGTCCAAGGTTGGTCAGGGTGGAAGAGACTCATCTGAGTTCGGGCTGAGGATGAATCACAAAGGAAGTGATTTGTAAACATCTGTATAAGCTTTATGTTTAAGAACTTATACATATGGAAGATCACGTTGATTATGTGAATTTGACTGAATAATAGGTGTTGCCCAAAAATAATTATTAAAAAAAAGTTGTGGTCATCATTCATATGATGTTTTCCATTGGTCTCTATAGAGAGGTCAAATGATATATGTATTTTTTTAAACAATGTATATATTTCTGCTGCACCAAACATGGCTATGTTAAAGTAATACAGTACCATCCTATCCCATGTGCATTTAATACAAAAAATTAGGAGGAAACACAGGGTACTGAAGTATCTGAGCAAATTAAAAACAAAAATAATCAGGTTCATTGAGAGATAATTTGGCATCTACAGATTGGTTTGTCGCTAGACTCTGAATGTTTATGCACTGAACAGAATTAAAAAGAAGTTTCCAGCAGCCTCAACTGTACATTTCAATGATGAACACCCTCTTCGTGGGAGCACGTTTTTTGATTTGTCATTTGAAATACAGTGGGGTCTCGACTTACGAACTTAATCCATATTGGAAGGCAGTTCTCAGGTCGAAAAGTTCTTAAGTCGAATCTGCATTTCCCATAGGAATGCATTGAAAACCATTTAATCCGTATCTGTTCTTTTCGTCCATAGAAACTAATGGGAAGCTGCTATTCCACCTTCTGCCACTAGAAGGGGATATTTTTTCTTTTTTCCTTTTAACCTAAGATGACTTAGCTTTTTAAAAAAGGGGGGGGAAGAGTTCGTAACTCGAATCTACGTTCGTAAGTCGAGTCCATATATTCCTATGAGAGCGGTTCGTAAGTCGAAACGTTCGTATGTCGAGCCGTTCGTAAGTCGAGACCCCACTGTATGATTATTTTTGTATTAGCAGGCAATGTTTGATAGCACTAGGTCTGTCAGATGACATATCCACAGTTAGTTTCATGATATCAGGTGTCTAGCAGTCAATAGCTGGCTAGAGAGCTCAGTGGTTTAGGTATCTGGCTGCTGAGCCAGAGGTTGGGAGTTCATTTCCCCACTGTGCCTCCTGGGAGAAAAGCCAACCTGTGCAGCCTTGGGCAAGCTGTACAGTTCCAGGGCACCCCCAGAAGAAGGGAATGGTAAGCCACTTCTGAGTACTCTCTACCTAGAAAACCATGATAAGGGTTACCATAAGTCAGAATTGATTTGACGGCACATGATAATTATTATAGCAGTCAATATCTGACAACTGGCAGATAGTTGCAGTTAACATTTGGCAATGCTGACATGTAGCAGCAGCCAGCTTTTGGTATTATCAGACAAGTAACAGTAAATATCTGACATGCAGAGGCTGACATGCAGTAGCTTGGATCCCAGATGACTTTCAAAGTCACGATGAAACACATTAAAACATAGCTCTAGGCTTGTTATCCATGTTGCAATTGAGAAAAGTACCGATGCAAAGTATTTTCTTAATGCCAATGTTGAATTTAAATTCTTGGTTTTCTAAAGTAGCAGGTTTGACTATGCACTGCATCTCACACACTCACATTTGTAGCCCTGAAAATGTTAAGAGCATGTAAATAGTTCTGCTAATCAACACATTGTTGTATTTATAGCAGACTGGCACATGTTTGCTGTGAAGCACTTCACGTGAAATGCTGGGACCAGAGTCTCTCAGATATGCTGAGGCTTCTTCTCACCCTCCCGCCCACCCCCCACCCCGATACTGCTTGCACAAATGGAGCTGCAGCCATATACCATGCCTGTTGTTGGAACAGTTGCCTTCTGGAACTTTCAACATCATTTTGCATATGTTGCAGCCCCGTCCCCAAGGATGTTCACCGGAGGATGTGATATTGATTGACATCTACATCCTCTTCCCTGCAATTATCTGAAATGGATTTTTGCACATCTTTCTTCTGTGAGGCGATGCAGAAGTTCCCATGGCAAGTGGAGCAGGGGCAGACCAGGCAGGAAGCCTCTCTATAACAGGGATTATAAAACACAAGGATAGTAGATGAGCGGGGGGGGGGGAGGGGGGGAGAGAGAGAGAGAGAGAGAGAGAGAGTACACCTGCATGCAAGTCAGCTATACTGTATTTTCTCTGCTGATGGTTTTGTCCAACATTGTTTCAGGACATACCTGTGATATATCTTTATTGCTAGCATGAAACCAGTTTCCTCATCTTTTTTTCTTCTTCTGGCAACTTACACAAACAATTGGATAGAACATGCATTTTTCTAGCATTTCTGTGCTAGGAGAAAAAAACAACAACACACCAGTAACTGCTGCCTGTTATGGAGCCGCTAAATGCAAAGGAGCCTTATCTGAAAAAGCACAGCACAGCAACCTTATTTTGTGCAAAACTAGGAGTACAGAAAAAGATACTTGAAAAAAACAAGGTGTAAAAGTTTCACGCACCTTCCTTTAAGTGGAGCTCATGAAGACAGGAGCAGCGTGTAAGTGCTATGAACACATCATATATATGAGTGGCTGTTTGGTTTGAACAGGGCATGGATTGTACCATGTGTCTTAAAGGAATCAGCTGTGCTGAATTAAGACGTAGCTTTATATTTATATAACCCAAAGAGTATTCTTGTTGCACAAGCTGCCAGACCAATGGGACTAATTTGTTGGCCTGCTTAACTGGCCTAGACTGACCCTGCCCAGCCTATAAGAGATAATAGGATAACGGCCCAAGGTGGTTTGACTGCAAGCAAAATCCCTGGTGTTCATAAGGCCTTGGAAAAGAACAACCAAGAACACATTCAAATTTGAAATGAAAAAAATATTTCTAGCCAGCAATACCTAGCTTCTGTTTTCCTAGGAGTCTACTTTTAATCACAGTATAATTAGTCACCATGGCATCAAACTGGCACATGTAATTTTCATTCAGAAATCTCCATTTCTTTAATTCAGAACTAATTCCTCTCTTTCAAGGAAGGCAATATGACTGCTCATCATTATCACCGGCCAGCCGTCATTTCTGTCTGTCTGAGCTGGATGTTTTCAAAAGGTTCTGTCTCCTTCCTTCCTCAACTTTATTGTTAGTGACAGTCTGATACCTTTTAGGATTATGATATGCTTCTTTGTCCTCTCACCCAGTGCCCCCAAATGATGTCCTAATAATAGCTCCCTTCAGGATCTTGAAAGAGATGATTGTATAGATAGCTCGTAGTAGAAAGCAGCTCATGAGGAAGATAGGCTGTGTGCTACGTGAGGCCGGCAACCGGTTCTTCATTTTCAGGAAGGTTAGACTATAATGTCTCTAGCCGAAGCAAAAGGGTGAGGCTAAAAAGGGTGGGAAGATCATCCTAAAAGGCAGCGTAACTTGCCATGCCCATGTGGGAAACGTGCATGTTACAGGAAGCCTTATCAGGCTGTGGCATTTATTCTTCCGTTCTGCTTCCTCCTGCTGTCTCTTGTTTGTGCTTTGTATTGTTGTTCGTGGGGTAATTATTTATTACATCCCTGAAGGGCTGGCATTTTGGTGGAGATAACGCTGCCTCTGCCAAGCAATATTGCACGTGCTATGGCCATTAGGTTATAATGATCATGCCCAGAGGATGGTTTGAGACTTGGCACATTGACCCACCCATACTTTGGGTGGAGAGATTCCCTCTAAGATATTAGTGGGTACGATGGGGCCCAGAGAACCATGGGACTTTTGTTTTATGTCCATACATCAGTTGGGACTGAGGAAAAGATCCCAGGGATAATTGACTGAATGATCCACAGGCTTGCAAGAACCAGCTACAGTTCTGCTAAAGCGTACAAGCTTTTGACTTATACAGAACTCTTCATGAAGCTGTTGTTCTTGTTCTGTGCCATCAAGTTGAAACTGACTCATAGTAATCTTAATAGGTAAGGTAAGGTAAGGTGGTACTAAAACAAAGCAAAAGAAAAGAAAAATGTAGAGCAGAGGTGAGGATTTAGCAAGTCTAAAAATTGGACGAAGTTTTGTTTGTGAGCGTGACTTTAAACTGGGTTCCCAAATGAGATTTTAGACTGACTGAGTCACCGTGCATGTGCACGTTATCAGTCTATAAGCAGCTGTGCACACCAAGAGGGAAGAAATGGTGCTCTCAGTTTCTGCAGATACAATGGTGGCTGAAATTCAGAGATGCCTCTTCTCATAGACGAAGGACAGTGGTTCAGAAAGCAGCATAGAGTACAGGTCCAAAGAAAGAGCATGTTAAGAAATGTGGAGGGGCAAAAACTGTAGGGCAATCATGCAAACAGTTTTCATTTGTTGTTTGCTGTCTGTTATATAACTGCTTCCCTGACTGGGGAAGCTGAGGAGAATGACAGCCAGCAGACCGGCCATACAAGTAGACTCACCTTGGCCATTGTGTACTTATGTTGCATGGGACCCACAAGATCTGGGCATGATGTTGTGCTAAAGCAAAGCAAGCAAACAAACTGATTTCTGATTTCCAAGTGATTACCTAGTTGTTGAAAAGGACTAAACCCCCAACATGGACCTTTATTCTGGTGGCAGAAAGCTCTCTTCCTCCAGTGTTAACCTCTGCCCTCAACAGCTAGTGCAGAAATAAAGCAGACAGGGAGTGAACCAGCATGCTTTGGCTGAGGGGGAGCTGCCCAGGATCTCATTCATCTAGAAGGGATGAGACCGTGACTGGAAAACTGTCCCCTGCCCGACACCCTTAAGATATATTGTATCATAATTCCCATCATCCCCAAGCAGCATAAGTGACCAATTCCCCCACATTCTTTGCAGAGCTTGAACATAAATACTTACAAATAACTGTTTTTAAATTAATAACTAGATACTTCTGAATAATTCCTTTTAGCAAGAACAAGGATGAAGCTCTGTTACCTCAGACTATGTAGCTAAACAAAAGATATCTTCATTTCCTTTGTGGCATATCTTGTAGTAACTTTTAGTTTTGTTACTTTGATAGTTATCATGTTTGTGGGCTCACTCAATTGTGGGGAAGGAATATCTTTGTGTTGATGTACTGGCTCCTGCTATGCCCCATGGGGCCGCTTCCTGCTCTTTTATGGGTGCTGAGTGAAGTGGACGGAAGAACAATGTGTTCTGTATCGCAGGCCAATGGCTTATAGTATTCAGATATGCATTGCTTTTAATCCTTTCCCAATCTCTAGCCAATGCTGTTGTGTCACATGACATACTCCTACACCTATTAAAATGGCCATTGTTTCAGGGTTATTTTCAACACAGGGCTCTGTTTTTACTGTATATTCTTATAGATTAATAGCTGATCCAGCCCCAACCTACCTGAATCTCAGCTAAGAGGAGGGGAAAAAAAGGAATGAGGGACGATGAAGTTGTCAGAGAGAGTGACCAAATAAGATGCAGAATGTATTTGATGTTCCTGTATTTTCTAAATAGCAGAAAACACCCTTTGGAGAAACTTGTGACCTTTATGGTAACCACTGGCTGTATGGGAAAGGCCCACATTGCAACACTTGGAGGTTTGAGGATCTGGATCAGTCCCATTCCCACATTTATTTATTTATTTATTTATTTATTTATTTATTTATTTATTTATTTATTTATTTATTTATTTATTTATTTGTTTGTTTGTTTGTTTATTTATTTGTTTATTTATTTATTTATTTATTTATTTATTTATTTATTTATTTATTTATTTATTTATTTGACTTACATGCCGCCCACACTATCCAAAGGTCTCTGGGCAGCTTACAACAATGTAACTACAGTAAAAAAAGATAAAGCAATTAAAATAAAATTAAAATATATACTCTATAAGTTGCCACCAGGACCCACAGTTAAAGGCCTTCTGGAACAGGAAGGTTTTGACCTGGTGCCGAAATGCCATCAGCATCGGCGCCAGACAAATCTCTGTCGGGATGGCGTTCCATAGTCTGGGGGCAGCTGCAGAAAAGGCCCTTGTGGCACAAGAGCCTCGTGCCGCAGTGGTTAAACCGCTGTACTGCAGCCAAAACTGTGCTCATGACCTGGGGTTCAATCCCAGGTAGCCGGCTCAAGGTTGACTCAGCCTTCTATCATTCTGTGGTCGGTAAAATGAGTACCCAGCTTGCTGGGGGGGGGTGCAATGTGTAGCCTGCATAATTAACTTGTAAACCGCCCAGAGAGTGCTTGAAGCACTATGGGGCGGTATATAAGCAGCACACTTTGCTTTTGCATTGTCTGCAAGCCATCCCTCTTATTTATTTTATTTATTTATTTATTAAATTTATACCCCGCCCTCTAGACCATGTCTTACCTCCTTGAGGGACAGCTCTTTCAAAAGGGCCCCTTGGCTAGATCTTAACTGCTGGGTAGGTTCATATGGAAGTGTTTTAGGGACACTTTTGAGTGTCCCCAAAAGTATCTGAGAGATGGAAGCTATTAAAAATGGGGGGGCGGGGTAAGTAGTAAAGTGGTTTGCTAATCCAGACAGCACTCAAAGATTATAGAACCAAATGTGGTAATGCTCTATCCGCAGCTGTAACTCATGTGATCCTGTTCCCCTGAGCCTCCATTAAAAATACAACAGCTGTAAAAAAAGAAAAAGAAAAAAAAAGAGAGGAAAATCTAGTGATAAATATTTTAATAGGGTCCCGGACACTTATTTTTTCTTTCCAAAATGGATATAAATTTGCATGCCTTTAGTAAGCTGGAAAAGTGAAAGGAAATAGTTTATAGATTTTGGCCTAAATATTTACGTCCTGAAATCTTTTTTCCTTACACATTTTCCCCCTCAGGGGTAAGTAAACTGAGCAGAGAATCACTTATATGAGGAAGAAGGAAAAAGAGAGAGAAAGAAACAAAAATAGTGGGAGATACTTGTCGAAAGGCCAGGTGAGCTCACTGAGGTTGCTGAAGAAAGGCACACACAAGTGGAAGCAGGGCCTGAAATGATCATTACTGGACAAAAATAGCAATAACACATGTTCTGGTTTGCACATAAATTGCAAAATAGTAATATTCATATATTTTCAGTTGGCTAAAGTCCCCAGTACATTTGTGAATAATCAACAAAGGATGCAGTCCTCGCTAGTCAGTTTGACTTGAGTGTTGGCTGAGCTGCCATAAAGACCTTTGAGAATGTGCTGAATCCAAACCTGTCCAGCCAAAGTATCTTGGGGTGGACTACCGTGACCCCGGGCTAACTCTGTATGGGCATAAGCATCTTGAGTGCAGGCCAGGAGGGTCTTGCAACTCCCTCCTTCCCCTCTTTTGGCTGATCTCCTGTCTAGTCTCAACCAGCACAAAGTGGTTTTGCAGGTAGAAGAGCAGTTACTGTGCCATTCCCACAAGACGTCTGCTCATTCCAAAGTCACTGCAGCAGGAGGTGCATCTTTGAGTTTGGAATGGTCTCCTAGTCAGGTCCAACTTTTCAGACTGATTTATTGAAACCTGCTTACAAATAAAGTTGTTCTTTTCTGGTAACACAGTGATGACACTGTATTTAGCTGTACAGGAAACTAAGCCAACCACTATTTGATTATCTTTTGATAGAAAATGAAGAGATAATTGAAATTCCTATTCTGATTACTGAAACCTTAGTGCTTAAATTCATGGAAATTTGGATGAAAAGAGTGTGTGTGTGTGTGTGTGTGTGTGTGTGTATGTGTGTGTGTGTGTGTGTGTGTGTGTGTGTGTGTGTGTGTGTGTGTGTGTGTGTGTGTGTGTGTGTGCGCGCCCAACCAATGGAAGTAACAACTTTCTGGTTTGGATGTGAGGAGAGCAGGCAGAAAACCACCAGTGAACCTTATTTCATCATAACCCTGGGTCCCAACCTGAAATCTGAGGACATGGGGGCCTAAACAGAAAAGGAGGTGTCTTCTTGAAAATCCTTAAAAGACTTCACACACAAAAATGAAACTTTCTTCTACTTGTCCTCAGAATTGCCTCCATATCTGGAGACCCGGAGAAGCACACAAATTCCACAAGAGTTTAGATGGTGTTCCACAACCTTGCAACCCTAACCTTCAAGGGGGAAAAGACACTAGACTAAAGTATAGCTTGAGGCAAAGAAAATTTACACAGCTTCTGGCTGCCTTTAAAATACTGCATTTTCCTCCCAGCATCTCTGGGAACAGGAAATAACAAAGGAAGAGATAGAGTTAGAGGAAGTACAGGAAAAGGAAGTGGGCCCTAGATTTCAGGCAGAAGGGAGAAATGAAATGAAAGGAGACGAACAACATTTTCATCATGTTCCTGATCACCCATAAAAGAAACCCACTTTCTTACCCATTGTTGCATAGCTTACTTCAATCCCTAATATGTGGGCAATACAGCAACACTCAAATTACTAAGACACTTTAACTTATTGGTATTTTTTTTTCTTTTCAGGATTTTCAAATAATGAGCTTTTTCCAGGTGGTACATGTCAAAAGGTTTTTTTTTTTTTGTCAAATAAAAGCATGAAACAAAAATTAAAAAAATAAACACCAGTTTCTGCCTGTTATGGTCCTCCCTGTCAATAGCCCAAGTTTCATTTTGAAATAATATGAATACAGAAATTATTCAGATACTAATTCAAAGCAAAATGAATAACTGAAGCTGATATTACAGTGAAAACAAATTTACTATATTATTTTTTAAAAAAAACAGTAAGGCTGACTTCTGACAAGGCGATCTGTGAATACTATGTTGTTGCAGCTTCTGAGTGATATATTTATGATTTGTCAAAAATTTAGAAGAATAATTCATTTGGAGTCAGTCCTCAGAGTCTTTGCCTTGGTGTGGTATATCCCTTCTTGCCCTGTATCCAGAATACTTCTAAATGACAGGCCTTTGGAAGGTGTTTTATAGAGTTGCTTCATTTAATAGAAGGGTTTGGCTAGTTCCTATGAGTATTCTTTTGTTTTCACTTTTGGAATGATAATCTGATTAGGTGAGGCTACTACAGTTTCTCTAAAAAACTGGCTGGGTGCCCAACACCTGGCCTTTGAAGGCCTGGAGTTCCTCAAAAGCACTTAATACATACAGTGCAAGTCATGGTTATATTCCATAGGAACTTTCCAGAAAGTTCAGACCTGTCATACAGTTAACAAGATAAGAATGGAACAAAGAGTTGGAATATCACACACAACAAAGAGAGAGGGGAATTTTGGTTTTGCTATATATCAAAACATTTATTTATTAGACTGGGAAGAAGAGTAATGAATGATTTAGAAAAGATCATCAAGGGTAAGAACGTGTCACTAGAGAACAAGGCCAACATCATCCACACTATTCCAAATTACTATGCACTACTTTAAAAGCTGGACAGTGAATAAAGTTGAAAGGGGGGGGGGATAGTCGTTTGAAATATAGTGCTACAGAAGAGCTACCCTGGACTGGCAGAAAGACAAACAAGTGGGTCCTAGATCAACACAAGTCTGAACTCTGTGGAGGCAAAAATGACAAAACAGAGGTTATCTTATTTTGGGTACCTAATGAGAAGGCAAGATTTTCTGGAAAAAACAATAATGCTTGGAACCAAAAGTTGAAAGCAGCAGGAAAAGAGGAAGACCAAATACTGTATGAGATGTATTGAAGCCACAATCTTGAGTTTGCAGGAGCTGAGCAGGGCTTGGTTGGGAGCTACTTAGCTTCCCAAAAGTAAGGCTAAATGAATTCATGGGCAAGCTTCAAAAGAGGTGCCCTCCTCTTCTTTGGCAAAGATGGAAACATTTCCTGAACAAACTCTGGAGATGGCTATTCAACGAGAGCAAACTAGAGATTTGACAAAACTAGTTATTAGTACTACCAAGTTTCATTTTGGGAAGCCATGCCAGCAAAGGAGTTATAAAATGAACCCAGGATAATATATTCTTAAAATGTAGATGGTGCTTTTTTAAAACCTTTTCAGATTAGGCATCCTTCACTCTTGAGAGACTATGGTAATGTCCTCTGTATGGAGGACTTGGAACATCATCTAGTGCGGCTGAGAAGGCCAATTCAAGAGTGACTATCCCTTCCACACTGAAGACAAATGCAATCTGTCCCCTGTCCAGCTCCCTAATTTTGCTGCTTTCATGACTGCCTCTTTGCCTCGGCCTGCTGGACAAGGATCTCTTCAAATTGGGAGAGGCCATGATGCCCCGCCTGCCTCCAGGCTGAACGCTCAGATGTCAGGGTTTCCCATCTGTTGAGATCCATTCCTAAGGCCTTCAGATCCCGCTTGCAGGTATCCTTTACCTTTTTAATCAAGTGGAAAATAATAATACTTAGCAGTTACACAGTGGACATTCAGAGCACTTCACTTATATTATCTCAGCAGTCCCTTACAACACTCTGGTGAACCAAATTGGCATTAAATTATCCCCATTCTACAGATCAGAATGAGAAAACAGTGGCTTATTTAACGCTACACAGTGTTTAGGCTGTGAAATTTGAACCACTGACTTTCTGGCTCATTGTTTGAGATCTGTAGCTTCCACATGCATTATTTGGAATCTGCTTAGCCAGTCAATCGAGTTACCTGTCAGTCGCCTGCAATACTGTGTTACATTCTGCAGAAATCTTCCCTTAAGTTCGTATTCTGCTGTGTGTTGGTATAAAACTAAGGTGTGTGTTGAGGAGGAATAATTTAGAAATGGGAGTGTTACATACAGCACTGATGTTACCTGTCTGTCATGGGTTTGGAGGGAAAGTTCCATCCTATGGGGAGTGGAAGGCGGGACATCAGGAGGAGGGGCTGTACTGTATATATATGTGGAGCTTGTGTGGAGAAGTTTAGAAGAAGCTGAAAGAAGAGCTGAGAGAAGAAGCTTGTGTGGGAGTCTGTGTGTCAGACAGGGTACTACTGTGTGTCAGTCAGTACCAACCTGATAGGTTCAGGTGTCTGTATGGTTAGCCAGAACTAATAGGTTCAGGGTCTGTGCTTCAAGTTAAGTGTTCTGTGTGAACCAAACTGTGTGTATGTATGATTGAGACTAAGCCAAGTTACTGTATCTTATTCATTTGATCATTTTATTTTCCCTGTGTGTTCTTTAAATAAACCTTATTCCTTTATTTGTTAAAAATCCATCCCTGGTCTGTGTGACTTCTTATAGGGAATGGTTGGTGGCAGCTTAGTGAAACTGTGGCATATCCCAGTAGGTCTGGGTTTGTCACATTGATTGGTGGCAGCGGTGGGATACGACTGGTCCAGTTGTCCAGTGGTCCAGCAAAGCCTTGGCAAGTGTGCCCAGAGCAAGGGGGGTCTAGTCAGGGACAATCTGAGGCGCGTAGGTAATCTTCTAGGCGTACCTCACGGGGAGGGGCGCTAGTGGAAGAACGTGCCAACTGGGGACTAGATTAGGGAGCTCTGAGGTAGCCTGTTTTGGCGGGAAAAAAGCTGAGGCAAAACTGTGTAGTAGCAGTGATCTAGCCTGCCTGCTGAGAGGCCTAGCAGAGGGGGGTAGACTCTGGCTCGCAACTGTTGCAAGTTAGTGCTGAAGAACAGCAGCAATCTATAGACAGCTGGTTCTGAGGCAAAAGAAAAAAAAAGTGGTCGCTTTATTTTGAGGCTTGACTTTTGAAAGCAGCCTGTTCTGGGGGGGGGGGATTATGCCCTTGACTCGAAGCCAAATGGCAGAAATGGGTGAAGTGAAAGACCCCCAGGTTGACCAAGGTTCTGAGGATGAATTTGGCTCAGTGCAAGGTGACAGCACGGGAGAACAGAACCCAGAACTCAGGAAAATGCTCATAGCCCAACAGCATGAACTGAGGATGAGGCAATTTGAAATGGAGGAAAGATTAGAGAGATAAAAAATGGAGGAAAGGGAAAGAGAGAAACATAGGCAATTTGAAATAGAGAAAATGGAAAGAGAAGAAAGAATGGAGAGGGAGAGAGAGAAAATTGCTCTGGAAAAAGAAAGAATGGCGTTTGAGTTAAGAAAATTGGAACTGATGAACCAGAACAATAATAACAATAGGGATTCTGAGGGAGGCCAATTGTCTAAAGCTGACCTGAAGAAATTCCCTGTGTACCACAAGGGAGATTGTCCTGAGGTGTTCTTTTCCCTAGTGGAAAGAGCGTTTGTGGACTTCTCAGTAAGGGAAACTGAGAAGATGACCATCATGCGATCTTTAATCAGTGGCAGCCTTGCAGAAGTCTATGCAGAGATGCCAGAGGAACTGATGAAAGATTTTGCAGAGTTTAAAAAACTGGTGTTTGCCAGACATGGGATAAATGCGGAACAGCTGAGGCAAAGATTCAGGTCAATCACCAAGAAACCAGAGCAGACTTTTACCCAAGTGGGGGCCCAATTGGTGAGGCTGCTAGAGAAATGGCTATCTCAGGAGGGGACAGAGACCTTTCAGCAGCTCAAAGACTTGATAGCGCTGGAACAGTTCTATTCAGTCCTGCATGGGGAACTGAAATTCCAGGTGAGGGAAAGGAAACCGAAATCTGTGGCAGAAGCAGCCGAGATCGCAGATTTTATTTCCCAAATAAGAAAGCCCTTGGGTGAGGGGAAATCGATGGGGAAACCTAAAGAAACCTACAGCAAGTACTCTCAGGGACCAGGAAGAAACCAGCAAGTGGGAGGGGCCCATGGTGAAGGGAAGCCCTCAGACACGAAACCAAGACCTCAGATTTTGGAGGGAAAACCAAAATCAGATGAGAAAGACTCAAAATACACCAGAAAATGTTATTTCTGTCAAGGAAAGGGCCATCTAATCTCAGAGTGTGAGAAATTAAAGCAGTTAAAAGGAAATGTGCCTCATGATTCGAGTGGAACCAAGCCAAAAGCTGTGTTCTGTGTCCAGAAAGAGCAAAGCTCCTTGTCACTGAGGGAGCCTGTTGCCATGGCTACTCAATCTGGAACAGTTACATCTGCTGATAAGGCTGAGGAAAATGGTCCTCTTGTGGAGGTCAGGCGCTGCTTACTTGTGAGAACAGATTCACAGTTGTTTGAAACAGCAGGGGTGGACGTAGGAATACTTGACCATCAGTATCGGGGGTTAAGGGATACTTGTTCCCAGGTGACCCTGTGCCATCCAGATATTATTCCTAGGGAATATATAATCCCAAATGAGAGCATGAAGGTGGCAGGGATTGAGGGGCAGGTGATCTCACTGCCAGTAGCGGAGGTACCTGTGAACTTTCAAGGCTGGAGGGGAGTTTGGCGGCTAGCGATTTCATCGACTCTGCCAGCAGCCGTGCTCGTGGGAAATGACCTGGCTGAACATGTGAAACGGGTGCTAGTGATTACACGTTCACAAGCCACCACGGGGACAGTTCAGGGGGGTAATGATGAGCCAGAGACGGAAGCAGAGGGGAGTTCAGAAGCTGTGGTGGAAACCTTAACCACAGACAGCCGATTTGGCCAAGAGCAAAAGGCAGACGCCACTCTCCAAAAGTGTTTTGAACAGGTGACTGACGCCCAGCTAACACCTGAAACCCCAGTGAGATTTCTAGAGAAAAAGGGGATTTTATATAGAGAGACCCTGAGGAATATCTCAAAAGGGGGAGATGGGATCAGAAGTCAGCTAGTGGTACCTGAAAAGTATCGCCCCATGATCTTACAAAGGGGGCACTCTGACATGTTTGCTGCGCACTTAGGGGTGAACAAAACACAGCAGAGAATCACACAGAATTTTTACTGGCCTGAAATAGGGAAGCAGATCAAG
Organism: Pogona vitticeps; assembly: GCF_051106095.1. Lineage (NCBI taxonomy): Eukaryota > Metazoa > Chordata > Lepidosauria > Squamata > Agamidae > Pogona > Pogona vitticeps. The sequence goes on along the minus strand of NC_135784.1, from coordinate 77,409,089 downwards.
GAGTTCTGTAAACAATGTGATGTGTGTCAGAGGCAGGGGAATAACCGTGACAGGACCAAAGCAAAGTTGTGCCCTTTGCCTGTGATTGACACTCCGTTCAAATGTATAGGGGTGGATATTGTGGGACCTTTGCCCAAGGCCACAAAGAGGGGGAACAGGTTCATTCTCACCATTGTGGACCATGCCACGAGGTACCCTGAAGCCATACCCTTGACTAACATTGAAACTAACACAGTGGCAGATGCCTTGGTGGGGTATATGTCCAGGATGGGATTTGCCTCAGAAATAATCACAGATTTGGGCGCATCGTTCACATCGAAGCTCATGAAACGGTTATGGCAAATCTGTGGAATTAAGCACAAGGAAACCACTGCCTATCACCCTGAAAGTAATGGGTTAACTGAGAAGTTCAATGGGACTCTAATGCGCATGATTAGGGCTTACTTGGCAGAGAATCCAAACAATTGGGACCAGAAGCTGCAATCCCTTTTGTTTGCTTATCGATCAGTGCCACAAGCCAGTACCGGGTTCAGTCCATTTGAACTTTTATTTGGGAGAAGGGTGAAAGGGCCCCTTGATTTGATCAAACAAAATTGGGAGCAGATCACCCAGGATGACCCACAAGACGTTGTGACATACATAGACACCTTGATGAATGACTTAAAGAGAAACCTAGAGCTAGCAGCAGAGACCCTGCAAGCTCAAAAGGTCAGAAAGAAAGCTTGGTATGACCACAAAGCCAGGGAGAGGCACTTTGACCCAGGGGAGGAAGTGCTTTGGCCTAGGCTCTGCAAAGAGAACAAACTGCAGCTGGGTAGCCCAGAAATAAAATACTTGGGTCACATAGTAGGGGGAGGAGTGATAAAACCCCTCGAGGCCAAGATAGAAGCAGTTCGTGATTGGCCTAGACCCAACACCAAGAAAAAAGTCAAATCATTTCTTGGGTTGGTGGGCTACTACAGAAAGTTCATCCCGAGGTTTAGCGAGATTGCGGCTCCGCTGACCGATCTGACGAGGAAGAAGACTGATGACCGCATCCCGTGGACCAGCGACTGTGAGGAGGCGTTCCAGAGGTTGAAGCAGGCGCTCATCAACTATCCAGTGCTGCGTGCTCCAGACTTCGACCGGGAGTTCATCATCTACACCGATGCGTCTAACAGCGGGGTAGGAGCAGTTCTTTGCCAGGAGGATGAGAATGGTGACCAGCATCCAGTGTCCTACCTGAGTAGGAAACTCCAGAAGGGTGAGAGACATTTGGCAACCGTGGAAAAGGAGTGCCTGGCCATAGTCTACGCGATCCAGAAGGCCAAGCCTTACATCTGGGGAAGACATTTTATTCTGTGCACTGACCATTCACCACTGCAATGGTTAAGGACAATGAAAACCCACAATAGTAAACTTATGACGTGGGCTTTAAACCTGCAAGACTATGACTTTGAAGTGAAGGTGGTCAGAGGGTCAGTGAACTGTGTTGCTGACGCCTTGTCAAGAAGACCTGAAGAATGAAGACGGCGAAAGAAACATGGACTATGTATATATTTTGATGACAAAAAGTCAAATGTGTCTGTTTATTAAACATGTTGGTTTGTATGAATAAAGGTAACTTGATGTATTGTTAATGGTAAATGTTTAAATGCCTAATAGAGTGTAAGTATAAGTAAGTATGATATTGTATGTATAACTGTTTTTGTGTGTTTTGGGTCCAGGTTGTTTTTTTGGTGAAAAGCACCTTAGCTTTCCCCCTACAAAACAACTTATAAAGAGGGGAGGTGTTACATACAGCACTGATGTTACCTGTCTGTCATGGGTTTGGAGGGAAAGTTCCATCCTATGGGGAGTGGAAGGCGGGACATCAGGAGGAGGGGCTGTACTGTATATATATGTGGAGCTTGTGTGGAGAAGTTTAGAAGAAGCTGAAAGAAGAGCTGAGAGAAGAAGCTTGTGTGGGAGTCTGTGTGTCAGACAGGGTACTACTGTGTGTCAGTCAGTACCAACCTGATAGGTTCAGGTGTCTGTATGGTTAGCCAGAACTGATAGGTTCAGGGTCTGTGCTTCAAGTTAAGTGTTCTGTGTGAACCAAACTGTGTGTATGTATGATTGAGACTAAGCCAAGTTACTGTATCTTATTCATTTGATCATTTTATTTTCCCTGTGTGTTCTTTAAATAAACCTTATTCCTTTATTTGTTAAAAATCCATCCCTGGTCTGTGTGACTTCTTATAGGGAATGGTTGGTGGCAGCTTAGTGAAACTGTGGCATATCCCAGTAGGTCTGGGTTTGTCACAGGGAGTATCATGCATCGTAAACATTCGCTCATTCCCCACATAGCACATTGGCTTCCGCATGCTGGAATTATTCCGTCGTGTTCTGACAGGCCTCTTCATCTGCTTCCAACTGGTGCGGCTTCCTCTCTGCTTCCAGTTTGTGTAGGAGGTGTTTGCCTTTCCTAACTTGTACTGGCTTCACCATGTGCCTGCCTGTGCCCAAACATGCACTGATAACCCACTTAGGATGAGAAACCTCTCCTGCACATATTTATGTACCAAGTGCTTTTTGTTCTCCTTGTTAATGAAAGTGTGTGGCCCTTTGAAGGGTGTGTGTTGGGGGCTGTTAAAGGCAAAGGAAGCATCATTTCTCCTTTTTATCCAAAAGCTGACTCAAGTCCCTAAATAACAGACCATATGTCAAGACTGGAGGATTTCCCCCCCCCTTGAAAAAAGACATTGACTTTACAGCAACTGTATTTGGCACTGGGAAGTACGTGCATGACCCTGATTTTAATACTGATCTCCAACAAAGACAGAACTAATTACACTTTTTGGTTCATGGCTGCCAAGCTGCAAATAGTAGCACACTGAAGATGGAACATTTTTCCATGAGAGAACTTCCATCTAATAAAGTTTGGGATATTTGTCTAATAAAACCTAAGGATCAAACTAATGCACAAGGATACTCAGCTCCCATTTAGAACGTGAAGGCACATTAACCCATGGGCAGCACAAATCCCCTCAGAGCTGTGGCCCTTGAGAGACTTGCAAATAGTCCACAAAACTTCCTCCCTGAAAAACCTCTTCTGAGAGAAAGCCTTGGTTGCAGTGAGAAGGGAAATATATTCGGTAGAGATATACTGCCGTCTGTGACAGGTGTGGGGAGCTGAGGTGAGGCTATCTGATCTTTTGAATGCCATACCAAAGCCTCCCCAGCAAATGTATACCTACAAGTTGCTCTGGGGATTGAATTGGCTGTGTTAGGTGGAAAGGATCCAGCCCTTTTGGAACATCAGAAGAGTCATGCTGGTAGAGACCAAAGGCCTATGTGCTCCATCATTCTGTTCACACAATGGCTGATTAGTTGCCTATAGGAAGCTCACACTCTCTCCTACAGTATTCTACAGCAACTGACATGCAGAGGCAGATTGCCTCTGATACCTTTTTATTTAAAAAGTAATTTAAAATTTGTTTTTTAAAAAAGTAATTAAAAATTATTTACATGAAGCAAAAACACACACACCTAAAAACAGCTAATAAGACAAAACAACAAAAGCAATTACAGTATACCGATTGTACACCCCTCCACTGGAAGATATAATCCTTTTTTCCTCCCTTTATGGAGCCGTGTTCCCCTTCCAAAATTGCACAGACTCTTGCAAAGATGCTTCTGATGCTGAAGGAAATATAGCTATCCGTCATGGCTAGTCACCATTGACCAACCTGACCTCTGTGAAATCGTCATGCTCCTTTTAAAGCTGCCTGAGTTTGGCAGTTGTCACCATGTCTTGTGGTAACAAATTCCACACTTTAACTATGTGCTGCATGAACACATAAATGCTGCATTTATCTCTTGAATCTTCTGCCAGTCAGCTTCAGGGGATGCCCTGGGTTGTAAGGCTTATGAAAGAAGGGGAAGACTGTTTTTATGCACACCATGCATAGTTTTGTTAAGTTCTATAATACTTCCCTTGCTTTCCTCCTCCTTCAGTTAAACAGCTCAAACTTTGTAACCTTTTGTCTTAAGGAAGTCCCTTCTGTTTCTCAATCATTTTGGTTTACCCTTTTCAGCGCCTTTTCCAGCTTTACAGTATCTGCATTGAGGTGTGCTGACCAGAACTGTACACTGTGGTCCAGATGTGGTCACGGTGTAGATTTGTATAAGGATAATGTTGTATTGGAAGTTTTCCTTTTCATTCCTTTTCTAATTATGGCCAATATGTAGTTTGCCGTTTTTACAGCAGCTGTACACAGACATGTTTACTTAATGATCTACTACAACCCTGAGAAGTTTTGGAGGGTTGGGGTGGAGGGTGGGGGGAACTCACCTATCCAGCTGAAATACCATCAGTGTATGTGACGCTGGGATTTATTTTTATTTTTATCTATTTAATTATTTTTATTCCAGTGTCTATAGCTTTATATTTCCTTACATTATAGTTCACTTGGCAATTTTAGAACTCTCTGCAATCTGTCTTTGTTCGAACCAACCTAAATAATTTCATGTCATCAGCAAATGTAGTGACTTTACTGCTTAGCCCAAATTCATGAACATTTATGAACAACAGCAGTACAAAAGATTATGGGGGAGCCATTCTTATAAACCCTGCGTTTGAGACAGCTGGCCTTTGATTTTGATTCTCTGCTCCCTACTTTTTAAACTAATTTCCAATCTGTAAGAGAATGTCTCCTAATGCCAGGGCTGCTAAATTTGCTCCAAGGCATTTGATGTCAGACTATGGAGACTGGTTGTTCTGTGTGCATATTGGGTCTGCTGTCCAGATGGCAATCTTCAGTGGGCAGCTTCAAGGCCTCTGCTTGTTTGCCCTTCTCCTGATTCTTTATTTTAAAACCAGGCTTGGCCTGGGGAGCCCTTCAAAGAGGGGATGCCTTCGAGGAAAGTAGGGTTCACTGTTCACCATTCAAACATGGACATCCACATCTGCTTCCTCTTTCCAAAATGCATAAAATGGAGGGGTAAAGACCAAAAAAGCTAGAGAGGACCGAGCCTTGGGTAGGGGCTAGGGAACATTAGCCATTCAATACAACAAACACAGTTTAAAATCTGAATAGGTAAAGGTTCCCCTTGACATTTAGTCCAGCCGTGTCTGACTCTAGGGTGCGGTGCTCATCCATTTCCTAACTGTAGAGCCAGCATTTGTCCGAAGACAATCTTCTGTGGTCACGTGGCCAGCGCGACTAGACACGGAACGCTGTTACTTTCCCACTGATGTGGTACCTATTTATCTACTTGCATTTGCATGTTTTCAAACTGCTAGGTTGGCAGGAGCTGGGGCAAGTGACAGGAGCTCACTCCGTTGCGTGGATTCAGTCTTACGACTGCTGGTCTTCTGACCCTGCAGCACAGAGGCTTCTGCAGTTTAACCCGCAGCAACACCACATCCCTAGCTGAATAAAAATAAATGTCACAAAAGCGATTTGAGCCAGTTTGGGGGAAAAACCACACAGAGAAATTGAAATTGCTGAGCCATCAGCGATTTTAACCTAGTGTTGACAAGTGGACATGGTTGGTCTCTGACAGAACAGGTGCCAGATAATCTAACATGGCAGAGTTTAGAATATATCCTTCCCAACAGAATGCTCCAAAATGGCAAGGAAGTGTCTTTTTAAACTGATAGAGGCTAATGTGGCCTTATGGCAAGACTCTAAAGAGCTGCCTTATTGTATCCCAACCTGATGACAGACAATATTGTATTGTGTGTCATCAGGTTAGAATTTACAATAGTTAATGATAGGCAGAAATCTTAGCACATAGTGTTAAGTGGCAGTGTTAATTCCATCAGGAAATATTACCGTACATTGGTGGTGATAGCTATCCAACTAAAACACTCACCGACAATTCTGCACCTCTCAAATGATTTAATCATCATCATCATCATCTTAGAACAGCAGAGCTGGAAGGGACCCTATGGATCTTATAGAGCCCAGCCTCTATTGAGGAGGAACAATGGGGAACTGAGCTCCCAACCTATGGCTCTGCTGCCAGATACCTACAACACTGAGATAACCAATTTTGAATGTTGAAGTTAAATGTTAAAAATATTAATAATCTAAAGTCAGAAGGCTGAAATGGGATTTCCTTTCAATGCTTGGTTTCAGCTGTTGTATATTGGAGGAAATATTCTATCAGATCTAGAAATATTATTTTCACAAGTGGGTTCACAACAAGAAATGCTGTGGTGTTTGGCTGGTGTGCACATGTTACTTGAGCTTGAAACTAAAGGGAGTGGACAAACAGCAGTTAACGTCCAAGACAGAAGCTTGTGAGCTAACTTGATTTCTGATAGTTCTGTTAAACATACAAACAGTGCAGTCTGCATAGAAGTCATCAGGGCTTGAGACTTCTCCATGCATATTTGGCCACAAATAACCCCATTTTTGGCTTGCAATATAAACTGAGGACTACATTAAAAGGCTGGTGCAAGTTACTCCACATCAGTGCTATCCTTCTTATCTGCACAAGTGGTATAAGAGTGTAATACATGGCATGACTATTGCTTTTTTCTCTTTCAGGCCACTCTGCAATGTGGGTATATAATAAATGGATGACACTGTATGGTTGTTGTAAGCTGTTCTCCTTGCTTCAGCACAATCCCCAGTCTACAATACAATACAACTGGACTACCAATGCATCTTATAGTGCAAAATTGTTGCAACCCACTCAGTGCTTGCCACATAAGTAAGAGACTGACTACATGGCAGCTTAGCCCCTTATTTGGTCAACTGCAAGGATGGGCTAGTCCGCTCCTGAAGATGATGGTCAGATGATGTTTTTGCTAGAGCAAACCAGCCCATTCCCAGATCAATCCTACTCATACCTTTCAGGCCCCTGCCAGGAGCTTCTACTTTTTTGGTATGGGTAGGGTCACTCTCTTTTGGTCTGTTTCCAGCACATATATCACTGGGAACGAACCCAAAGCCTCTTATGATCTGCCAGTATCGTGAAGAAAGGCAGGCACTTCACAGTATTGCTAAATTATATACTTCCTCAGCTCCATGGAGGGGCCAAGGAAGTGAAAAATATTTTAGAGCAGTGGATATGCACTGCGTCACTTTAAACCTAGCATTAGATATATGTATCATAATGATATTTTTTCTGTAGGCATCCTTCAGTCTTGAGAGACTATGGTAACGTGCTCTGAATAGAGGACTTGGAACAGCGTCTAGTGTGGCTGAGAAGGCCAATTCAAGAGTAACAATTCCTCCCACACTGAAGACAAAATACAATCTGTCCCCTGTCCAGCTCCCTGGTTTTGCTTGTTTCGGGACTGCCTCTTTGCCTCAGCCTGCGGAACAAGTGTCTCTTCAAAATGGGAGATGCCATGCTGCACCGCCTGCCTCCAGGCTGAACATTCAGATGTCAGGATTTCCCATCTGTTGAGGTCCATTCTTAAGGCCTTTAGATCTCGCTTGCAGATCTCCTTGTATCGTAGCTGTGGTCTCCCTCTGGGGTGCTTTCCTTGCACTAATTCTCCATACAGGAGATCTTTTGGAATCCGACCTTCAGCCATTCTCACGACATACATAATCATAATGATTACAACTTAGGTATATGTTTTAGCTGTGTAGACAAGCCTTCGTTTTCTTCCAGGATGAGTCCTTTCCAATCTGCAGTTATAGGATAGCTGGTATTTACTATTGAAATTCCATTAGCTGCTTTTTTTAAAATAGTTTATACTAAATATAAGGAGAGTTAGAGCAGGAGATCTTTACTGCAGCCTTTTGTGTGTGTGTGTGGTTGTGTGTGTGTGGTGGAGGTGGACATAGTTGCTTCTGTTGCCACCTGTGTTTCATTTTTTATATTTCCCATTCGTGTCAAAGGCATTTTCCATTCCTCCCTCTGTTGAGATATCCAGAGTGCCAAGATACTTGGCACATTTTGGGTTACCCAAGTCAGCTAATATCTCTCCTTTGTATATGTATATTATATCTTGCTATTTATTTATTTATTTATTTATTTATTTTATTTATTTATTTATTCAATTTCTACCCCGCCCCTCTAGACAAGGTCTACTCGGGGCGGCTTACAAAAATTAAAACACATTAAAACAATATAAAAGAATAACTAACATAATGCAATTATTATAATTAATATTATCCAAGATGGCAACATTAAGAACCAGAAAAGAGGGGGAAGGAACTTAGGTGACTGGGGGGAAGGCCTGTCTGAATAACCATGTTTTTAGTTGGTTTTTGAACACACCCAGCGAGGGTGCCAGCCGAATTTCAGTGGGAAGTGTGTTCCACAGCCGAGGGGCAACTGCCGAGAAGGCCCGGTTTCTTGTTTTCTCCTTCCGGGCCTCCCTCGGCGTCAGTCCCCTCAGCCGTCCCTGCTGGCTATGTCGGGTGACTCGGGTAGATCTGGGTGGGAGGAGGCGATCTGCCAAATATTGAGGTCCCAAACCGTTTAGGGCTTTATATGTAATCATTAATACTTTGAAGTCAATGCGGAAACGAATAGGTAACCAGTGCAGCGCAGCCAGAGTGGGGGAGATGTGCTGATATTTTCTCACCCCACTAATAAGCCTGGCTGCTGCATTCTGGACCATCTGGAGTTTCCGCAAGAGCCTCAAAGGCAGCCCCACATAGAGTGCATTACAATGGTCTAGTCTCGAGATTACGAGCGCATGGACTAGAGTAGTGAGGGCCCCCCGATCAAGATATGGCCACAGCTGGGCAATCCGCCATAGATGAAAATAGGCAGAACGGACCACGGACGCCACCTGGGTTTCCATGGTTAGTGCCGGGTCCAGATGTATCCCCAAGCTGCGGACCTCACTCTTTGTGGCAAGGGTCGTCCCTCCAAAAGAAAGGGAGTCACCTATGCCACTGACGGGAGGGCCACCCACCCTCAAGACCTCCGTCTTGTCCGGGTTCAGCCTCAATCCATTTGACTGCATCCATTCCAGTACGGTGTCCAGGCAGCGCTGAAGGGACTGGACGGCATCCACTGAAGTTGGAGTAAAAGAGATGTAGAGCTGTGTGTCATCAGCGTACTGGTGACACGATGCCCCACACCCCCTGATGACCCCGCCCAGCGGCCTCATGAAGATGTTAAACAGCATTGGGGAGATGATCGACCCCTGTGGAACCCCACAATTGAGATTCCACGGGGCCGAGACATTCTCCCCAATCTGCACTCTCTGGGGGCGGTCCTCCAGGAAGGAGCGGAGCCAGGCAAGTGCCAGGCCGCCGACTCCCAGCTCGGAGAGCCTCCCCAGGAGGATACCGTGGTCGACGGTATCAAAGGCAGCTGAGATGTCGAGGAGGACCAACAAGGACATATTGCCCCCATCGGCCTCCCTCAACAGGTCATCCAGCAGTGCGACCAGTGCCGTCTCTGTACCATAGCATGGCCTGAAGCCCGACTGAAATGGGTCTAGAGCATTGGTTTCGTCTAAGAGCGCCTGAAGCTGGTCTGCCACCACCCTCTCAACCACTTTGCTGAGGAAGGACACACTGGCGACGGGCCTATAATTGCCAATTTCATCCGCCGCCAGATTTGGTTTCTTCCTGATGGGCCTAATGAGTGTCTCCTTGAGGGCAAGGGGTACCTTGCCCTCCTGGAGAGACCCATTAATTATTGCAGTGGCCCATTCAGTTGTTACTGGCCTGGCTGCTTTGATTAGCCAGGCCGGGCAAGGGTCGAGAGAAGAGGTGGTGGCCCGACAGCGATCAAGCGCCTTGTCTACCAGCTCTGATGTTACAGGCTGAAAAGAATCGAGAATTACTGGGCAGGACGGAGCGCTGGACATCTCTGCTCGATCCATTGTATTTAAAAAAGGAGAAAGGTCACGGCGGATGGCCTCCACTTTGGATTTAAAAAACGCTGCAAATTGGTCAGGTGAGATGCTAGTGGGAGGCCCTTCACCCTGTCCAATTCCGGATAGATCGCGAACTATACGGAAAAGTTCCGCCTGCTGGTTAGAAGCTTCGCTTATCCGGTCAGCGACGTAAGCTCTTCTAGCAGCCTTTACCTTATCAAGGTAACGGTTAGTTGCGATCCTGACAGCAATCTTATTGTAAGCCGTCGGTTCCTTCCTCCAAGTGCACTCTAGCCGTCTCCTTATTCGCTTCATTGCTCGTAGATCCTGGCTATACCAGGGTCCTGGCCGAGCTCTACTCCGGAGAGGGCGTTTGGGTGCGATCGTGTCAACAGCCCTAGTGGCGGCGGAGAACCAACCATCGACCAGAGCTTCGACAGGAGCGCCAGACAGTGCCGCTGGAATCCCTCTCATGGTATCCTGGAATCTCATGGGATCCAGTAACCTTCGAGGGCGGACCATCAAAATAGGTCCCTGCTCCCTGCGGGGGGGAAGCGCCATTGCGAGGTTACATTTTATCAGGTAATGGTCTGACCATGACAAGGGGACTGACACAAGGTCAGTCACCATCAGACCACGCTCGCTACACTCGGTAGAAAAGACCAGATCAAGCATATGGCCACCCATGTGTGTGGGGCCGTTGACATGTTGGGACAAGTTCAAGAAAGCCATGGTTTCCAAGAACTCAAGAGCTGGACCGGATACCTCCGCCTCCCCATAGATGTTGAAGTCACCCAGGACCAAAAGTCTCGGGGAGTCCAACAGTGCCGCGGAGACGAAGTCCGCCAGCTCCGGTAGGGAGGTGGCTGGGTTGCTGGGAGCGCGGTAACCCAGCAAGATCCCAATACCATCCCTGGCCCCAATCCACACATGGAGAGCCTCCAGACCTGGCCTCATAAGCGAGGAGCGCCTAGTAACCTCTAATGATTTTCTATAAACAATGGCAACTCCCTCCCCCCGCCCCTCCAGTCTGCCCTGGTGCTGCACTGCATAACCTGGAGGGCAGGAAAGGGTCAAAGGGACCCCTCCTTCCCTACCCATCCAGGTCTCAGTTATGCATGCCAGGTCTGCATCCTCATCCAGAATAAGGTCTTGTATAAGCTGGGATTTATTGGATACAGACCTGGCGTTCAGAAGCACCAACTTCAGAGTGGAGGGCCAGCTGGGCTGCCTACCTCGATTTTGGCAGTTGGTCACAGTGTCAGAACAGTGAACAGCTATAGCATGAACATGACAAGAATGGCTATTTATTCATATAAATTAGAAATGATTTCAAGTAAAAGAGTAGTTCTGTTACTCCTGTGTAGGGACGTTGTTGAACCATCTCTCCCTTGCAATGAGGTCTCCTTATAAACTTTTGCAACCAAATGAAAACTGCCATGTTACTTGAATATTTTCCCCATGGGAGAGACCTCTTTTGCTTCTGGGTCAGCAGAAACATTTTCTTATTTAACTAGATGGGGTTTGCTATCTTATTTCCATCAGCAGTGAAAGCTGAGGAGTGAGTGCTGCCAGCAGAAGCCAAGTACTGTCACTTCTCATTATGAGGCTGAAAAGCTTCTGCCCACATGTTACCTGGCGTTCACCACGATCATTAACCCCTTGGCTTCATGGGAACCAACTTCCTCCCAGTGATTTAGATGATCTAACCAGTTGGGTGAGTGGACACACCCTTGAGGACCGAAGAAGAAAGGCCTTTTCTTCTACTTGTCCGCTGACTCATGCCAATAAACAGAGTAACAGGAGTGAGAAGAGGACGCCTTGCTTCACTAATTGTGAGATATCTGTACCAGCAAAGTAAGCTCGGCGATACAGATTCAGCTGAGAAGCTATGTGATGTGAATGGGAGGGCTTCCACCACAAAATCAAGTGGATTGTAGTATATCTTGCCAACAGTGGAGATGAACCTGTGGCTCAGTAGCTCTTTCAAAAGAGTGAAATGATGTGATTGTGTCTTTCACACAGAGTGGCTTGCTGTGATGGGGTCCCTTTGAAACGTATCTGATAAAAGTACAAAGATAGGTTTTTTAAAGCATTTTTTTTCAAAAGAGGAACAGGACTAAAGGCAGTGGAAATTATTCATCCTCACGCCCACCCGCCCCCAATTTCACATCAAAATTTCACTTCAAAGAGAAAGCTAAAACACTACAGAAGAAGATTTCTGGTTTAGCCCACAATGTTAACTTCCTATATCCAGAGAGATTTTCACATGGTTATTGATGCCTGCTGGCTGGATAGCTCAGAGAGTTGGAGCAGTTGGCTGAAAGGGTTTTACTCCACACTGTGCCTTGTAGGAGAAGAGCCAGTCTGTGTGGTCTTGGGCAAGCTGCACACCTCTGAAGAAGGAAATAGCAAACCATTTCTGAATACTCTGTACTGACCTGGCAGCAGATAATTATTATTACTGATAGATATTTGGAAACAAGCTGTCCCCACTGTCTCTCTGAGCAGGCACTGCACCATATTTTAATTATTTCTAAAACTGAGGGCTATGTTTGGAAAGATTAAGGTTCAAGTTCTGCTTGGTCACTAGGTGCTTAATTTACTTCAGAGGATTGTTGTGTGATTAAAACGAGAATGGGACTATATATACCGCACTAAGCTCCTCGAAGGAGTGCTGAGAAGTGGAATAAATAAACACAATTCTTCACTGATGTCTTCCTCAACAGTTTACATTGCTATAAATATTAGTTCAGTTTGAAACCTTTGACAATTTCAAATGATAAAAATGTAGAAGAATCTGTATGTCTTTTTAAAATTGGTTCTTTTAATGCTTATCTTATGCGGGTAGCTAGCCTATAAGTCCATAAAGAGGTTAACAACAATTCCTGGATGGTATTTTGCCTTAAAAGAACAAACAAGCATATAAATGGCAGTATAGAAGGAAGGACATATGGAGGCTAAATTTAAGCCTCTATAAATAATACGGAAAGAAGCAATGCGAGTCCATCAAATATAGGATGGATAAAATAAATGAGTCATAATGAATTTATAAGCCATTCTTAAGACTTTCTGTACCATTTAGTTAACAAGATGGGTTTGTGACAAAAAAAATTCTCCACATTGGATATTATCTTGAGATTACAGTCGTGGGATGAAAAGTCTTGTGACAAAATGTCGTTTGGAATTGTTTGCAGTGAAATTGGTTTGTTCTTACCTACCAAAAAGAACCATAGGTTGCAGTTCTGGATCTGCAGAGCTGATGGAACCCACACTTTGTCTTCATTCACTCCAAAGGACCAAAGATGAAGGGCCATTGGGAGGCTTCCGATTTTATGTCCAAGGAAAAATATCTGAGCTGGTGACTCAATCTAGCCTCAGACTTTGGCTAAAGAAGAAACAGAGGTAACACTTGCTTTATTTTTTGAGTCAGAAAGAATGTCTAGGAAGTAGTTGGGAAGAAAGAGTTGGGTTTGTTTTTTGGCTTTCCTCTTCGCTTTAAATACTTTTATATTTTTGACATGTATTTTAGATTGTACGCCTAAAGGACAGGGACTATTTTAGTATACATTTTCATAAACTCCTTTGGTATTTAATTGACAACTATAGAAATAATTTATCATGCAATTGGTAAGGAAGTTTTTTCCACTCAAAATTATAGAAAACTCTCTAACTGTAAGCCATTCCAAGAGTCCTGATTGCTGGTGGTCACCTAAGCATAACTGAAAAGATTCTTTTATACCTCCGTTTAATTCAAATGGAGACTGAGTCAAGAAATCAGAAGACTGAGATTTGGGAAAGCAGCTATGAAAAAACTAGAAAAGATGATCAAATGTAAGGATGTGTCACTGGAGACCAAGTCTGAAATCAGCAATATTTCTAGTTACTATACATGGATGTGAAAGCCAACAGGAGAAAAATGAATTTGTTCGAAATATGGTGGTGGAGGAGAGTTTTGTTAATACCATGGGCTGCCAGAAAGATGTACACATGGATCCTAGATCAAATCAAGCTTGAGTTCTTTGAGGAAAAATTGGCAAACTGAAGCTGTCACCTTGGAACATAGCATGAAAAGACAACACTTCCTGAGAAAGACAATAATGCTAGGAAAAACTGAAGGCAGCAGGAAAAGAGAAGGACCAAATATGAGATAGATTGACTCCATAAAGGTAGCCACAGGTCAGAGTTTGCAAGAGCTCTGCAGGACTGTTAGTGATAGGACATTATGAAGATCACTTGTTCACAGGTTTGCCATTAAGTCAGAGGTGACTTAACTAACAACAACAAGCATACTTATGTACGTTTGTTGTTGTTTAGTCGTTACGTTGTGTCCGACTCTTTGTGACCCTATGGACCAGAGCACGCCAGGCCCTCCTGTCTTCCACTGCCTCCCGAAGTTTGGTCAAATTCATTTTGGTAGCTTCAGTGACCCTGTCCAACCATCTCATCCTCTGTCATCCCCTTCTCCTCTTGCCTTCACACTTTCCCAACATCAGGGTCTTTTCCAAGGAATGTAAATAAGTAGCACTCTGTTTTTCTGCCCAGTATACTGGTCTTTACCTATTTGAATTTTAACTGAATATGGCAATTTATAAAACGTCAAGCTACTATAGCAATCATGTGTTTTATTTTGAACATTGTTGCAAAATGAACATTCATGATTTCTGAATCCCTGTGCTTGACTATGGTGGATGTTATAGTGAGTGAAAGTACTGATTATCAAAGGAATACAAGTCAATGAAACTTAGGTACCTGTGCTAGTCTGTTGCAGAAAAAGCAGCAAGAGTCTTATGGCATCTTATTGCAAATTTATTATGGCACACAATTCTATATAGACCCATCAGATCTGAGACATGTTATCCTCAGCTGGCAGGAATAAAATATATATATAGTGCTGGGACAAAGGGATTGTGAAAAGTGAGGCCAGGGAGAAACTGAAATGTTGCAGGGACACAGAGTAGTAACTCTCCTAACAATGGCCAAAAACAAAACAGTAACTGGTTTCTGACACAGATAACTTTCTCTGATAAGCAGATAACACACAGTTTGCTATGCAAACTCTATATGTAGCTATGCAAAAAAAAAAAAAAAAAGCAAATTCCCAGTGGGATTATTTGAAAAAGCACTGGGGAAAAATAGTCGCAATGGCTGAAATCTTGTTCCCTAATATTGGAAGTCAGAACTGTAGGCCCATTGAATCAACAGAGTATAGAAAGTTGATTCACCAAATCTCCACTGAATTCAATGTGCCTAATCTAGCTGTGATTTATTTATTTATTTATTTATTTATTTATTTATTTATTTATTTATTTATTTATTTATTTATTTAATTTATATGCCGCCCACTCTACCCAAAGGTCTCTGGGCGGCTTACCACTCTATGCAGCAGGATTTCAGCCAGTTTGTGGTCATGGGTTTGATAATTTTAAACCAGTTCAGACAAATTACTGGATGACAATCTTATCAACCTTTACTAGCCATGGTGCTCAATAGAAGTTTCATTTTCAGCAACATTACGTATGCCTCTGAATACCAAGAGGGAACAACAAGGGAAGTGGTCATCTAGGAATAATCTGGCTGGTCCTTGTTGGAGAGAGGTTGCTGGAAGAGATGGATTTTAGAGCTGATAAAACAGGTCGCGGTTTGTGTCCCCTCTATACCAGAGGCAAAATAAGAGGCAGACATTTTGGTGTTTACACTGTCATGTCCAAGAAGAAGAATGTTACTTGTATTTAACTTTTGGGGAGATCAAACAGTTGTATTATGACTGTGCATGTTGACCTTGTGTCATGAGCTCACAGACTTTTTTTTCCCAAACATGGATGTTGTGTAATGAGAGGCAGATGTGCAATGTCCAATGTCCAAAAGAGTAGCTTTCATGGGTACCGGCCATGTCCCGGATCACTTGCTCACCACTTCAGACAGCTTTAGGTTACGTTCTATCCAGTTCTGGATGCCAAGATTATCTATGTTTTCCCCCACAAGACAGCCACACAAACAAATACTGGCAAGTGATGCTGTTTTGAAAAGAGTGATTGCGATCAATCTTGAGGGTGCTGATTATATTAATGAATCTTAAAACTGCTTGTGTCTCTACAATTGGCCTGTGTTTCTACTATGTAGATGCTCCTTATCAATGGGGAGGAACCTCGAAAGGAGATCTGATCATATTCTCAGTGCCTGCAGCTGTTGACAAGGAAGAGGAGAAAGTACCCTATCATTACACTAATTGAATCCTGATTAGCTGGGAAGTAAGCGTCTTCACTGCAGCTCTTTCTTCTACAAGCTTTGGTCAAGACTTTCCCTTTCGTAACAAAAGGGCTCCTTCTATTCAAGGAAAAGCACTCAAATCCAGCATCGGTTCCCATTGGCATAAAGATGAATAGGATTTACACTGGCTCCCTTCTACCGCCTAAAGAGTGTTGCAGAGTTTTGAATTTTTTTTGTTACAGCTGTGCAGCACAAGTGCAGTGATTTATAGAGCAGAATAGTTTCATGTTCCCACAGAGCAACAGCTTCAAGTCCACTGTTTTTCTCTCATTAACTGGCACTTACAGCCTCAATAACTCACTCTGAAAAATTAGTAGTAAAAAGAATAAAAAGTTTCATTACTTACAGATAACAGCAAGACTAACAAACATGACTGCTTTGAGCAACAGGCCTGGACATGCTGCTTTCAACAGACAAAAAGGGAGAAGGAAAGAGAAACCCTCAGCAGAGAGGCAAAGTTTTCTTTGAAATCAGAGGCAGGAGGGAACAATTGGTTAGTGCTGGATAGATCAGCAGTCACTCCAGCCCTGAAAGGTCCCTCCCAGTCACACCTACTAGAGGTAGAAGGCAAGGTTGCAAAAAACTCCAACACAGACAACAGCCTAAATTTCCTGGATTTTTATTCTCAATTCTCCACAGCAGATTTTAGGAGCACAGGAGATTTTAGGGAGAAGGGGAAATTGTCCAGAATCTCCTTCCTTTGATGGGTATGTCAGACCAAGGCAGGTATTAGGATAAGCTGGGCATTTAGTGCCCCTTCTCCTTGTGCTCAGCTTTCCAAAGTTTGGGACAGGCTGATTTTGAGAGTCAGCTGCTGCCCTCTGGAAAAAAATACATATTTGGGAACCACATATAAAAACGATTGCATGCACAGTCCACAGTGAGAATGCTCACCTGCGGCTCCACCTCACTTTGGGGTTCAGATTTTCCTTACTTGGGGGGGGGGGAAATGAAATAAGTTATGCTACTCCTGAGCAATTCCTTTAAATTCCAAATCCCTCCTAGTGAACTTTTTTCTGCTTCCTGTGGCTCAGTTTCATATACCTCCAGTTGTCAGTAATGACTATCTTTCTTTATTACTTAGGAAGGCTTTGCCCTTTGAGGTCTGGCCTTACACGACTCCTCTGCTTCTTCCTGTGGCAACTGCCACAGAAAATTACTCTGTGGCTCTTTGCCTGCTAATCTTAGGTGGTTCACTCACTCCTTGAGCTGTCACCCCTTTGAAGCTAGAGTTCTCTCTGTGAGAAGAACAGGCCATCTGCTTTGCAATGAACTCTGTAGCTGGGGCTACTTTGCCTGGACCAAGCCAATGCCTGCTTGACCACCCTTCGATCTATTGGTGCCCAGTCGTAAAGCTATCCTTTACCTGACTGCAACAGGTTTAGGGTCCTTTTCCAGTTGGCTACAGGCCTTAAAGTCTCTTGAGAATACATTTTCAGCCAGCTTATGTTTAATCAAAGTATCAAAAAATAATGTTTAACTCATTCTAAACTCAGACTGAATGCACACGACAGCTTTAAACAAACTTCAATTTGTCATCTGTTCTGTTTCAAGGGCAACTAGGCAAACTATTTACTTCATCGTGGTTGGGGAGAAGTCCCATTATGCTGACATTCTGCTTTAACTTACTCCCAGATATACCATATCCTCTTTACTTTAAACAAAACACCAAGAACTCTGGTGAGCCGTGTGACAGAGTCATGGCGGGGACCAATGGTATACACAGGAGCCGGGGAGAGAGACTTGCTTTGCAAAGACTCAGGGCAAATTGCCCCCATGCCCAGGGACAGAGTCTTGATGCTCTGCAGAGTTGCTGTGTTGTTTGGTTTGTCCAGACTTTCCAAGACACAGCATTGTTAACAGGCCTGGCTCCTCTTAGGTTCTTCTCCAGCAATGTCTATGGGAGTCAAAACAAGCTCCAGCTTATGTGCTACTCTGCATACGGCCCCAGTTCTAGGATTTCAATGAAGTTTCTATCATGTGATATGGGCAGCTCTCACAGGATCTGCCCATCAAGAAAGACAAAAGTTCAAAATCTCAATTTCTCTTCCTCTGTGCTACAGTTTCTGCACGCCAGAGGTCAAAATCCATATTCTGAGCAGTGGCAGCCTGCCATGAAGCATAGCAGAACTTTTACAGTTCCACGATTCTCTATTTTGTAGCAGTTCCTATGTTTTTTGTACCTTGCTGGAGACAACATATTTTTTTAAAAATAAAACAGCTTCTGAGCTCAGCTTTGTGCCTTCTCAGTTCAGTCTGGCACCCCTCTCAGCACAAAGCCCTGGGAAACCACCCAGCTTTCTCCTGCATCTGACCCTGTGTCCTGCAAGTGGCGTTCTGCTACACAAGAAAGTCATCCCCTTTAAAACAAAGCAAAGTGTGCTGCTTATATACTATCCCATAGCACTTAAAGCACTCTGGGCAGTTTGCAATTAAATTACAGTGCCCTCTCCAATAGAGCTATTTATTTCTTTTATTTATTTATTTATTCCATTCATATCCCGCCTATCTGTTCATTGCGAACACTCTAGGCGGCTTACAACATAAAATATAAAACAAGTATATATATAACATAATTAACATAATTAGAAAGAATTTTTCTCCAAGATGGGAAGAGAACAAAACAGATTATAACAGATAAGGAAGTACTCAGTTTATCAACCTCAGATGGGTGGAAGGCTGAGTCAGCTATGAGCTGGCTGTCTGAGCCCACTGGGATTGAACTCAGGTAGTGAGTAGAGACCTGACTGCAGTACTGCAGTTTAACCACTGTGCCACAAGGCTCCTTTGCTTTATTTGTGAATTTGTAACTTTTAATGCCATTTTCCCCAAGATGCTGCCCCCTCCCTGATATGTTGGACTACAACATCCATAATCTCCAGTCACCACTCATTTGAGGATTACCAACACCTTGAAAAGTGTGGGTTTGAGAGCATAAGAAGACCCCTGTTGGATCAGATCAGAGCCTCATCTTGCTTCCTGTTCTGTTCACATTGTGAACCTTCATCAGTTCCCTATAGTGAGCCTGCCAACAGGACCAGGGGGCCACTGTGCCTCTGTCTCTCATTCTCCAACAACTGTTATACAGATTTATACTGTCTCTGATACAGGAAGTGAAATACAGTATACTCATCCTGACTGGTAACCACTAGTAACTTTAAACTCTATGAATTTGTCCAGTCCTCTTCTGAAAACATCCAACTAGGCCGCCATCATCATCACAATACATTGTTGCAATGAATTTCACAGTTTCGCTGTGCATTAAGAGACAAGGTGTTTCCTTAAAAAATCTGTCATGGATTTCCAGCTTTGTAAAGTTTGACTAAACAATAATCTGTTGAAGCAGAGTCTCTTCCACCCCATTTTACACCATAGTATTGTTTTGTTTTGTTTTTGCTTAAATTGACAGAAGATGTTAATGGTTTTTGTATTTAACTCATAAGAAAGAATTGGGAGAAACACCATACTTTCACCATCTAAACTCTGCCAAGAACACTTTCTCCAACCTTTAGATTTGTTCAACTGTGGTGCCCAACATACCTAACCAACCAATTAAAGGAGTTGAACGTATTTAAAATTCAATTAATGTTCAAAATATATAAAAAAAAACAGTTTTTCAGCAGTTTCCCTGCAGAAACTGAAGGGTTTTTACTGAATTAAATATGCCTGTATTGTTTACCTAGTCCTCTTTTCTCAAAATATTGAAGATAAAGATAGCTGTTCCATTACTATTTTTCTAAATACAAAGTTATAAAATTATAATTTATAAAATTATGCATGGTATGAAGACGGTGAGAGAAGTGTTCATCTCTCTTTCCCAGTACAAAAAGGCATTCCTACAGTGTACAGTATTGCATATTCAGGTAGACAAATAGAAATGTTTCTCCACACAGTGCAAAACTAATACATTCACTCAGGATGTAGTGATGGCAACCAGCTTTGATAATGTCAAAAGGAATTGCAGAAAGCAATGGCATTTAAGGCTTTTAGTGGCTACTAGTTATCATGACTATCATCATCATAGAACTGCAGAGCTGGAAGGGACCCTGTGGACCATTGCATCCAGCCAATGTCAAGGAGGCACAGTGGGGAATCAAATTCCCAACCTCTGGCTCCACAGCCCAATACCTAAACTACTGAGCCATATGTTAGATCCAAGTATTGGAGGCAATATGTCTTTGAACACCATTTGTTGGGGCAAAACGACAGAAGACTTCTGACCTCATGTCTTCCTTCTTCTGGCCACTAGGGGAAACAAGGTGTAGGCCTTTGACCTGATCTAGGAGGCATCTTCTTATGTTGAAAAGTAGTGAAAAAATGATATTTACAGAAAGAAAGAAAAAATCCGGAAAGGACTGTCATCTCCCTTATATGCCATGCACAATCTGCTTGCTAAGAAGTTCAACTAGGCAAAAGCTTCTGAAAGGACTGGGATCATGTATGAATCTCCATGAACTCAAAGAAGGCTTGTGTTGGTGATCATCTTGGTGAACTGAATGAAAAAGACTTCTTATGCTACAGTCTCCATTGTTTATGCACTCAGACTATTGCTTAAGCAAGTAGTGGTTTGTTTGAGTTTATAATTATACTCTTTTCTGTCTTAGTAGGTTTAATGATTTCTAAAATCACAGACCGTTGGCCCTCAAGATGGTTTGACAAGTCTAAAATAAATGAGTAAATGCAATCAAAGCAGCAACAATAACTTTGTATGGGGCAATAAAGCCAGAAATTCTGCAAGGCAGTGTTTGTTGACATAACACTGTTAACACAGTTGAACAACTAATAACATCCTTCAGGGTGTACGCTCTTATTATTTGACTTTTAAGGAAAGTACACCACACCTCAAAGAAAATGTTGCAAGCTTTCAAGAATGGATCACCACCAGCATGCCCATGCAGGTTAGGTCTTGTTACAACACCATCATTATTCTCCTACTTTTGGCCCATGGGAACAAAACATTTAGTGACCCACTTGCTGGTTATGTTTTCTCCATTTTATTGCCCTTCCTGGTTGGTTTTCTTTTGGTTTACTTAAGACCTGATCACATTAGTGTCAGTTAGCGACCTAAAATAAAGTGTTTAAGATACTGCAAATCAGAGACATGCGGAATGGGACAGATTATTAATATTGTTGTATTTTTGGTTTACTATGGCTAATGTTATTAAAAATGGACTGAAAATAACATGGATCCCCAGCCTAATATTTGATCAAGAAAATCACTCTTTAGGATGAGGTGTACTATATAGATCACACCAATCTCAGGGGAGGAAATGATAAGTTTAAGACTTTGCTGGCATAAATGTTTCAGACGGGACGAGCAACTCTGACAGGCCTGGGGGCCAATTTTATGCCTTGTGGACACAAATGCAACAAATGAAACTACTACTTCTCTCCTTGAGAGAGAATTGTTATTTTGGGGTATTAAGCAATGTAGAGCTACCTGGAAAGCTCAGTGGTTTAGGTATCTGGCTGTGGATCTTGGGAGTTCGATTCCCCACTGTGCCTTCTACAAGTAAGAGCCAGCCTTGGGCAAGCTGAAGAGTCCCAGAGCACCCTCAGAAGGGGATGATAAACCACTTCTACGTATGTATTCTCTACCTAGGAAACCCTGAAAAGGATCACCTTAAGTCAGAATTTACTTTGATGGCACATGATTATTATTCTTATTAAGAAGTGCAGAGGGGCCCTACAACCTATTTAAAAGGTGAACCAGTACTTCTGAAGTTTCCCAGTCTACTACTAGGGCAGACCAACTGCCATCTCACCCATCCTTTTGCTTCCAGGCACAGTAAACTAGATCCCATGGGATGTCTGGGAACAGTGTATGTATATGTGGGCAAGGGTGGGCTCATGTGAGGAACAGACGTTGCTGATTTTTTTTTTCACCCAGATGTCTGCTTGTCCAACTACCAATGAATGTGAGGCATAGATACTTCAATACTTTGTCTAATACTGTACTTTTCAAAGCGAATACCATAGCTATTACCAGATTTTTTGGCAACAGATTTGCTAATTACATGTTGCCCAAAGAAGTGTGTGTTTCTGTATTTTTTCTTTTCTTTTCATGGACCTATTCAGGAAGGTCTTGGATAAGGGAAGAGAGGCAGAGTGTATATTTCCCAAGTATTTTTCCCCTCTATTTTAAGCCACAGTGTATCAAGGTCCTGGATTTCTCCTGTAAACACCCTTGTTTTCCTAATGATCCTTCTCCTAATCATCCTCTTTCTCTCTCATTCTCTCTTCCCCACCCCCTGAATGGCCAGATTTTTCCTCCCTCCCTCCCTCCTTCCTGTCCTTTCCATGTTAGTTTCAGTCTCTTTCATAGTAATTCCCTGTTTTTAGTCTCGTTTCTTCACTGTCTCAGCATGTGGAACTGCCATTTTTCGTGCTTAAACACAGCAGCAACAACAGCCAATGACCACATTAGATCTCAAGTAAAGTGAGGTGTCCACCTCTGGCAACTGATTTTGACAGTCAGGAAGAGGCTATAAATCCTCAGTTGCTGAATGTATTATTATCTCTTTATGTCCAGTGATGGAGTGGTAGTGATGGGGAGAGAGAAAATCGTGGGATTTTGGAGCTCAGGTGCCTACAAAACTTGGTTGCGTGGGGATTCCATGCACCTTGGCTGAAAACTGGAAGTATGGGCAATGTTTGCTGCTCTAGCACAGATAGCAAAATGTCTTCTAATAGCTGCGCATTATCTCTTTTCTCGGCAGTTAGAGTAAAAAAAAACTTAGAAATCCAGTTTTTGAAAGACAATTTGCATCTCCAGAAATTATAATCTTCTAATCTGCATACTTTGTACTCTAGCATTTCAAATTGTCTACAAGTGGCTGTTTGGTACAGTATTTTGTTCTCCAGTTCTGCATTAACAGCCAATAGCGGAAAGGTGTTTTGAACAAAGTTGCAGGCAGTCTTGTGAAATGTAGTTTTATCAGTGGATTGCTACAGCAATATATGGTCTTAATTATATAACTTCCTGTTTCCTCACAGCAAAGGTTGCACAGCTTAGCCGTTTACTTATAAACCAAAACTTGCTTTTAACTCTGGAGTGGAGTGCCACATAATAAGCAGTTATCATGAATCTATAAAACAAGAAGAGACTTTTATGAGATTTAATGTTGAAATGGCATTTGATTTGGAATCAAGGTGTTAGGCTTCATAGAATCATAGAATCGAATAAGAGAATAATGAATATTTTTAATAACCCCGCCCCAAATCAATGAATAACTTTGTTATTCGTCGCTTCATGGGGGCAACTTCGTGCTTCGTGAGTTGTCAACCATCTTTAGTTTCTGCCACTCCTGGTAGAGTTCTCCTCCCAAGCTGCTCTACTTAGAGCACCCATGGCACATGAGGAACTTCTACAAACCTAACACAATTGTCAGGAGTTATGTAAATTCTCAGCACAGGCCCCTTGGACAGTCTTCCCCCTTCACATCCTGCACTGATGCTGCTTCCAGGCGTTGTGTAATAAGAAGGCTTAGAAGTTGCCATGCTGGCCCAGTACTCCCCACCTGGTTGAAATGGTACAATAGTCTCCAGTACATACAGCCCACCAGTCTTCAGTCCCCCCACAACACCTGGGTTTTTTTTGGTGCCAAAACATTGTGTGAGCACAACCCATATAAAAGCACAGCCACACAAAGCCAGTGAGAACCTAGTGCCAGCTAAAGATAGGCAGGCAGGTTTTAAAGCCACCTTATGCACAAAAAGGGACGTGGTGGCGCTGCGGGCTAAACCGCAGAAGCCTGTGCTGCAGGGTCAGAAGACCAAGCAGTCGTAAGATCGAATCCACGTGACGGAGTGAGTGCCCGTCGCTTGTCCCAGCTCCCGCCAACCTAGCGGTTCGAAAGCATGCAAATGCGAGTAGATCAATAGGGACCACCTCAGTGGGAAGGTAACAGCGTTTCGTGTCTAAGTCGCACTGGCCATGTGACCACGGAAGATTGTCTTTGGACAAAACGTTGGCTCTATGGCTTGGAAACGGGGATGAGCACCGCCCTCTAGAGTTGGACACGACTGGACAAAAATTGTCAAGGGGAACCTTTACCTTTACCTTTACCTTATGCACAAAAACTAGCCTTTCCCTTCATTGGCTGTTGCTCGCCTTGAGACCTGCCTTTCTGCCTCCAGATCCAGAGGAGATGGATAATTCCCAGTGATGTCAGCCAGAGGAGCCCTGAGACCGGGCCCACCATTTTGAAGATGGAGAACAGAATTACACATGAGTATCTTGGCTAACATTCCTGGAACACGTTGAACTTCAAGAAATACAACACTTAACCGAGTGGACTCAGGATTGTGTTGGCCTTTGAGGATACAATGCAAGCCTCAGTGTCTCCTGCTAACCTTCCCTGGGCTAAAAGGATTTGCTGTGTTTCCTCCCACAATTCCTTCTGGCATTGGCCCTTTCTGGTCTTGTCTTCTTCAAGAAATACTATACAACGTCATTACTCACTGGGAAATAATAACCGTCTGTCAACTGTGCTGTTCTAGTGAGGGTTCTTTATTCAAAATTAACCCTTGTATGGCTCCCACGCATTTACATGGCTACCTACCTTGTGTGTGCTGAAAATGGGTTCCTCCTTTACATTTTTGTCCCTATACTAGTACCCACAATCTTGTCTATCTATCCAGCACTAACTAATCATTCCTTCCTTTTGAATTCAAAGAAGGCCCTGCCTCTCTGCTGATTGCTCTGCTTCTCTCTTTTGTGGGCTGGTGGCAGTTATTTGTTGTGTTGATATGTTCAATTGGTTGCTAGTATGTAGTAAGGAAAGAATATTCACAAGTCTGTAATTTAAAGCAATTGTACGTAAAGAACTTCTTTTTATTCTTTCTCCTACAAATGTCTCAGAGGGAGTTATTGAGACTTTAAATACCATTTAATGAGAAAGGGGTGTAGTCTGGGAAACTTGTAGCTATTCTTCTCTTTGGATCACTGTACTGATACTACAAAGCAAAAAGAGAATTTTACCAGAAATTCAAAACTACGCAACAGAAACAAGGGATAAACTTCCTTATGCATTCCTGGTACAAAATAAATAAAAAACTCCACGAGGATCAAATAAACTGGGTCCTTTTAAAGGAAAAAGTCAGGATAGAAATATTTTAAATAAAATAAATAAATGAACAAACCACCGGCTGGAAAAATGAGTGAATCATGGCTGGGTGTCATCTGACCAGAAATTTATGAAACAATCTAAAAAATGGCCAAAGAAGTATAACTGAGGTACTTTTGGCTCATGTGATCAGGCCCTGACTTGGACACATATTTTCATTTGAGATGGGAGTGTGAGAGGGTACAAAAATTTTGGAAACTAATTACTAATTACTAATTAAGAGATATTTTTGATAGAGATATAAAGTTGAATCCAGAAATGGCCTTGTTATCAATATTTGTTACTGAAGATTATGATTTCATAACTATAGAATTGCTTACTAATATATTGTTTGCTGTGAAATTAATTATAGCTAGGAACTGAACAGAAATTTATGAAACAATCTAAAAAATGGCCAAAGAGGTATAACTGAGGTACTCTGGGTTCATGTGATCAGGCCCTGATTTGGACACTGGTAACCAGATACTATAGTATTCATGCATGCCATTCACAGTTTATAGTTTTGTTTTATATACAATTGTTGTATAGAGTGTGGATTAGCAGATACAATCAGAGAAGAGAAAGAGTAGCTCTTACTTAACTGGAATCATGCTTGCCTTGATTATAAAGCAAAAGTGTGCTGCTTATATACTGCTCCATAGTGCCTCAAACGATCTTTCTTGAGGCTTACAAGTTAATTATGCAGGCTACACATTCCCCCCATCCCCAGGTACACTGGGTACTCATTTTACCGACCTCTGAAAGACAGAGGGCTGAGTCCACTTTGAGCCGCTACCTGGGATTGAACACAGGATTATAAACACAGTTTTGACTGCAGTACAGCAGTTTAACCACTGTGCCATAGGGATTGCAAATTGGCAGGGTTATGTGCTAAGAGTTTTATTACTCTGTCTGTATAAGGGTACAACATTGGTTTAAGGGTCACAAGCTGCAGTCTAATACACATTTACTTAGGGGAAGGTCCATGGAGCTCAGTAAGGCTTACTTCTGTGCAAACAGCTGCAGGATTGCGTTGCTAGTAAAGTGTCTGGAGAATGTTTGACAGGCTTTTTTTTTTCGTCATTTGTGTATCTTACATATTAAACTGAAAATTCTGACTTCTGAACATGAAGATTTTCAGCTAAGGA
Source organism: Pogona vitticeps (assembly GCF_051106095.1). Lineage (NCBI taxonomy): Eukaryota > Metazoa > Chordata > Lepidosauria > Squamata > Agamidae > Pogona > Pogona vitticeps. Next base: position 77,382,792 of record NC_135784.1, on the reverse strand, counting down.
ATGAAGAATCCTACCCAAATTAATGTGTGATCAGCCCCATGAATGGAGAATTACAGGGAGCAAAAAGAATCACAGGAACAGCTCTTGAATTATTAACAAACCCAACTATGCTTTCTGAAACCAGTCAATGAATAATTGAGCATAATGAACTGAATCATTTTTAAAAGTACAGATCCTCTCCGTAAATTTATTATGAAAAAAAGCAAGGAGAGAATGTTCAATAAATCACTTAGGATAAGTAGTACAAGAATATTTGAGTGCACCAACTCTTTCTAATTTTTAGCAAGATAGGTGGAGAGATTTATTTCTATATGAGTTATCCAGTGACAAGGGATAATTAATAAACTTTCTGTTTAATTTTTTTTAAAGTCAGACTTTAAAAGGTGAAATTGGTTTATCTTGTTTTTAGCCTTGGCTTCCTCCAGTTTAAAGTGAAGACAATAATTGTGATAAGCCAAACTTCTTCCCTAGTGTTCTTCCCTCAAAAAGTTTCCTATTAGACACAAAAGCTTCCAGAAAGAAGTCCTTGCAAAAATCTATAAAGGAAACATGAAGGAGTAGATAAACATTCCTCCTGTCTTTGGTCTGAAAGGACAGGAGGAACAAAGAAGATACATTGATACCTTGTTGGATCAGTTTTGATGGCCATTGGAATATGCAAGCTTCTGACTTTCACATAATTCTTCACAGAGGAAGCATGAAGCAGTCACAGTAGAGGCCACTGTCTGATTGCTTAGTGGCTCTGAGCCTAGCCAGCAAGCAGGTGGTAGAAAACATTAGGAGGAAGATGAGGAAGTGCTCGAGCTGCTCAATAAATCACCGAAGGAGAGGAATATAATCAGCTTTGGTTCCACAAACTTCTTTTTTAGTTTCCAGCAGGTGGGCTTTGCTAATGAGAAGGTAAACCCAGAGAAGGCAAAGTCTTCAAAGTCTGGAGCCAGTTCTGATGCTTGAGATGGCAGCCGCCAGGTATCTTGGGACCAGGCTATTTCTGACATCAGGGCGATGGCCACCATCTTGAACTGGTCTCAGGAACAAAAGGGAAGGAAATGCAGAGAAGCAAATAGTGGTACCAAGTGCTGTATTGGAGCAGTCCTTATGGAAACCTAGACCCTCGAAGTTCACATCAGGTGTTGTGAGTGAGTGGGACAAAGTGGGAACCACACTTGGAGGGCAGGATTTGCAATCTAAAAGAGTACCAAAAAGTAACTACTCATCCTGTGAGTTCATTAGAGGTTAAGCCACTCCTAATATAAATATGTTGTCCACGGCAAAACACTTGAGCTTTGTGAACTTAACCAACAGAATCACATTTCTCACTGCCTTGGTTGTTCAGCAATGTGGCTAGAACTTATTTATTGTAATAACATCAGGTAGGTCATCGGGTGAGCTCAGAGGAAGCTTGCAATTAGCTGGAAGATACCTGCAGGGCAGGGAGGAGGTGTGGAACATACCAAAGTTGCTTGCTTAAGGCAGCTGGCCAATTCTAAAGCCAGGGACCCATAAATCATGTACGCCACTGTCACAATGCATAAAAAACTGAGCCTTCTCCTGTTTTTGCCCTAAACATGTTGTGTAAGTGTGCGAGAAGGGTTCCCAATCACATGGAAAATTTCCACGGATAAAAGCACGCTGCTTATATACCGCCCCATAGAGCTTAAAGCACTCTCTGGGAGGCTTACAAGTTACTTGTGCAGGCTACACATTACATGCCCCCCAAGCAAGCTGGGTACTCATTTTATTGACTTTGAAAGGATGGAAGGCTGAGTGAACCCTGAGCCAGCTACCAGGGATTGAGCCCCAGTTGTGAGCAGATAAAGGAGGGTCTGTTGAGTAATTCATTCTGGAGAGGAGTGGGGCAGGACTAATTACTCAATTAGTCAGAGAACATCTGGTGATATTGGGACAGAGATAGATAGATACTAAGAGGGTTGCAAATGCAATAGACACAGATATGGTTGTAAATTTATATGATGCCAGACTTATGAAGACATTTTGAGGCTGGGTTGATTCACGTAGCCACAGTTTCCATTGTAAGGTGATTTCTTACAGCTTTCATTTGCTGTGATCTCCATGATTAATCTGTTGTGGTGAAACCGGTAAAGACTCCTTTTGCTAGTCACACATGTCTACATGTGCACATACAACAGATATATATGCACACACAAAGGCCAGTATCCTGTTCAACAGCTCTGCTAGCATAGTGGGGTAATGTCACCACCAGCAGCAGATTCCTCCTTCAATTTCAGCTCGCGCATGACTTGTGTGCAATAAAGCCCAGTTGTACGTGATCCGAAATCCAATTAATGAGTGGCAATCTGCTGGATGGTGATGCCATTCCCACTATGTTGGCAGAGTTATAGAAAAAAAGGCATTGCTCTTTATTTAACATAAGTCTGGTGTCGACAATTGTGGCTCTCCGGATACCCCACAACTCCTCACCTTGGGGTTTTACTCTGATGCTCAGTAACTGGGGTTACTGGGTTTACAGGGGGCTTGCAGCCCTGTCTCAGCCCTGTGCTGACAACCCTGGCTGAAGTCTTGGGGAACAGCTGCACTTCTCCAGGTCTCTAAGCTAGAGCTGAATCTCAGAGTGCTGGAGGAGGTGGGGACATGACTCTTGTATGTGAGATAGCTTTAAAGCCTGGTCACTCATGGCCACCCATTCCTGGCTGTTGCCAAGTTTCACAAGCTCAGCACAAAGGCATTCCTATGTTTCTTGTGCTTGTGCAACGTGAGTGCTACAAAAAGGCAGGAGTGAGGGCAGGGAACTGGTGAAAGTGTCAATGAGTCCATCCATTTGAGTCCATCACATAGTTTGCAATAAGGCTGGGGGTGGTTGTTTGTTGTGCCTACGTCCATAGTCATCTTGCCCTGGAAGAAATGCCAGCTCAGTCTTCCAACATTACTCTCCTGTGATATAATGGTTCAGTTTCTCCAACATGCTGAGGGCCTTCCCCCTTGCCTCTGGATTTGGCCCTGGTTATAAACTATTGTAGAATCAATATTATGATGGTTGGTCATGTAATTTTTCTTGCTGGATTTCCACTCTTAATTTTTAATAAAAGCAGCTCACAGTTATCTTCTGTTTTTGGTTGCACAAATAATGTCAGCTTTCCTTTTTCTTTCAGGCTGGAGGTACCAAACAGAGACTTTACAACAAGACTGGTCAAAACATCTCATTTGCTTTTATCACCGTGAACTCTGAAATACATACTATACAAACAAGAAACTTTTATTCATCTGACTTCAGTGAACGTACACTTCTCCTTTTAAGAACACCAGGATTAGGGCTCCTGGACCACTGTGTCTTTCAAAATCTATGTACTGTATATCTCTTATGCCCCCCAAATATAATTACAAAGCATAAACAGTTATTCTCTCTCTCTCTCTCTCTCTCTCTCTCTCTCTCTCTCTCTCTCTCTCTCTCTCTCTCTCACACACACACACACACACACACACACACACACACACACACACACACACACACACACACACACACACACACACACACACACACACACACACACACAGAGGTAGGCCACTTCAGTGTCTTTGGTGTTGAACTCATGAGCACAGTATATGGGTGTCCATGGGCACAGTATACATATATTTATTTATTTACATATTTATTTATGAGCAGTTCAAGGGAGAAGTACAACTGTTTTTTCAGTAGCCTGTACACCACTGGAGGCTTAACAGTTTTGGAGAGGTACATGTCTTTCTGGCTCTTGTGGTAGTGTTTTATTCCCATTAGAGGAGTTTTTCAAGAAAATGCAGCCAGCAGCATATGTTGGGTGATTTTATAAGATTTTTGAGTAATTTCCTTTGTGTCTTCCAACAAATCTGGCTATAAATCAAATATTAACAGTTATTTAGCAGTGATGTCTTGTTTTTCTGTTTTTTTTGGCATGCTCATTGACATTTCCTGGTACAGCAGGTAAAGAACTACACGATCCTTTGTGGGTTTTGGTGTAAATGAAAGAACCTGCCACAGGTAACTATTGGGCTAGACTAATAGTTCATATTTTGCTTCTTTTTCTTTTAAACAAAGAGATTTATCATATTTCTTCTGCTTCCTACTTTGTATGACATCTGCATGCTGATCTTCTGTTTAGGAGAATCATGGTTTCCCTTTGTCCTTCTAATGAAGCAAATGAATCCTTCTCTTGTCCCTTCCCTCCCTCCCCCGGTACTCTGTCCAGAGTACAGGGTGCTGTCCTCTGAAGATGCCGGCCACAGAGACTGGCGAAACGTCAGGAAGAACAACCTTCAGAACATGGCCAAAGAGCCCGAAAAACCCAGAACAACCATTAGATCCCAGCCATGAAAGCCTTCGCAAATACAATGTATTTCCATTGCCAAATGTTTGATTTGGTATATCTTTTGACTTAATGATATTTTGGAATCAAGTTCATAGAATTCATGGCAATATTCATAGTAAGAGGAGCCTGTTGCTACAAAAATAACATGTTTGGTGGTATTTTAAACACAAGCCCATTTTGTTTGACATAAGCTTTCCTGGTCCGCAGCCCACTTCTCTGGGTGCAAGAAGCCGCTTTTTGGAGGAAGCGGCAAGGCTTCTAAGTTTAGTCCATTCCAAATGACCACACTCACTGGGAATGGACTAAATTGGAACCCTCTAACCTGCACCAAAATAGTAGAAACCCACTCAACCGCCCCCAACAGAGGTTCCAAAAGGTATGGGTTGGGGAAAATTGGTCCACTCAAGTAGAAAAAAGAGTGGATCAACCCAACCCATCAGCACTCTAAAAAGAGGAATAAATGCCCAGGCGGACAAGCTCTAAGTTGCTTGGTGTTTCTTTCTGAGTTTATTCATTTATCTGCAACATGATAATTGCCAGATATGGCTGGGTGAGGAGGAGGAGAGAAAAATCTAGTTTTTCCTTTATTTGCTCTGATCTATGCTGACTTTTCTTCAGAAGAAGAAAATGTTTGCGGTTGCTGATGTAATTTCTTTCCTCCTCACATTTCCTTATTTATCCACTCTGGGGGAACACAGAGGAGACATGTTGCTTTTGCTTTTAACAGGTGAGGCAGCAGTTATAGTGCCCTGCATTTTCATCTCAGTTACTCAAAACTGGGAGTCCTGTTGTCTTTCCTATGACACTATATTTCTCTAGTAAAGACTAGTTTTCTCATTGTTTAAAAAGAATAGGGTATGTGGGTGTGATTATTTCTACAGGGCTTTTCAAAGTGTGCTCTGTTAGCCATTCTGATATTCAAGGACTATGTCCACAAGATAACTAACTTCACTGAATCTTGCTCTTCTAGCAATCATCTGTGAACTTTGGTACACATGTTCAGGACATAATTCTGTGTTCTGAGACCAAATACCAGCTCAGTCCTCCCGTCCATTTGGAACAGGACAGGAAAAGCCACAAAATACAACATAATGCCCACAATTCAGTTGGTTGCCATCATAAATTACATTAGAGTAGATCCATTGAATCAATGGGAATTTGGTGAGTCAACCATAAGTACCACTGATTCAAATGGGCCTATTCCTTGCTATGCTATTGAGCATAACAAATCACAATTAGAGTACAGTATCTACATTTGAATGCATGAAACTTATGGAGGAGTTGGCTCAGTAAATCCCCATTGACTCAATGGGCCTATTCTAGTTCAATTTACTGGGCCAAGCAACAAAATTTTGGCCAGTATGATATCTGGTTGTCTTGAAGGCAGTTGCAAAATGAGAGTTCATGACAACAAAAGGTTGCATTTAAAGTGTTTTAATGTTTTCAGTGCTTAAAAACAAAAAGGCTGATGAGCCAACCCAACATATTGGTCCCTGGACCTTTCATGGAGGATATCGCTATCTATGCATATTAGTCATGATGGTTAAGCATTTATCATCTGTATCAGGGGAACTATGCTTCTGTCTGCTATTTGTGCAGAATTTTGAGCAGCAGAGAACTATTATTCTTGTGTCCTGCTTGTGAGCTCCCTGTAGGAATCATCCACTGCAGCAACATAGTGCTAATCTGGGGCACCCAATGTGGTATTCACAAACAATTTCCTTGGGTGTCAGATGGATTTTCTCCTACTGTTTTTAAAATATTTTGTTCAATTTTAGAAAAAAACTATTTGGATGGCTGCAATGCTAAAGGAATGTATCAGCCTCCAGTGCCATCTTTGATTCTTTGGTTTCAAAAATGCCCTTGGGCTGCATGTGATTGAAAACATAAATTGTACGTAAATGACTATGGCTGAGTGTTTTGTTTTGATATACACCAAGCCACCCACCCACCCCAAAAGGAAAAAGAAAAAGAAAGGCAGTAGAACTAGGTGAGTGATAATGTTTTACCTGTGTTCTGTGGGAGCAGAGTGTGCCACAGCTTGTTTGTTTGTTTGTCATGGGGTGGTGCGAGGTTCTCTCTAAGCTGCGTGCCCCCTTATGCGCAGTGTTCCTCCTCCTCTGCGCACCCACCATGAGCATTTCCATCCCCCTTGGGTTGCAGTTGCAATGGAACCATGTGGGGGGAGGGCAGAGTCGTAGGGGGCAGAGCTGTTCACATGAGGGGCAGAGCTCTGCCAAGCACCACCAATTGGGCCTCTATGAAACTGATAGTTTGTTGTGCTTTGTGAGGGCAAATATGTGATAAGTCATTTGGAATCAACTCCTGCTTCGTTTTTGTTTTGTTTTGCGTTTTTCTTGGCCAAATTGTTTGTCTCTGATTCTTTTCAGTGAAATGGGCGTTGGAACACAAGACTGTGGTTTAAAAGAATTGCTTTCTGTTTTGGAAATAGATCTTCTCTGCTTCATTTTCATGTTACTGGGCAAGTTTCTGTTCTGGGAATTCGGTGTTTTGTACTTGATTTCAGCCACCGTAATAGCTGTCTTGTCAAGGATGAAGACTCCCACATTCTAAATGGGATATATGCCTTTGGACCAGCTCAGCTCTATTTACATTCTTATTTTAAGAGGGAAGATAACATAAGATGTAAAGGACAATGAAATGTGACGATTGATTATGTGAAAGGTAACAGCTCCAGAATTATCAAGGGGCTATATTTGTCATCCTGAGGTAAAGGCAATGTGGTGTCTGCCATTTGGGAGAATGGCAGCTGTCTCCTTCCCAGGAGAGAGTCCAGCTCCACTGAAGATCTCTAGAGTGGCCTTTTAGGCCAGATGGGCGGGGTATAAATCAAATAAATCAAATAAATAAAATAAATAAAATAAAAAATGGAGGCCCCTGGGCCATCAGGGGGCCCAGAGATCTCTTCCCGCAGGCAGTCTGGATTGGAAGGTTGAAATCCATCCTCTGGGATATATAAAAGGGGAATGCTGGCCAGGAGCAGCTGTCTGGCTCCAGATGTTCTTTCATCCATGCTCTCTTTGTTCATTTGGTTAGCAAAAGGGGATTTTGAAGTTGAGTCATGACAACTGGACCTCTTTCTTATTAGGTTGAAATGTTTCACTACTCATCCAAGTAGCTTCTTCAGTCTGAGAAGAGTTGGCAGGAGACCCTGATATATCCTCTACTGATACAGCCACCTATCTTCTTGGTCCAAAATGAGCACATCTTGGTCATTAAATGAATGTCCTTTGTCCTTCAAATGAAGGAATATTGCTGATTGTAGTCCTCAGCTGTTGCTTCTCCTGTGCTGGGCCATTCTCCTGTTTAGTGGCTGTTTGATCTGGTCAGGCAACATAGAGCTCTGAACACTCCCCTTTGCATTGGACTTTATATACTATATTGCTCCTGCTGTGTTTTGGTGTCTGGTCTTTTACAAGTCTATTCAGACCAAGGGTGAAGTGAAACCAACATGGAGGATATATCCGGGGTTTCCTACCAACTCTCCTCAGACTGAAGAAGCTACTTGGATAAGTAGTGAAACGTTTCAACCTTATAAGAAAAGATAACTTCCAGATATCCTCACCTGGATGACTGAGAGTCTTCATAGATGTAAAAGAGATTAGGTGTGTTCTGTCACAACTTTGTTGGAGGTGGTTGGAGGCATGAGGACAGATCAGGACAGATGGGAGGAAGGGTCAGGCAGGCGCTTGAACCTCCCTAGTGGATTCCCTTTAAGGGGGTGTGGTGGAGAGACATTGCAAGGCTCAGCGTGTGAGGCGGTGAACTCTCCGCTTTAGTGGTGCTGGAAGGAGCCACACAGTGGCAGACATCCATGTGGTTATCCCCATTTTCTGGTTACTTTGATTAAAAGATCAGTTGACAGATAGTTTGGCTGATGTTGATATGTCCCCCATGTTAGCACCAGTACTGCTGGCAACTATTACAAATAAAGCCGTGGCCTGTTTTGCTTCCAATGCTTATGTGCTTATGTAATTACTTCGTACCCACCTGGAACTGTCGCTTGCCGGCTTAGATAACAATCGGAGTGCACATTTACCACATTGTCCTACATTTAAAGTGTTAATCCCACCTTGACACTTGAAATAAATTTTAATGGGGCCAGGAAATATAAATGGGGACAGCAAAGATGTCAAATGTGGATTACAAACAAATTTATTTTGGTACCTGAGTTAGCCCAATTTACAGTTTTTGAAGAAAAGGAGACAGACGGTTTCCTCATGCAAGAGTTTGGATTTAAATGTGACACTGTATTTCATGTATTTTTTTTTCCAGTGGTGGTGCTTACAATGTGAAATGCATAGGATTGCTGAATTACCAGGGTTGCCATATCACCACAGTTACCACATTACTTAATTCACTGGCTTTTATGTGAGTTTTAGACATGGCACCTAATTCATGTTTAGCCCACCAGCTGCCCAAATCCCAGACTTTCATGTATATTAAAAAAGTACATCTATAGCCATTATAGTACCAGAGATTGTAAGTCAAAACATGCAGCAGCTTTTTTGGCAAATTGTTTTGCAAGAATAAAGCTTTGCTGTGTGATTAGCCCGTGAACAAAGGCATTCACAATTGGACAGGATTTCATGGATTTATAAATGAAAGACTCATCCTCTCTGCAATTGTGGACAAGCCTTGTGCAACCTGATTTGCCGTGGGCTTGCAGAGCTGCCTGCTAAAAGAGCATAGAAAGTACAGAGGCCATAGAAATGAATGCTGGCTGGAGAATCATAGGAGCAGCAATTTGAAAATGAACTTTTGCTAAGTCCCAATATTATACATCTTACTAGCCTCCCAGAAGAATCAAGTTCTGTGTTATCCTTCAGAGTCTTCTAATAGAAGCCTAGCTCTTTCTAAATAAATGCTTGGAAAAACAAGAGTGGAAGGAAAAAAACAAATTGGTTGTTGTGGGTGTTTCAGGCTGTTTGGCCATGTTCTTAAGGTTTTTCTTCCTAATGTTTCTCCAGTCTCTGTGGCTGGCATCTTCAGAGGACAGGACTCAGAACTCTGTCTATGCTCTGGTGCAGTTTGTTTGGATAGTTGAGTATTTATAGCTATGGGATCAGCTTTTGTCCTTTTCAGAAGATTGGGTGAGTGTGGTGATCAGTGTGTTTTTGTTGTCCATGTATAAGGGGGACAGATGATCTGTCACTTAGATTGATGGATGTCGTATTTGGTCTTTTGTGTGCACGGTAGACCCTGTGAATCAGAGCTGTGAAGCTCAATTTCTCAGCACTAAACTCAACCACCTTAATTGGGCCCTACAGGCAAATGGCTATTCCAAGAATGAAATCACAAGAGCCATCAAACTGAGAAAACAACACTGAACTGAAGAAGAAAAACAGCCACCCACAAATAAAGTATTTCTGCCATACATCAAAGGAGTCATGGACCGCATGGGGAAACTTCTGGAAAAACACAACCTAAAAACAGTATTCAGGCCCACCACAAAAATGTAACAAATGTTATGGTCAGCAAAGGACAGAAGGGACCCACTCACCAATGCAGGAGCATATGGGATACCTTGCAGTTGTGGCCAGGTATATATTGGAACCACAAAATGAAGCATCCACACCAGAATCAAAGAACATGAGAGACACTGCAGACTAAAACAACCAGAAAAATCGGCAGTAGCTGAACATGCCCTGAAACAAGCTGGACATGAAATTTTATTTCGAAACACTGAAGTACTGGACAACACCAGCAATCATTATGTTAGACTACACAGGGAAGCCATTGAAATCCATGAACACCAGCAGAGCTTCAACAAAAAAGAAGAAAGTTTAAAACTCAACAAAGCCTGGTTCCCAGCACTGAAAAATACAGCCTGCAAAAAGTCAACGAACTCTACCCAGCCACAAGGATCGGTGATCACTGCACACAAAAGACCAGCTAAGGACATCCATCAATCACAGTGACAGATCCCCCTTATCACAACAATATGCCCACAACAAAAAACACACTGATCACCATAATCACCCAATCTCCCACAGCTATAAATACTCAACTATCCAAACAAACTGCACCAGAGCACAGAAAGAGTTCTGACTCCTGTCCTCTGAAGATGCCGGCCACAGAGACTGGCAAAACGTTAGGAAGAACAACCTTCAGAACATGACCAAAGAGCCCGTAAAACCCAGAACAACCATTAGATCCCAGCCGTGAAAGCCTTCAAGAATACAAAAGACAAATTATTAGGAGCTTCTGAATGTAGTAGTAGTTGTTTTTAAGCTTACAGAGCACATGCTTGATATGCATCTTCTGTAAAGTAGTTTCACATAATGATAAAGAAATACTATGTAAATTATGCTCATTAATTGTTCCATTGTTCTCTCAGTGTATTTCAGCCTTGATATGGTATATGTGATATAACCAACTGATCTAATAAATCTAGCAGGAGACCCAGACTTGGAGAACTGGGCTATGGCTACCATAGGAACGAGCAAAAGACAATATGGTATCTGTCTTAGAAGCTGAGATGTGGAATTAAGGTTGGCATAGGCATGGACTCCAGTACCATTTTACATTTGATATAAAAACCTGAGCTCCATTTCCTACTCAGTTTCATGAGGGCCGGAACAGGCAGCAAAGCCTCTTCAACACTATGTGATGCAAGTTTCTGTGTCTAATTCTAGTCCAACCGCAATGCCTAGAGGCAGTTGCCATAACCTTTATTTTATCTTCACAATAGTCATCCTGTGAAGCAGGTTAGGGCTTAGGTTCATCTTGGTTCATGCATTGGGTTTGGCTGAATGAGTGTCTGCCCGGGGGTGGCTGGGACTGCTGGTTTGTTCCCTGATTCCGAATAGTTAGAAAGAGGAGCTTTGGGAGCGCTTTTCTCCATTGGCCTTTGAGGAGAAGACAACTGGTCAACGGCAACTGCCACTGAATGAAGCTGTGCTGCCCTGTTTGAAGAAGCACCCTCATTACTGGACTTTTCCTTACGAAGACAGGCAGCAAGAATACTTGAAGACAAGGAAGAAGTGGGGTACCAGTGACAAGGAGAAGACAAATGGAGGCATGGTTTGTTTGTTAATCGGGGATGGAAAACATGTGGCCCTCCAGATGTTGTTGGGCTGGCAGAAGTTGCAGTCGAGCAACATCTGGAAGTATCACACATTCTGCAGCCATGCTGTCAAGGTTTGCAAGCCCATGTGGTAAGACTTGAATGATGGTGAGCTACTTCCAGCACAATACTATGCGTGCCTTCTTAGAAGTCAGTCCCCAATGGGTTATTTGCTTGTTAGTTAGTTCATTATTTTTATTCATATCCCATTCATCCTTAGATTCCTCCCTCCACAACAGCATTGAAATATGGATGGGTAACATGCAGCTCTCCAGACGTTGTTGGATTGCTGTTTCCTCATCCATCATAGTCAAAGATGATTAATGATGGGCATCCAACAGTGTACAGAGGACTACAATTTGCCCAACCCATATTAGGAAAATGTATTAATCTTTCTCCAACACATCTCCATTCTAACTCTATAGGACCTGCACATTCTGAGACAGTGAGCCACTGAATACAAGTTACTGAGAACTTACAGAGAAGAATGATTGTCCGCATGGCCTTATGGGGGATCCGGCTGGCCACTGTGCCAAGCTACACTTTCAACATGTGATGGAGACTGTCATCCCTTGTCGTTTGTCCCTATTAACTAGGACTATTCTGAATTTCCATAAGCAGTGAGTAAATGTATGAGTTCAGTTCCAGTCATGGGATTGCAGGTCAGTGGTGGAGTGCATGCTTTATATGCAGTTGGTCCCACAGGTTCAGCTGTTTCAAGGGCAGTTAGCTGCTGGAGACCTGAGTGAGGGCCAAATGGCACCAGATGGTGAGCTTCTAATTAGGAATTGATATGTTTTGTACTCAGGGACATAGGCTGCTCAAAGATTCACGTTTGAGAAATCAGACTTACATAATAAAGGTTGTGCTTATCTCCCAGTGACCAATCACATGGAAACACCACCTATTTTTGAAAATGCAGAGAAAAAAAGCTCTAGCTTGGAGAATCAGACAGCTTTTGTCCCTTTGGGGAGCACCACTCCTAAATACAGAGGTGATCATCTCACATAGTTTGACCCTCAGGGTAAAGAATACTGACATAAGTGGATGAAACTGTATGAATCTGACATGGTATACACACACTTCTTCTGACTCCAGGTTTGCTGCAACAGTTGTGTTTATCTCGCCCAGCCACCTGTTCGCAATTGATAAAGCAGAATCTTTTCTTGGAAATGGTGGGGATGTTACTCATTCTCCATTTTTGCTGAGTCCTAAACAACGCCAAGTAACAGTCAGAACAACAGTTGAGGTTTTAACTGTTAAAATTTGAAACAAACAAGAAGTTTCTGAATTCCGTTCTCCCTCTCAAACAACTATACATCCAACCTTCTTCATTACATTGTTTAATGTCTGCCGGTGGCCTGTTGTTTTATTGGGTTTCTTTTATGTTGTTTATTTGGTTATGATAATTGCTTAGAATGTTTAAACTTATTTTTCCCCGCTTCTTTACCAGTTGCTATAGAGGCATATGTACGCCTTTATGTCTGTGAAAATTGAAAAGTGGAACACAAATGTCAAAATAAAAATAAAGGGTATACAGTATTTTCATAAGCACTTTGGTGCAGAATGTGAAAAAGTCACAGTTGGGTTCACCAGATTCTTTGGGCATTTCGAGGCTCAAGTCCCTCTTAGGACTGACTAAAGACAATTATCTCGTTGTATCCAAAATATCAACATTTACTCCCAGTAAGCCAAGAAAACTATTAACATCAATAAGAATATTTAACTTCTATTCGCATAACAGTGTGAGGAGAGAAGGTTCAAATCTTGAATGGATTAACTGGAACAGTTTTGAACAGTCCTGTGACTACAGCAGGTAATGTCTCTCTCAAGTCCAGTCCTGATGGTACTGACAGCAAGGGCATCTGGTCTCTGCTGCAGGGTTCTAAACTGAGTATCCCTGTTCCCAGTTCCTGGAACTCCCAGGGTTCTGGGTCTCGAAATGTCTTGTCCCAAGCAGAGTATGCTGTCCTTCTTGCTCACTCTTCTCCTGCGCTCTCTGGCTTTTTCCTCTCTTTTTCTCCTTTCCCATTCCCTGGCTTCTTTCTCACCTCAATAGGAGGGGTTTTTGAGGTTTCCCTTCCCTTCTCCTTCGCTTTGCTTCCTCATGAGGAATCATAAGTTTTCCCCACTGGTGAGTCCAGGGATTTTCCATACAGATCTGCCCTGGTCCTAGTGAGATAATTCTTTTCTCTTTCCTTGAGTCTGTGCATGTATATCCTGGATCCAGCTTCCACTACCCTTTTCTTACTTCTCTTCCCTTATATATCCCTGTCCCTTCCTTCTCTTCTATTCCTGCCTTTCCCAACGGTTGCTTCACGTCCCCCACCATCTTCTCTATCTGATCTGTAAACCCAGCTCCTTCCTCAGGTGGTTTTCCCGCCTCCATCAGTGGTCTGGCCCTGTTTCTCTCTATTTCTCCTCTTTGCCCTGCAGATTCACCCTCGTCTCTCTCTCTCTCTCTCTCTCTCTCTCTCATAGGAGTGGTCACTTTCCATGTGATCTGGAGCTTCCCCTTCTGGGCATCTCTGGGTCTTTCCCATTTCTCAGTAGGGAAGGACGGCACTCAAGCCGGGATGGTACTGGACCAGCTGTTCTCCTCACAACTATATAGATTCAAGATTCCTCCAGACAGCCTGGAGTGGTCATGCTAGGTGAGAAATTCTGGGAATTATAACCCAGCCACCCCATATTTCCAAGTTTTACTTCTCCTTCAGTGGAAACATTTCTGTGGGGCGATTTCGTTTGGGTTGAGCCCTAAGTAGATAGAGCCTCTTGGGCTACTCCTTCTTTAAAACATGGAACTGTTTTGAGATAGTAAGCCCAGTAACAGTGGTAGGGATTTAGCTGGGCTTATTCATGACAATGATAGCATTCAATGTAAAAAAGTCTCTCAATCTTTTTACACTACTATGCTAACTACTCAGGAGTTGATGTGCAGCAATAGGAAAGCTAATGGGATCACATAAATCCATGTAATTGTTCTTCTGGTGGTTGAACTATGGCAGGGGTGGGCAATTAATTTCTATAGGGGGACCACGTGAAAAACCTGAACTGTGTTCGGGGGCCGAACCGACTTTACTTAAAAATAAAATGAAACAGTGATGTTATGATTGTTTTTATTTTAAACTTGTTAATCTTCACAAATACTAAAGAGGCTTTTTGTGGTATGTTAAAGATAAGCAACTGATCAACTTTAGACAAAAAGCTATAAATGGTTTTGATGTTCAAAACTGTCTGCGGGCCGCACTTTGCCCAGGTCTGAACTATGGCCTCAAAATAAGAAAACTCACTCTCTCTTGTATTGTGCTTCACTAGCGGTACTCCATACTCCTTCCTCGTGCTGAAATCTTCAGTAGATCCAGAGAAAAAAAGGTACTTAGAAAGACAGGTAGGAGGTAGACTGGCAATCATGGATGGAAGGGGAAGTTAATCAGCACATATGAATGGATCTCTTGAAAGAAACAACTCCCAGGTCAAACAAAAGAGCCAACCAAATATTGGCAAAGAATCAGGAATATAACTCCAGTTATCTGCTTAATGAGATTACTCCACGATGGGGGACATTTCATCAAGCCTCCTAGAGTGGTCGCAACTGGCCAGATAGGTGGGGTATAAATTGAATGAATGAATGAATGAATGAATGAATGAATGAATGAATGAATGAATGAATGAATGAATGAATGAATCAATCAATCAATCAATCCATCCATCCATCCATCCATCAATCAATCAATCAATCAATCAATCAATCAATCAGATTTCGGGGAGCCTGCATACCCAGGCATAGCATCACCATGTTTGTCTCTAGGATATCTTGTTTCTGGCAATGACACAGCTCACTGATAAAGAAGCTACCCTCTACAGGTAGAGTAACCTCAGGTGCCAAGCTACGATTACCTTTACCATTCAAACATTGTGAGGATGGCTCCCATTGTACTCAAGCTGATTGTTCTAGTCATGCTTTTCTTCTTCTGTACAATTAGTCTTGCTAGCCAGTCTTTGTCCATGTATATCCTTGAGCCAGAACCGTTTACTAGGGAGGGGAAAAACAGGATAAACTGATGTTGACGGTATCAAGAGCCACATGCTAATGGAAGACAATGTTCTCAAGATGGCAGCTCTTGGGCTCCAGTCTTCAGCACCCTGCTTAAGAAGAACTGGAAAAATCTACTGTTTTTCTTTTCTTCTTCTTTTTTTGACCAGCACTCTTAGAATCTCAGCTACTGGCCAGAGGATTCTATCACTTGTACTCCTAAAAAGTACCCAAGCTTTCATCCAAATATCTCACAAATCATGGCATGCTGAAATCATGAGCTAAGGCAGAGGACTCATTTATTCCTGTTTTAAGCCGAAATTCCTGTTTGTGAGCCACAGAACCTGGGATGTCAGGCTGCTCTGTCTCTAGAGTCCGGCTTTGCTTCCTTGTTTGACCCTGTTCTGAGATTTATGCCAGAGATCTCCCTTCCTCCACTTCCTTCACCTCAGATGGAACTGCCATACCTCTCAGTGTCTCTTTAGGGGTCGTCTAGTGGGACAAAGAAGAAAGTAACCTTTTGTCTGTCTTTGGGAGGTCCTTTTCTTGTGCTTGACAGTTTCCTACAGTGCTGTTTTGTTCATGTGGCGCGTATGTGTATTTAGGGAAAGATAGTTCTAACTTCAGACAAATTTGTTTCAACTCCCCTTTTTCTTCCTGGACCCCTTCCTGGCAAAGTCGGCCTCAGTTTTCTTCCAGATATTTTAGAACTTCCAAGTTGCCAGATCCTGATTTCTATGACTTCCTAGAGCTGCAATCCAGCCCTCTGTAGCTTGCTTTGGCCTGAAATTTAGAACCATCTTAGCCCCTGCTCACAAAGGGAGTGTGGTTCTTTACCTGCTACCCATTTCAAAGGAATCACAGCTGTTTCTCTGTCTGTTTATTGCATTTATTTACTGTTTGCCATTCATGAAGCTGTATTTACTGTTCTATGATCTGTTCTCTGATGATTGGGCCAGAAACCACTCTGCTTCAATTCTTGTATGGTCAAAAAAGCGACCCCCAAGAAACACTCTGTAATTTTGGTTTGCTGGGACCAATCTGCCTAGATGCATTATTGCCACAGATCCTTTACACACATGCACATGGATAAGTCAGTGGTTTAGTTATCTGCCTGTGGAGCCAGAGTTTGGGAGTCCACTTCCCGACTGTGCCTTCAAGGAGAAGAACCAGCTTGTGTAGCCATGGGCAAGCTGCGAGTCCCAGGGCATCCCCCCCCCCCAGCAGAAGGGCCTGGTAAACTACTTCAGTGTAATCTCTACCTGGAAAACCCTGAAAAGGGCCGCCATAAGTCAGAATCAACTTGACAGTGCTCAATTATCATTTATTATTATAAACTCATACATGTGTCTGCAGAGCATATTGGATAGCAATATGACTGGGCCAGAAACTGCACAGTGATGTCAACACAAGAAAGTAAGCATCTTCCTGATACTTCTTCCTAGCATGCATAAACAAGGGTCCTGGCTGGGGAGGAGAGGGTAGCTGCTGCAAGACAAGATAATGGAAGAACAGGAAACTAAACCACGAGGAGAGCAGCTTGATCAGTACAGAAGACCAGCTAGAGCAGCAGTGTCTTGGAGTGCTTGTCAACACTAGGCAGCAATATTCATTCCAGACATTCCCCTTCCAGAGGCAGCATGACATAACGAAGTCCTTGTCAGGACAGCCACATTGGGATCATTCTCATTGAGAAACCATTTTTAGACACAGCAAGAGTTTAGAAAAATTGCTTTTTTGGACTACAGCTGCTAGAATATTCCAGCCAGTGTTGCTAATTCTGGGAGTTAAAACTGCAAGAAGTAATTTTCAAAACAGCAAACTTTCCAACCTCCGGAAACTTAAAAAAAAAAAAAAAGCTCCAGCCAGAGGTGAGCCCTGTCCCTTCTTAGAGGAAAGATGATGTGGAATGAACATTCTACATTCTTGGAAATGGGCTGTATCTCAAATCTACCAATTCTAATCATCAACTTCTTGACTCATCATTCCTAGAGAGCTGGTGGCAGTGATCGATCGTCCTCCTCAATACAATACAGAGGAGTCATTGTGAGTTACAACCAGCAATAAATTGTAGGATCTTGAGCTTAATGGTCTCACCTCTCTCATTCTGCTCGGTAGAGTCCTAGACTTCTGCTCCACGGCCAGAATATATAACACTCTGGGTGAAAAGGAGTGTGCAGTGTTCTCAAGTGAGGAATTAACAACATAGGACAAATAGGGCAGACTTTGGGTTGTATGCCTTACACTATGTTTCATTAGCCCCACTTAAGTTAGCCCCATCCCATCCATCTCTGGTTCTCTGCTGCCCTCACATACGTCAGCTGCAACTCTAGAAAAATCAAGGTTCTGCCCCGATATTTAGTGGAAGCTCTCTAGTTCAGACTGTTGTCTTCAAGGTGTAGCAAAGAGATGGATGTGAGGACAGAGAAGGTGGAACAAGTGCACCCCCATGCCTCATGTTTTGATAGAACTTGTTTTTTTTTTTAATATAATGGCTGAACAGAGCTATTATAACCTTGAGATCCATGAACTGGCACTAGGGCAAAGATAGACACTTCATATCAATGAACACGGTGCCTCTCAGCAAACACTGAGCCCAGGAGCTGCTTCTGAGTTCCAGAATTAAGCTGAGCTCATAGTTTTCAACCAAAGTATTCGTTTCTGGCAATTACATTATTTCCTTCACACCAGGTGTCTTAATCTGAACATTTTGTTTTTGGTACAGACCTTGCTTTTTCAAACCCAGTTAGTAATGAAATTGTAGGTCTCTTGTAGGTAGGTATAAATAGTTGCAGTGAACAGTGATTGATTGATTGATTGCATTTTCCTCCAGTTTGTAATTCAAATGTAATTTCTGCACTGGCTACATTCCCTTTTAAAATAGATTTCTCCTGATTTTCATTCTGCAAGACCAATGTTCCCAGATGAGCTCAAGTCGCACAGACAAGCGCAAATCGGTTTTCAGTGTCACTGTTGAAAAATAATCTTCAAAATCTACTTTTGTCCTCTAAACATGGTCAGGGCCATATATTGAACAGATTAGTTCGTGGCAAAAGAGGAAAAAGATATTTGTGAAAAGAAATTATAGCAATCATGGAATAAATTATTTGCAGAGACGAGGGCTCTGTGGTTATGGATACTGTTCATCCTCTGTTATTCTCTAAAAATCCTCCTGTGCAAAGAGTTATGTCATTGTGTACAATTAACTTCCCGTATGACACTTTCCAGATGTGTTGGATCACAACTCCTACATTGGCTGTTGATGATGGGAATTATAGTCCAAAACATCTGTTGCAGCACCATGTTGGTGAAGGTTGCGCCAAACTTGTAAAGCCCCCTTTGCTCATTTTCCTTTAATGTATATAACTTTTTTAAAAAGGGTAACCAGCTGACTAAGATTAGACCGAGATATATTTAATCCAGCAATGACCAGCTACATACCCCTGGTCAAATCGTAAACTGACCCTGATAATCATTGATGTATATTGTTATTTGTCAACAGTGCCTGATACTACCTCTGTCTTGCATGATTTTACCACTTAAAGGAAAAGGAGAACCATTATATCAACAAGCTAGTGAATAAAAGAAGTGAATGAACTGAAAATGAATATATATCAGAGGCAGTTTACCAAAGATAACTTCAGACGGCGACAAGTGCAGTTTCATAATCTTTGGAACCGTTTAAAAACATACTTGTCTTTTTTCTTAATCTGTTCTTGAGCAATATGATGATACTCAAAAAGAGGAAGAAAACTGAACTGAGGTCAAATCTGCACTTGCATGATAAGCACTGTTTATACCAACTTCCCCAGAATGAATGTTGCAGGAGCCTGCTCTCCAGTGGTTAGAACGACACCATTTGGCAATTGGTGGAGCTGGCATTGGTTGGTAAAATTGCTCCCGTTCATTCCCGGCCCTACCATGAAGCATAAAGAGGGAGACACCTTGGGCAATAGCTTTCGGCTCTCATGCAAAGATAGCAATTAAAAAAAAACTTTGGTTGCATTTCTACAACCACATTGCTGAGAGGCACTGGTGAGATTTTTCTGCTTCTTGTGACAGGCTAAATTTGCTAACCCAGGATAACCAGCACTTTGACTTGGGAGTGGGTGAGGGTGGGTGACTTCACTGCCGTGCCTCAGACAGGTAATTTCTTGAGCCAACCCTGGCAAGAGTTAAACCTTATGTTTTAAGAGGAATTAATTACATTACTACTTACTTCTTTTTGCCTGGTTGCCGTTACTGTGATCTTTAATATTCTACTGGCAAATTCTGATAATGTACCTTGCAAGTTTTTAAAAACTAGAAGAAACCTATCCAAAGAATACTTCCTTTGCCAGTCCTTTGAGGACTGATAAAAGGATGGCATGAAAACTAAAAATATTCACTCAAAAGCCTTCTGAAACAATGTCCTTTACAAGTAAACTAAAATGTAACTAGAACTTGAAATATAACTGAAAATAACTAAAAATCCTTACTCACTGTTCCTAGAAAGTAATCTTGTAACTGCACTTAACAATGCTGGGGTTAGGGACCCAGGACCCGAGTGTAGTTCAAAATTCATGTATAAATCAAAATTCATGTATAATTCTTATGTCCCTAAAAACCTAATTAGGAGAGTGATGCTGAAACGCTAGTCCTTGGGGTCAGCCGCCTCCTCTACTAGTGATCTTGTACAAGGGCCACCTGCCCTACTATAGTTCCTTTTCCTTTGGACTATTGGAATGTGTTCTATGTGGGGCAGCCTTTGAGAACTATGTGCAGACTACAGCTCCAAAATGCTGTGGGCAGCTTGCTGATTGGAACAGGCTGGAAAGAGCGTTTGCATTGTGACAGCAATTGAATTGGCAGCCAGGCCCAGTTTAAAATGCTGGCCTTGATCATGAAGGCTCTGAACATTATGACCTGACCATGACACATGTCTTCTTTGCACCCCTGCAGTGTGAGAACTGCATTTAGCGGGGATATGAGACAGGGCCCTTTCATGTCAGGCAAAAACAAAAAAAAGAGGAAAAAAAGGCCTTAAAGACTAACTGCTATATTTTAATGTTAGCTTTTGTAAGAAACTCTACTTCTTCAGGGAGGGAGAGAGAGTGTGTGTTCTACTGTGCATTTCTTTTTTCACCTGTCTTTCACCCTACTGGTTAGTTGATTTTAACTAGATCATATTAATCTAATATTCCTAAAGGACTGGTATGTGGATTTCTCCCCAGGTGGGCAGCACCATGGCTATGCTGACTTTGACTTTACATGTGGCTGCTTTTAATGTGATTTGTTACAGGAATGCCAAGGTTTTTCAACCCATTTTTCTTTCTTTCTTTCTTTCTTTCTTTCTTTCTTTCTTTCTTTCTTTCTTTCTTTCTTTCTTTCTTTCTTTCTTTCTTTCTTATTTATTTATTTATTTATTTATTTATTTATTTATTTATTTATTTATTTATTTATTTATATGCCGCCCATCTAGACATAGTCTACTCTGGGCGGCTCACAACTTCTTGCATGTATTTCCCTGTTTATTTTACTCTGACTGGCTAGCTATAAAATATGTCCTTTGTTTCTCATTATGGTGAAAAAAAATATTCTGGCTTTCTGCATTTGAAACATTTTTATAATTTCTTGGCCTTTATTCATTTACTTTAGTATTTTTTTAAAACTGGTCATCCTCTTGAACCAAGAAGTCTATCTTGCATCTTACATACTTTGTCGTAAGGATGCTATTTTGATCCATTTCTTTTCTGGCTTTACTGCATGACTATAATCCCATGTGTCATTCAACCAGATTCCAAGGTACTTATGTTTGTCAACATGCCCCACACTTTTACTTTTGATCTTTAGCTGCATTTTATCTGTGAAGATTCTCAGCCATCCAGGTGAGGTTATCTGGAAGTTGTCATGGCAACTGGACGTCTTTCTTATTAGGTTGAAACATTTTGCTACTCATCCAAGTAGCTTGTTCAGTCTGAGGAGAGTTGGTAGGAGACCCCTGATGTATCCTCCAGCTGGTAGGACAGGGGATGAGGGATAATTGAACTTCTGCAGTCCTTCTCCACCCATTGTCATGGGTCATTAACAGTCGTTAACAGTGGTCTTTTGAGTGTGTGTGGTCCTAATCTTCCTCAGTACTGATGAAAGGGCACCATGATAAATAGGAGCATGATCAACAGGAGACAGATAAATAGGAGACAGATTTAACTGCATTTCTTAGGCTGCTTAGTTTTTACTGATTACCCTAAAGCAAGTTTTCTTAAGCATTTTTAGCTGTTTTTGTTACTTTATTTCCCCAGTATAAGTTTGCTAATTAATGTGAATCAGAAGCAGGGTCTCCAAGAGCCCTTCATTTAATGCTAATTTTAGACTAATCTCCACTGACAAGTGGGATGTCTTTCACACAGAAATCAGGCATGGAGGACTGAGTGTAACCAGAAAAGAAAAACCATTTCAGGGCTTGCCTTTCATACCAGACACTTTCTCTTCTTCTGACCACAAGATATACTTTTGACATAGCTTACTGCATTGCACTTGTTCAAACAAAGCGCTGAATGCCTTACGACTTTCAGCAGATGTTCTCCTCCAAATATCTTTGACACCTTCTGTGTCAACAAGGGAGATAGTCTTCTGTCTTACTCTGCCCCAGTTGTGGCACACAATCCCTGCAGAAGGACAACGGGCACCAGTACTGTTGTCTTTCCTCTGCCATGTCAACACTATTTTTGTTTGCTCAGCATTTGCAGCTGTGTTTATCTGCCTTGCTATACTTCTTGCAATATAATTTTAATGATCATTATTAGAGTAGGCATCCTTCAGTCTCGAAAGACTATGGTATCGTGCTCTGTATGGAGGACTTGGAACAGCGTCTAGTGTGGCTGAGGAGGCCAATTCGAGAGTGACAATCCCTTCCACACTGGAGACAAATCCAATCTGTCCCCTGTCCAGCTCCCTGGTTTTGCTTCCTTTGTGACTTCCTCTTTGCCTCAGCCTGCTGGACAAGGGTCTCTTCAAATTGGGAGAGGCCGTGATGTACTGCCTGCCTCCAGGCTGAACGATCAGATGTCAGAGTTTCCCATCTGTTGAGGTCTATTCCTAAGGCCTTCAGATCCCGCTTGCAGATGTCCTTGTATCGCAGCTGTGGTCTCCCTCTGGGGCGATTTCCCTGCACTAATTCTCCATATAGGAGATCCTTTGGAATCCGACCATCAGCCATTCTCACAACGTGCCCAAGCCAGCGTAGACGTCGCTGTTTCAGTAATGTATGCATGCTGAAAATTCCAGCTCGTTCTAGGACTACTCTATTTGGAACTCTGTCCTGCCAGGTGATACCAAAAATCCGTCGTAGGCAACGCATATGGAAGGTGTTCAGCTTCCTCTCCTGCCGGGCACAAAGTGTCCAGGACTCGCTGCAGTACAGGAGTGTGCTCAGGACACAGGCTCTATAGACCTGGATCTTGGTATGTGTTGTCAGTTTCTTATTGAGCCATACTCTCTTTGTGAGTCTAGAGAACATGGTGGCTGCTTTCCCAATGCGTTTATCCAGCTCGACATCTAGAGAGAGGGTGTCAGAGATGGTTGAGCCGAGGTACACAAAGTCATGAACAACCTCCAATTCTTGTGTGGAGATGGTAATAGAGGGAGGTGAGTCCACACCCTGGCCCATGACTTGTGTTTTCTTCAGGCTGATTGTTAGTCCAAAGTCTTGGCAGGCCTTGCTGAAACGGTTCATGAGTTGTTGGAGGTCTTCAGCAGAGTGGGCAACAATGGCTGCATCGTCTGCAAAGAGGAAGTCCCTCATGCATTTCAGTTGGACTTTGGTCTTCGCTCTCAATCTAGAGAGATTAAAGAGCCCTCCATCTGATCTAGTCCGGAGATAGACACCTTCTGTTGCAGTTCCAAAGGCATGCTTCAGCATGACAGCAAAAAAGATCCCAAAAAGTGTTGGTGCGAGGACACAGCCCTGTTTCACTCCGCTTCGGATGTCAAAGGGATCTGATGTTGAGCTGTCAAAAACTACAGTGCCTTTCATTCCATCGTGGAAGGACCTGATGATGTTAAGGAGACGAGGAGGACATCCAATCTTGGGAAGTATTTTGAAAAGGCCATCCCTGCTAACCAAGTCAAATGCTTTTGTAAGGTCTATGAAGGCCACTAAGAGTGGCTGTTGTTGTTCCCTGCATTTCTCCTGCAACTGTCGGAGGGAGAATACCATGTCAGTGGTGGATCTATTTGCTCGAAATCCACACTGTGATTCCGGATAGACTCTGTCTGCAAGCACCTGGAGCCTCTTCAGCACAACACGGGCAAGCAGCTTCCCTACAACGCTAAGAAGAGAGATACCACGGTAGTTATTGCAGTCACCCCTGTCACCTTTGTTCTTGTACAACGTGACAATGTTTGCGTCCTTCATGTCCTGTGGTACTCCACCTTCCCTCCAGCAGAGACAAAAGATTTCATACAGTTCAGTGATGATGATCTCCTTACCGCATTTCAGCACTTCAACAGGGATGTTGTCCCTTCCAGGTGCCTTGCCAGAGGTGAGGGAATCCAAGGCCGCATTTATTTCTGCTAGGGTTGGTTCGCTGTCCAGCTCTTCCAAGACAGGCAGGCACTCAATGTTATTTAATGCTTCTTCGGTTACTACATTCTTTCTGGAATATAGCTCGGAGTAGTGCTGCACCCAGCGTTCCATCTGCTGTGCTCGGTCCTGGATGATCACACCTGTAGTAGACTTTAAGGGAGCAGATTTCTTCTGTAATGGACCTAAGGCCTGCTTGATACCATCATACATTCCTTTGATGTTACCTGTGTCCGCTGCTATCTGTATCTGAGAGCAAAGCTGAAGCCAATAGTCATTGGAGCATCTCCTGGCAGCCTGTTGGACTTGGCTACGAGCGGCTCGAAGAGCTTGCAGGTTGTACTCGCTAGGACAGGCTTTGTATGCTGCTAGAGCTCTTCTCTTATCCTCAATGGCTGGCATTAACTCCTCCGAATGGGCTTCGAACCAGTCAGCCATCTTTCTGGTCTTCTTGCCGAAGGTGGACAAGGCGGTATTGTAGACAGTGTTCTTGAAGTGTTCCCATCGTTCAGGTGCATTTACATTAGCTGGACCTGGAAGGGTTTCCTCGAGTGCTTGGGCAAATTCCTTCACTTTTCTTTGATCGCGAGTCTTGTTGATGTCAATACGTGGTCTTCCTTCCTTTTTCATGTGATACAATTTCTTTGTTCGCAGTTTTACTCTACTACACACCAGGGAGTGATCAGTATCGCAATCAGCACTGTGGTAGCTGCGTGTGATCGTAACACTAGGAAGGCTAGAACGTCTAGTGAGGATCAAATCGAGCTGATGCCAATGCTTGGATCTTGGATGTCTCCAGGAAACTCTGTGTTGCAGCTTCGTATTAAAGAATGTGTTGCTGACACAGAGACCATAGTAACAGCAAAACTCCAGTAAGCGTTGGCCATTTTCGTTCATCTTTCCAATGCCAAAACGGCCTAGACAAGTGGGCCAAGAATTGTGATCAGCACCAACTCTAGCATTAAAGTCTCCAAGAATGAACAGTGACTCTCTTTCAGGGACTTTTTTGATAGTAGCTGCCAGATCGTCGTAGAATTTGTCTTTCACTTCTGGAGTGGATGACAGTGTTGGTGCATATGCACTAATGAGGGTTACTGGTCCTGCTGATGAGTGGAGCTGCAGAGACAGGATTCTTTCACTCCCCACAGTGGGTGGAACAATGCATCTCAGGAGAGTGTTTCTGACTGCAAAGCCAACACCATATTCCCTGGTCTCATTCGATGGTTTTCCCTGCCAGAAGAATGAGAAGTTTTTTTCTTTGACAGATCCCGAGTCTGGCAGTCTTGTCTCTTGCAGGGCAACAATGTCCATCTGCAGTCTACTCAGTTCTATGTCAATGACAGCTGTCTTGCGCACATCGTCTATTTCTTGCAGGTCGTTAGGAAAGCCGTAGTCAGGAAAGCCAGGGGTCATTGTCCGTACATTCCAGGTGCCCAGCTTTAGGGCAGAAGTTTTCTTATGATTGTTGCATGGTGCACGGTTGTCGATCTGCTTCTCGGGTTTCACCCTAAACCCCACGCACCCCGTGAGGTTAACAGACCGTGGCGAGGTAGCACCTTACTGGCTGGGGGCTGCCCAGCTTAAGGCGGGCGGTATCTACCTAGTGAGGTGCAATGACCTCTCCCACCGTCAGAAGTAGCCCCTGGCGTCCTGCTCTACGCCAATTCAGCAGAGACTTATAACCGGTAACTGCTACTTCCCGTGTTGTTTCGACGCTGTATGCGAAGCTGGAGTGTCCTCTCCAGAGCACGAAGCCTGGGTAAAATAGTATGGAGGATAGGCTGTTACCCAAGCAGCAAATCCCCCCTCTCCACATCGCTGAAATGGTCCAGTGGAAAGGCAAGAGCCAATACAACTGGTTCCAGCAACGTCGCAGGAGTTGGCAGAGTGAAAGAAAATGCCTCCGGGACTCCGGCTCCGGATTTTGCCTCGAGGTTATCTCCTGAAGCCCTTTCCATAAGTGGATATAGCCACAAGGCAGTGGAGGTTAAAATTTGGAGTTTTCCTTCTCCTAGATGGGCTGCCTTCCAGGGCTGACGAGTCCCACCTACCCGGCCTGCTCTCATATAATGATCATTATATTTTATTGTATTTTGCCACTGAACAATTGTTTTAAGGTTGTACTCATTGCAGACTGCCCTAGTACCCCTAGAGACAAAGGGCAACATAGAGTGTAATCAGACAGCAGGAATGGCACACCGCAGAAAGCGTTGCTTTGCAGAGAGTGATCTCCCTTAAAGCAATCCTTCTGTCAGCAGAGGAATAACTCCAGCCTTGCCCCCAAAGTTGTAGCCCTGCATCTGGATCAGAAACGGTCAGGCTGGAGTGCAATTCCCCGTAAGCTCTGTACGAGCTTCCACATTCCCTGTAAGCTCTGTACGGGCTTCCACTGTAATTGACAGGAAATAGATCACACCAGACTGTTCTGCAAACAGTCCAAAATGGGTCTGTTTCTCTATGTGATCACCCCCTTAGAAGCACTCCTCCATCAACAATGCTGAAAGGGAAGGGGATATTTCCCCAGGGAATGAAAATAGTGGTGATGCCCATGATATTTTCTGTAAAGGGGTAAGAGGTCTTTGACTGGAGTTTTAATACAAAATATAATAATGTTTTTATACAAGTTAGAACCATGTGTAGAATGCACAAGGTTCTCTGTATTGTCGGTTCATGAGTGGCAGAGTGAGGCCATGAGGGTGGAGGAGGAAGTTGCTTAGCACAACTGCGAGTGCCAATGGATAATAGGATAGATGGAGGATAATAGGATTTATAGTCCCTATAGTGGATACGAGGGTGGTTAAGACTCTCCAATCCTGCTAAAAATGGTCAGATGTTATGGAAGCTGGGAGACAAACTTGAGGCAATTTGGCAAGTAGCCCTAATTAATGAGGTCTTACATCTGAACCAAAGAAATCTGCCCCTCTTAAAAATGCACATTGCTCTGATCCTTAGTCCTCATGTACACCATTTGCTGGTTTTAGTGGAGACCCTGTCACCCACATACAATTTTTTTACAAATATCTTCTCATTGTTATCAGTACATATTAAGAGCAGACAGATCCTGAACGTCTATTACTGCAAATAATGCTTCTTGGTCTGCCGGCTTTTATGAAAGTGATTTTTTGTTGTTGTTTAGTTGTTAAGTCGTGTCCGACTCTTCATGATCCCATGGACCAGAGCACGCCCAGGCCCTCCTGTCTTCCACTGCCTCCCGGAGTTTGGTCAAATTCATGCTGGTAGCTTCAGTGACACTGTCCAACCATCTTGTCCTCTGTCGTCCCCTTCTCTTCTTGCCTTCACACTTTCCCAACCTGTGGGTCTTTTCCAGGGAGTCTTCTCTTCTCATGAGATGGCCAAAGTATTGGAGCCTCGGCTTCAGGATACAAAGTGACACAAACTGGGTATAAACCTGAATGAGATGGGGGTGGCGTAATTCTCAAACTGATCTGGACATGGAAAGGAAGAGCAGATCACAGGCACTGGACCAACAGGATCAGTGACAATGTCGTCAGACCTCCACCTAAGCAAGGCCCTATTCAGCTGCTTAGAACTGAATAGAAGACTCACACAAAGTCACTTCCACTGCCCTCCAGTGAGAGCCTCTGCTATGCATGGTGGGACAATCCACCGGAGTTAGTTGTGACCCTGGAAAAATCAAGACCCCGACTCGTGGAGTGCTTCCCTGGATAGTGGAGCTCTAGTCATTCAGACTCATTTCAAGTAAGAAGGCGACCAAACCAGGGATTGGTGGGGTGGGGTTACTTCAACACGTGAGTATTCAATAGGCTTTAAAATATCTGACAGAGGATAGGGTGACAAGCAGGGTGGGATGCTAGAAGGGAATTGCTCTCTGAGGGCTGAGGGAAAGTTACTCTGGAGGGTTGCAACTCCCAGCCTCCCTCAGCCAACATATGCCTCCTAGCTCTTCCAGTCACATAATGTAAAGTAACCGATTGTGTTACTGCAGAAGGACCAGGAAAATGTGTGTGCGGGGGGGGGGGGAGAGAAAGTTGCAAAATGTGCCCTGGTAGATATTCCTAGAGCAAAGGTGATGGACCAAAAACCATGGGAGGGGGTGGCAGTGAAGAGAAAATGAAGGCAGCGTGTCAGGGTCAACGGCTGACAGCCATGCAGTAAATTACACCTGTAGACAAAACACTGTCCATATGTTTACTCCAAGATCTGGAGTATTATCACTGGCACATTCATATCAAGGGCTGTTATAGTTTGTGTCTGGAGCGAAGGAGGAAATGAGTTCCTGGTGACTCGACAAATTTCCACGGTGCCCATGAGGCTAAAAGTCAACAGATAGCGATAACAGGGGTTGTAATCAGTGG
Source organism: Pogona vitticeps (assembly GCF_051106095.1). Lineage (NCBI taxonomy): Eukaryota > Metazoa > Chordata > Lepidosauria > Squamata > Agamidae > Pogona > Pogona vitticeps. Next base: position 77,354,441 of record NC_135784.1, on the reverse strand, counting down.
AGAAACTGTCTCACTCATTAAATCCATTTTCTTCCACTTAAGCTTAACATCACAAATATGCCAGAAACCCACAAGATATTCTGGTAGCTGGCACTTTGCTAGATAAAATTTAGCTGAAATAAATACTAAGGGGTTGTAGCACTTGTACACCCTAGTCTGTTTTGATACTACCAAGAGGATAAGTAAGAATGGGCATAAATATTATGCTTTGCAGAATGCTTTCCGATCAATTTTGTACATAGCAAAACTAGAACAAACAATTCTGTCTAGGCTGTTTCACGGATTATAAAACTATTTTAGGGAATGTTCATTTTTCCAATCCTTGGGCACAGTTTGGGAGAAGGAGACTTGGCTCTGTGCATGCCACCAATTTCAACTGTTTGGATAAAGCAGTGTCCTACTGTCCTGCTTCTCGATGTGGTGGGCTACAAATCCTATTTCTGAGCCACTGTGACCCCTGAAGGGCATCATGTTGAAGAGGGCTGCTATAATCAGTAAAGCAAGTGGTTGTATTGGGTCAAAGGGTCATGCGAACTTTGGTTTTCTTTTTTTAAAAAAAAAACATGCCTACCACTTCTTTGAAAGTGCAGGTGTGTGTACCTTTTCTTGCTTCCAACCATGCCTGAAATGAATGTGCAAATAATAGCAGTTATAACCTGCTGAGCACACTCTGCCCATCTTAATCTGTATACACTACTTCTCCAAGAATCTCTGGTCTCCATTGTTCAATATAAAAAGACAAGTGCAGATTGCCAAGCAACAACATGAGCGTACTGTACTAGCTTGTGTGCTTTGTTTCTTGGTTTTGGTGACAACGTGTGCCATGAGAGAAGGGGGCAAAGAGAACTTTTTTTATTAATCTGTCACCCTCCTGCTTCATCCTCTCTCTCCTTTCGCCATTTGCTTCCTTGCTCCATCTGAACATTCTGGATGCTTCTCTGTGCACTGCTACACTCAGTTACCTTGGAGTAAGCAGTGCTGAATCCAGTGGTTCTTACTTCCGAGGCAACCTGCATAAGTCTGTGTTGTGCTCTTGAAGTGTGATTGTTAGAACTAATATAGATTTGTACATCCACTTCATTTATTATCGTCTTTGCTTGTGCAAAGCAGAACGAGACTAGAGTAATATTGGTTTACTTTTGTGAGGCACAAGAAATTTTTATTTTGTTGGAGTCCCTCCCCAGAATACTGTAACCTATTGTGCCTGTAGTATCTGCTGCCCAGCCCACTTTCTTAGAGGAGGTCAGAAAATGCTGATCTTAGTAGATTTACAAACCTCAGGGCAGGCGAGTTCTCAGCAAATGCTCTTTACTATATTACCTGTCCTTTCATACTGTTGGGAAGAAGTCTTTTGCCCCTGCCAGCCTTTCTTCTATTATCACCTCTTCCCATAAACTGCTGGAAACTACAGAACAAGGAGGGTGGGCTTCTTCCCAGTCACTGAAACCTTCAGAATAGAACGACTACTGCTCTGCTTTTCACATTGGAAACAGGATTTTGCTATCATTCCTTCCCTGGCATTCTTTATTTGTGCCAGCCGTCTCAGTGATTTCCTGGGTTGTGAGCCCCCATCAAATAATTTTAAAAAGAATTATTATTATTTATTTTATTTATATCCCACCTATCTGGTTGTGTCAATGCAAAATATCAATGCAACTAGACTGGATGCCAGATAGTCACAGAATCCTCCCTTCCCTCCTTCCAGGGGACTATTACTCTTACCTGGGAAGAGTGAGCTGCATGTACAGATAAGATGTGCGTGCAGGGCAGGACGGCTGGAGGGCACCGTGAGCAGTGCTCAAATCTTCCAATTCTAAATAACAGCTGATATGCTCCTCCTGTCAATGAGCAGTGAATGGTGAGTGGATTTAATTTAGTCCATTATGCTGGATAGGGATCATTTCTCCTGTGTGCAATTCCTGTGCAGCAGATGGGACATGTCTGCATTTTCTGATGACTTCTGGTTTGTACAAACCCCTGGTTGATATTATGTACTCAATGGCTGTAAACCCTTTTGTTGCATGGAAACTCACAGAATCTCAAACCATTAGTCACACAGGCTGGATTTCTGGGAGCTGAATTACAAAACTATTGGAGACTCGGAGGTTGAGAACCACTGGGATGATAATTAAGAACAAAGAATTCTGGTTCTGGAACATTTGCCTTTAGGGTTAATTTTCAAATCATTTTTTAAAAAAGTCTATGAGCATCGCCTTTCTGATTTTAAACCATACACACAAAGCATGCATGCACAGTTCACTTTCACTCACATTCAGCTGGTTATAGCACACCAGCTAGTATCCTATTGCTGTTTCCAACTAGGACAGCTGGGGCAGTCATGCCTGTAAGTGCCTTTCTCCATCCCCTACTGCAGTGGTCCCCAACCTTGGCCCTCCAGATGTTCTTGGACTTCAACTCCCAGAAATCCTGGCCAGCAGAGGTGGTGGTGAAGGCTTCTGGGAGTTGTAGTCCAAGAACATCTGGAGGCCCAAGGTTGGGGACCACTGCCCTACTGTATTGTTTTGGAAACATGAAAGTGGATATAGTCTCTTGCAAATCATTCTGCCAAGCTACACAAGGCTTTAGAGGATGTGGCTTGACACTCTACAGTAGTGGTGTCCAACCTTGGCCCTCCAGATGTTCTTGGACTTCAACTCCCAGAAATCCTGGCCAGCAGAGGTGGTGGTGAAGGCTTCTGGGAGCTGTAGTCTAAGAACATCTGGAGGGCCAAGGTTGGACACCACTGCGGCAACCCAAATAGCTTTTGCTCTGCCAGTGAGACACAGGGATGCATTCTAATATACAGAGAAAAATTTATCACCTTGATTTGGTAAAATTCCAGAATCTGTATGAGGGACTTCAGATTGCAGCACCTTACACATAGAATGGAGGCCCTAATACTACAGTTCTGGAGTCCATTATTAGTTTTATTTATATGCCACATTTCTCCCAAAAAAGGACCCAAAGCGGCCCACAACATTAAAATTCGCCCAATTTAAAAAAACAATAAGTTAAATATTAAAAGATAAATTAAACAATATTTGATTTAAAATACAATTGGAAGATTGAAACATGAAAACATAAAAAAGATTGAAATTATCTGCTAAAATGGGGTTCGGGAATTTAGTTATAATTGTTAAAAGCCTGCCTGAAGAGATGGGTCTGGAGAGTATGTCTGAAGAGAGTACAATACATAAGGAGGAACATCTGGTTTGCTTCAGAAATTCAGGTTTCTGCTGATTTCCTTTGGTGAAATTGCTATAGCTGTCCACACTCATACAGTCAATGATCCTGCTTCAGGAGTCCACAATGCATCAGTTGGTTCATGTCAAGGGGAGAGCCACCCAGTTCTCATTGGCAATTGCTCCCTCGCTTGCTTGTAGGGGAGATGTTGCTCACAGGGCAGGCACCATAATCAAGATCTGCCCAATGATGATGAGGGAGAATCTCCCCTCAGACATTGACCTTGCTCAGGGGATTATGAATGAGTTATGCCTCTTTTTTATGTCTCCCCCCCCTCTTTTTCTTTCCTATTGTTTACCTCAGAGGTTGAGATGGCATACGTATGATTAGTTAGTTAGTTAGGCATCCTTCAGTCTCGAAAGACTATGGTAGCGTGCTCTGTATGGAGGGCTTGGAACAGCGCCTAGTGTGGCTGAGAAGGCCAATTCGAGAGTGACAGTCCCTTCCAAACTGAAGACAAACCCAGTCTGTCCCCTGTCCGGCTCCCTGGTTTTGCTGCTTATGTGACTTCCTCTTTGCCTCGGCCTGCTGGGCAAGGGTCTCTTCAAATTGGGAGAGGCCGTGATGCACTGCCTGCCTCCAGGCTGAACGGTCAGATGTCAAGGTTTCCCATCTGTTGAGGTCTATTCCTAAGGCCTTCAGATCTTGCTTGCAGATGTCCTTGTATCGCAGTTGTGGTCTCCCTCTGGGGCGCTTTCCCTGCACTAATTCTCCATAGAGGAGATCCTTTGGAATCCGACCATCAGCCATTCTCACGATGTGCCCAAGCCAACGTAGATGTCACTGTTTCAGTAATGTATTCATGCTGAAAATTCCAGCTCGTTCTAGGACTGCTCTGTTTGGAACTTTGTCCTGCCAGGTGATGCCAAAAATCCGTCGGAGGCAACGCATATGGAAGCTGTTCAGCTTCCTCTCCTGCCGTGCACAAAGGGTCCAGGACTCACTGCAGTACAGGAGTGTGCTTAGAACACAGGCTCTATAAACCTGGATCTTCGTATGTGTCGTCAGCTTCTTATTGAGCCATACTCTCTTTGTGAGTCTAGAGAACATGGTGGCTGCTTTGCCAATGCGTTTATCCAGCTCGACATCTAGAGAGAGGGTGACAGAGATGGTTGAGCCGAGGTACACAAAGTCATGAACAACCTCCAATTCTTGTGTGGAGATGGTAATAGAGGGAGGTGAGTCCACGCCCTGGCCCATGACTTGTGTTTTCTTCAGGCTGATTGTTAGTCCAAAGTCTTTGCAGGCCTTGCTGAAATGATTCATGAGTTGTTGGAGGTCTTCAGCAGAGTGGGCAACAACGGCTGCATCATCGGCGAAGAGGAAGTCCCGCATGCATTTCAGTTGGACTTTGGTCTTCGCTCTCAATCTAGAGAGATTAAAGAGCTTTCCATCTGATCTAGTCCGATGATTTTGACTAGAAATTAGTCATGATTATGACGTATGATTATGACTAGAAAAACATACACACAGGCAAAAAGCTGTACGAGGAAAATGTGAAGGAAAAAAAAACCACCTTTGCTGAGATTGATAATTTCCACTGGGACTATCTTTTTGACCTTTTTTAATTTAAAAAAATTCCAAAAGTGACATAGCACATATGTGATACCCTGCTAACCTTAACAAGTGTAATTTCAAAAATAGAAACATTGTTTGGAAGAGGGAAATCAACAGGTACTTAGCTCAGGGGAGCTGCTATAACAGTGTACCCTACTACCAATGTCATTGTGGACACTCCAGAAAGCAGAGAAAAGAAATGCCAACCAAATTGGAACAAAATAAACCACCCCCTCCTGACTGAACAAAAAGAGAACATTCCCCAATGAAGGAGGATGGGCTTCCCATGCTTAGCTTTATGTTATGTAGTTGTCGGTTTTTACTTCAGTTTAACCATGCCAACATGTCACAAACCGCAGGGCAAATTGCCAATATACAGTAAATGCACCCACTAAGGAGCTTCTTCTGAGCTGACACGTTAAGAATTGCATTGTATGTTTTCTCCTGTTTGTTTTCTTTCTCTTGCTTGAGATATGAACCTGGGTCTTCTAATACCCCAGAGGTGTTAGGAAACTGGATAATCCATTAGCTAATTGCCTTGCAAGACCTTTTGATATTTCCAGGGAAAGAAGCTGTGACAGAAGTGTTCTAACCCTCATTTGCAAATAAATTAGCAAGAGATTTCATCATACTTAATCCTGGAGCAGGCTTCTTCCTTTGGAAAGAGCAATGCAAACATTCAACTTGCAACTTTAGTGGGCTTTACCACACCTACAATAAAGAATAGGAGATTGCATATAAAGCATTAGTCTGTCTGCTTTGGATATACAGTCATGGGAAGGGTGGTGGCATTGGCAAAACCACTCCTTAAATTTCTCACTTTTAGACACACACACACACACACACACACACACACACACACACACACACACACACACACACACACACACACACACACACACACACACACACACACACACACACACACACACACACACACACACGGGCTGACACATCAGATGGGGGAAACCCTTGTCATAGAAACATGGTTGGCTTCTGGAACCAATGACTAGGGACGGGCACAAGAGGAATCTGGGCCCAAACTCTGGATAAAATTGGGCTAACAATGCAATAAGTCAAGCCATAGTCAGGGAAAAAGCAATTTTTCAGCAGCTAGAAAAATGTGTGCAGTAGCTGTAGCTGTTGCCACTATTTCTTTTAGGAATCACATCTTAAGTACATATAACATGTGGTGGAGCTTTCCTGGACTTAAGCTGCTGCTGGGATTTGTGCGCACCACCCCACTTCACCACAGGATTGTTTCCTCCAAGCCCTTGCCTTTGTTGTGCAACATGAAGGCTCGTAAGTCACGGTACTTGTGCTTCACTCCCTGCTTTGCTTCTAGTGGCACAGTGGGCCCAAGTGAATGCACCTAAGCTTTTTCCAGAGTCTCATCCCCTTTGCACAGAAAGGAAGGTGTTCATGAAAAGCTGCTCCTATGTATCTCTTTCCCATCATTATCCTGCTACCCTCAAACCCCCAATGTACAGTACCAGTGAGCTAAGGTTTGGGGAGGAGCAGAGTTGTGAGTTTGGTAGGGCACATGCAGCCAAGGCCTTAGAATGGACACACGGGACTATGGGTTGAGTTGCACCCTGGTAATCTATATATTTTTCTCTGAAGTCATTAAATCAAGGACATCATTTTTAAAGAAATCAATTGTATGAATAAACATAATAGATCTCGATTTGTCGAGGAAATGCTTCTACATGGACCTCAGCCTAAAGAGTCTTTGTCTTCTGTACAGTATATCTAAAATATAATGGAGAGGGGACAGACAAGGGGAAAAAAAAACCCTGCTGTGTATCTAGAATGGGGAACCCCTACATAAGCACAAACTGCTCTCTTCCATGTCAGGTTCACCTGTTACTACGGGTGGACAGAGGAAAGGCTGGAGGGAGGAGTTTTACTGCCATTGGCAGGGTCCACTGGTGACAGGCGAACAAGCCTAAATCCCAGCTTCCAGCCTCCCCTGTTTGGCTCCAGTAAACAGTATGCATTTTCTTCCTCACCAGCAAAAGAAAAGAAAAGAGACAAGGCACAGTAGCCTCTCTAAGGGCAGAGACAGTGGGTTGGGAAGGGGAAGGGCCTGCTCCTAGGCTGCAGAGATCAACAGCTAGTCCTCAACTGGGTTGCTGAGGGATGGAAGACACTTTAATTTTCTGCTACCCTGCTTGAGCCTGCGTATACCCTTTGCAGGGTCAGGCATGCCTAGGCCAGTGCAGCAGACTAAATCCTTGCAATTTGTGTAAAGGAAGGGAATCTAAGCCTACCCGAGCATTTGAAAGATTTTGGATGCCATTGTAAAGATGTGATTCTTCACTATGCATACTAGGACTACCCAGAAAAAAAAAAGACTCCACTCCAGTCTGATAGCTGAAAATGCTGGCTTTCTCAGAATTCAGTGGCATTTTCCCATGTTGTTTCTCCTCCCATGTGGCATCCACTCTGCGCATGCTTCACTCAGTGTCTTGCCACTCAAAAACGTACAGCTGAATGTGTGGGTGACTTCTGACAATCATTGCATTAGTTATATGCCGCTTCTCTTTCTAACAGTTGATGGTTTGTTTAATCTGTGGCAAATCATTGCTTTATGCTGATAAATATCATGGGATGTGATACTTGAACTCAACCTCAGCCACCCCAGCCTTAGAAATCTGAAATTGACTATTCTGTGACGTTCTCTTCATAATTTTAGCCAAATTTAGTTATCGATACTTCCTCTCTGTAGAAATGCTGGATGACCATAAAAAGTTTCAAACAAAACGACCAAAGAAATCTCTTTGAATAATGGGGCCAATAAAGCTGAGTTAACTATGGGTTGCTGGATTGAATTTTTATGTGCCCAGTAAGGGTCAAAAAGCACTCTGGGCTCTTGCTGGTAAGTCCAAACAGGCTTGAGCTTTGTTCCAGGCATGAGGTGGATCATCTGGAGGCAATGAACACATCGTTTAGACTGGAGCTAGCTAAAGATGGATGCTGCTTTCCAATGATAGGGCCACATCAGCCACCCACAGGGAAAAAAAATATAGAAACTGGATAAGGTCCAGAAGGCCTGGGCAGCATATGGCAAGACTGAAATGTGCCGTGAATTTCCTAAGTCACTTGTTTGGAACAACATTTTACCATCTGGACACCATGTGTGATGGGTAATACAACACATAAAAACCCCGGGATGTTTAGAGTGTATCCCGCCATATACAAGAACCTGGTTTTATATTACTTCTCAGCAAATGGAAAAAGTTAACCTATCCTTACATCAAGAAATTGTCAGATTTTGTTCATACTGTGATGGAAAACTTGGAATAGGCTGCTGTGGCCCCAGGTTCCTTCTCATTCTGCCTAGGCAACGAGTTCAGATCAAAATCACGCTCCCTTCCTGACCAGTTCTGCAGAGGGCTTTGCTTTAGCATCAAAGTCACTCACAGAAAAGCCTCATTCCACCCTCTGTCAAAGTTGTGATCAGCACCATGTTGACCCCAGGTAATGAGAAATATTCCTAAGGCAGCTGTCACTCTTTACATAAGCAAAAGGTGAAATGATTCTGCTAAACAAACATGCCATTCATTTCTTTCTGCTGTTCAGGATGATTTTGTGATGGATGCCTTTGTCCTCAGCCTCTTTAGGACTATTCACCGGCAGCAGTTGCAAGTCTCCTCCTTCTACCTACTTGTCTTTTCGTTCTAGTTGTCTTGGATCAGACTTGCTATTGCGACGAGCCTTTGACAATAACTAGCAAAGACTGAAATGTGTGTCTTGCCCCAAATTGACAGTATTGCCAATGCCACAATATCCAGAAGTGTACTTAGCCCCAGGGATGGGATCCTAACCAGTACAATTTATTTGCTTGATCTATTTGAGATCCAGTTGAAGGGTCAGTTCATATTGTCAGTTCCTGAGGTGGTGTGATCCTCTCAAACAGTTGTGGAAACTCAGATTACATATGAGGAGAATGTCATATCCTTTATGAAAAAGTTTCTACCTCTGAAAGAATTTTAGGAAAGAGAAAAGAAAATGAAGCTCAATATTTGCCCCAGTGAGTGAGAGGGAGTAACTGGAGATGATCTGAGACCATTTACAGGTACAATTAATTTGAGGATTTATTTAAATCATAACATATAAACCAGAAATAAGATCTGAGAATAAGATCCACATAATGTAGGGACAATATAAGAGAAATCAGAGAAAAATCAATGAATATCAAACAAAGTACAGTAAAATGATGACATGAAAAGTGTAACGTCATGGATTAAGTACGAGATGAGATTGTAGTATACAAAATTACCCACAGATTGCCCTTTATAAAACACTATCTACCCCAGGCCAGTCCTGTCCGCATGTTCACAGACTCTTCCCCCCCCCGCCCCGTGTGCCCTTGGATCCGAAAAGTGTGATATGAGTAATGACAAGATTAGGGCTTCTTTTTGGATCAGAGACCTTTTGTATAAAGAAGACTGTTTTTATGTGGGGGAACATTGTAAACAGACTAGCCCTACATATAAACTCAGGTAGTTGAGTTATTTGAGAGGACTGTATCTTGCTGGAGCCCAACTATTTAAATTTATGTGGATGTGTTTCCGCAGACACCTCTTTGCTCCTTACTATTTATTTAAAATATTTCCAACCTACCTTTCTCCTAAAAAAAGGGCACAAGGCGGCTTTACAACATTTAAAATACAGTATTTAAGATGAATAACAATGAGGATTCAATACTAAAAGGATCAATGAATACAATATCAAAAAACATAAGCAGCACCAAAACACATTCAAAGCAGTAAAGTACAACAATCCATTTTAGAAACCTCCATCAGCAGCCATTCACTCTAAGAAAGCTTGCCTGAAGAGAAAGGCTCTGGATAGCTAATCTGTTCTTCAAGCCTAGACTGTGTACTTGGTTCTCCTAATTTTTAATGAGCTTACAGTTCTGTGAAGACTGATGATGGGATGCATCCTTGGTGGGATACACAAATTTGGGAAAAAAGACAAGAGCCAGGATCCAGTGGTGAGAAGTAGAGATGACCCATCTCCCTCCTCCAGGGGGAAGAATGTCTTACAAACCTTTTCACTGCAAACCTGGTTAACAGGTATTGTTCTGAAGCTTTTATTCTACCAGTCATATATAGAGTAAATAAGCTTGCCCACGGGTAAAATAAATACTAAGTACCTGTTGAACAAATATTTGTCAAGATACTATTAGAAAGGACACATTATCTAATAAGTCTTTCCCCCCACCACTCATTTCTTTTTCCACAATAGCTTCCTCTTTGGGCTACAAAGTTCGACTGAGATTGTACTCAGGACAACTGGCCAAGACAGGACACAGAGTGGAGAATCATCAGCATTCATGTTCCAGTGCCCCTAAACCTCTGACAAAATTTTAGCTGAAGACCACCCGGCTTCTTGTGGTCACCTCTTGTTTTCAAGATGGCAGCTACCTGTCTAAGGGAAATAGGTGACTAGATTCACCTGCCAGAAGGAGAAGGTACTGTGTTGACTCAGTTCCCCTAATTTGCTCTGAAGCACTTTGGAGTGTTGTTGTGGGTTTTTCGGGCTCTTTGGCTGTGTTCTGAAGGTTGTTCTTCCTAACATTTCGCTAGTCTCTGTGGCCGGCGAAACGTTAGGAAGAACAACCTTCAGAACATGGCCAAAGAGCCTGAAAAACCCACAACAACCATTAGATCCCAGTCTTGAAAGCCTTCGCAAATACTTTGGAGTGTGTTCATGAACTGCAGCTCCCACTACCAGTGTCTGGTCCAGATGGGACACTACATCACCTCTGTGATTGGAAGGCCTGAAAATTTAGGCTTCCTAATTATATGGAGGAGTTCTCTGTGTAGGGAAAACTCTCCTTTTCAGATGTTGCTCTCCACATGCTAGGTGGAAGAGTGTGGCCATCCTGCTTCCATGTTTGGGTTAATCTTTGCTGGAACGTAACTTTTGTCTTAAGCTTTCATAGGCAGCTGCTATCAGAGGATGTGTGCTTGTGTAGGTCTGATGAGTCTTTCCTTTATATCCTGTCTGAGAAAAGATGACCAAAGATTTGTTAGCATCTGAAGAAGCAAAAACCCTTACTTAATAAGTTCACATAAATAATGTATCATTAATAGTAGAACTATACTTCCTTAATAGACATAATGTGGAAGATTTCACTGGCTGTTTCAATATGGCACAGGCCAGAAACATGTGTGATAAAGAAAAGAAATTCCTTCACCCACACTCTGAAATCTGTTTCATGTATGCTTTTCATTAATCTCTTAGTAACAATGCTGATAGACTCTCTACCTCCGGGGTGTGGTTGTGGTGTCCTCAGCTTATTTCAAGGCCTCCCTTGTTGTTTCCTGCGTGGGCGTGCTGCGGTTTTTGTTCCTGAGAGGGAGTATCATATGATGGGTCAGCAACTTCTGATCTCTCTGTCTGAGTCCCACTTCCTTCCTGAGGTTGATAAACAGTCAAAGGAACTATTTATATGTGCCTCTCTCTCTCTCTCTCTCTCTCTCTCTCTCTCTCTGATGTTTGCTGTTTCTTTATGTGTGTAATTTGTTTTGCATTCACTGAACTGCCACCTCTTTCTGTCAACTAGTTACTGATTGATTGGGAAGGGGCTTGTATTTAATTCAAGGGTCAAACTATACATTACAGATAACCTGTCACTAGAAGAGTAATGTCTTTAACTACTGAAACAAACTGATTGCGATAACAGGAGCTTTTCTCACCTCTCATAATTTTGCAAATTAGAGTGCTTTGTTTCATGATCAATCTTCAGGAGCTAAGCATGGGTGTTTTTCGTCAGTCTGATATTTTGGGGCGTGAAGGTCTGATGGAATCACCTCTCTGGGCATTAACATGATTCTGTCTCCAGTGGTTCAGTGATAAATTTGGAAGTGCAGGCACTCATCATGACAGTTCCCACAGCAAACTTCTCTGAATAAAGTCCAGAAACGTAGGGTACTGGGTCAGTTGATATATCAATGAAGGAGGAACAGGTTTGTGACTCTTAATTACTCATTCAAGACCAAACCATCCTAAAATGTTCTGCATTACAACAGGAATACCTTGCAACAATTTACTGTTCCTGGGACAATCCATTTGTCTCCAGTCTACTGTGAAGATTGCAGCTAGACTCAGAGGGGAAAAGGACTTCTGAGGGGGTGGGTGGATGATGCCATCGTATCAGTGATCAGAAAGACTTTCTAAGCTTTGGCGCCACTATTCCACAGCTCAACTCTGGAATGTAATATAAGATTGCATCACATTAAGGATACATGGACACCGTCCACTTTCTTAAACTAGTTCACTTATCTTTCATTCTTAACCAGGGTATTCTTGGAAGCATAATTCTAATATGTGGTAATATGGATGTTTGGTGGGTGAGTAGTTCGTGGTTTTTAACAGAGAATTTACAGCACCCAAACTGTAGTGTAATCTCCAGGAGGAAATCATAGCTATTTGAGTGATATAATCTGCTATACTTTATACTGTAGACTTGCCCCTATGCTCTTTCTGAAAGTACAAAATTACCTGGCGGCTATGGATGAGGTAGGATATATTGTACGGAACTTCACCACACCAATAGATAACATCTTGGATCTCACAGATGAGAACAAGAACAGCTTCGTGGAACATCCTTGTTTCAGGAGAGGAACTGCTGCTCAAGAGTTCTGACCCCCAGCTGGGGAAAACACTTCCCTTCCTGCTGTGTGCTCAGTTCAAGACTGTTTCCAAAGGAAGCCACATTAGAAGAAACAAAACATTTTTGCTTCTGTGTAAATACATCCTGTATTTGGGAACACAGGCACACAATGGGGGCGGGGAGTTGGTTGGTTACTTTTTCCAGGGGCCTGGTGTTCCAGGGAGGCCTAGCCCAGGCTGCGACCTCCATTCCGGTGAGGAAAGAGTGCAGAGAAGTAATAGATTGTGCCTGAGGAGATTGTGAGGAATGGTAGTAACAGCGTGGGTGGGTGGGTGAGTGAGGTGTTGGTACCAAGCCCACCAAAATAATTATTGAGCAGTCAGGAATGGGACTGAGACTGAGGTATGCTGGCACTAGAATGGATGAAAAATTGTTTTAATTTTTCTGCGATACAAATTTGCCAACACTTTGAAATTTATTCACCTTGGGGAAGGAAGGAAGGAAGGAAGGAAGGAAGGAAGGAAGGAAGGAAGGAAGGAAGGAAGGAAGGAAGGAAGGAAGGAAGGAAGGAAGGAAGGAAAAGCAGAATGAAAATGAAATTGACAGGAAGCTTTGATTACTTACCTCTTTAAACTCCGGGTTTCAATGTGGTACTGTATGTTGAAATGTTTTCTCAGAGAGCTCTCATTGATGATGATGATACATCGTCTACTACTACCACCACGAACAATAGTAACAATAATGGCATCTACAGAATATTAACTGTTGTTGGTAAACAGAGACTGAGAGTATACAAAAGTTATTTCACTTTATTATTCACTACCTTTGCAACTGTGTTTTCCAATTTTATAGTCTGGGTTTTGTTGTTTTGTTCGGACTCTATCTAGTTTTAACCAGTATTAGAATTCTTGTAGGGAAAGCAAGGAGTCCTTAATAAAATCTACAACCCCCATTATGTGAGTCCCATCCTCCATTTCCTTCCTCCAGTACCTATGAAGGACTGCATAAAGAGTAAGGAGGCCAGTAGGTTTTCTCTATCTCCCAGTTCTGGTTTTACTTCCTCTATTAATAGAGATACTATGCTTTTGGCTTCTTTAAACTTTTGGAAGATTTTTACATACAGTATTCAGTTACAGACCTTGTCCCAGCCTTATCAATAACTTCCCCTTTTAGTACCCAGCACTTCTGATCATCAACGGGGGAAGGGAAGCAGGGAAAATAACAGGAATGAAAGAGTGGATTAAGAGCTGTCTTAATAAGGAGTATGAAAAGCAGGTCCTGAACTTGTGATCTGTACTTTCTAGGGAGTGTTGCTTTTCATTTTGTGACTATTACACCGTTCTAGCGAACAGGCAATTGTATCCAAGCATCTGGTGGAGAGATTCCATTTTTTTAACCTGCAGGGTTGTCTGCACAGTGCCACATCAACACTGTTGCAAAAGACAGAGGCTTCTTTGGCTGGGCGGGAATAATTCATCTGTACAATTTGGTTGGCTATTGACAGCTATTTGCCATCTTATTATTCCAAATACACACATATTGATGGCTTCATGATTGCCCAAGCTGTTCAATCCTGCTCCCTTGGGAACCATGCTATCACAGATCTAAGCTTGTTTCAGAGTTATGCTAATTAAGTAACATAAGCCAAGCAAGTGTGTGGCCTTCCTAGGTTTAATACCTGAACATACTTATAGGCCTTTCTGGATTAGTCAATTTCCATCACAAATGAAATGCAAGAGGAGAAAATGGGGACTTCTTGGAGAATGTATGGGAGAGGGTGATGCCAGTGTAAACATGGTTTGCAAAGAAAATCATGTGAGTATCCCAGCTTAATTAGTATTTGGCAAGTTAGAGAATTATTCTTCTGTGAATTATCTTCAAGTCCCTCCAGTATTGTTTTCTTGTGTCTTTGATTTGTCTGTGAATGCATGTGAATTTCTGTATCTTCATATCTGTGTCACTGATGTCACTGATCTCCTCTTGATCTTAATAGACTGTCAGGTACACATCTGTAATGTTTACCTGACAGCTAAGCATTCTTCTTATTAAGGAACTACTTTTTTTCACCCTACATAATTTATTTCTGGTTGTGGAAAAACCTTTCTAATATGTCTTTCACATCATATGCTCATGGCTCAGTAATAATAACCACAGAAAGCTGTTAATATTTTCCAGCTAAATCCCATCACTGATTTCCAATATAATAATTTTTAAGGACTGCTTTCTATCTTGGGTTTTCTAGTTATGTGCTGGTGCCTTCAACAATTTGTGACACAGGGACCCTTGTCCAAGAACTAGGCTTGGCTTAGCTCTCGGTAAAGTGTATGCTCCCCAGTAAACCTTGCTGTGATTTTTTGTGTGTGTTGTGTGCCTTCAGCATTTCTCACTGGATTGTAGGTAGACAGTTGTGAACACTCTTGATAGGGAGTATCATCAGAAAGATGCCAAAGGTTTTGTGAACTCCAAGAATTTTTCCTGGTGTTGGTGTTGGCTGTCAGCCAAGCCAGAAAAGAAGGGCCAGAAAGGAAAGGAAATCTGGTCCCTCATCTTTAGGTCTCATAGTCATTCTTGTTTACAAGGGTCTCACAGTCTTTCGTGCTTAAAATAACCTATCATAAGAACAATGTACACCACTGCCCAACTGGAGATCATAATTCCTGTGTGTACTAGACTTGAACATTTATGGTTGCTTCTTTGTGTAAGGATGAAAAATCTAAAAACTAGCAGGGGACCTGCCATCATGTATAAATAAGAAAAACTAGCTCATTCTGACCAAAACAATGCTTCAACCTAACCGTGTCCTATTTAACAAAGTCCTTTTGTATTTGTTTCTTTTACTTCCCACTTCAGCTTCTGCAAGCTCTCTCACCTGGAGCAACTGCCCAGGTCTAATGCTGTGTCTGCTGTTGCTGCTGTGTTTTGTTTGTGCTTGAGGTACAATGAAGCTCACTGGAAAGGCTTGTTTTCATTCATTCCCGAAAGCCTTTCTGGCCACACAGAGGATGTGTTGTACTGAAGTGAAAGGCATCTTTCAAGGAGCGTGTCATCTGCCCCCACTTGGCCTTGCTGTAGGACTGGAATCAAAATACCATCTCAGACTCTGCAATACAATTCGTTCAAGGCACTTTGAGAGCTCTCTTTCCTCGCTTACTTCCCCAAAAAGAGTGTTTAGACTTTCATAAAGAAAATGGACCATTTTTCTCTCCTCAATTTCTCCTCATGGTGTCCTGGGCTAAAAAAAAGATGTTCCAGAAAGCCTGAAAGGCACAAAAACATGGGTTCCAGGAGAGTCACTAACTTCTATCATGGCACTAACGAGAGAGATTTGAACTTAGTATGAACAGAATTCATGCCAAGAGCTCTCTGGCTTGTGGTCTGAGTACCCCTACGTTTTGGTGTGAGATGCTTTCCCTTGCACCTGTGGGCCATCCATGAGTACAAGATGTCATAAACAGCAATTGTAAACTAACACACTTGGGTTGAGCCCTGACTCTCTGTCTAATCCACCTCAAAGGGAGGGGGAAATCTGGAATAACTCCTGTGTAAAGCATCTTGATTTGCTTAGAAACATGGCAGGGCACTCCTCTGATAAGTAGGAAGACTTCATTGGATGAAAGAAATAGAATGAGAAGTTGGTGGTTGTAAATAGATGTTGAAATACAGAGCATCGGAAATCGATCCAATTTGTGTTGCTTATAGTGTCTTGGCAGGACTGTCTCCTGTTGCATTCTCATTGACAATGAAATGATCTAATGAATCTCTAAAGCCAGCACTGCTTTCAGAAGACTTGGATGCTCTGTGTGGAATTGATATAGAATCAATCTTTCTGTGAAGCTGAAAGCCACACTTCTGTCTCTCTGCTTTATGGAGCAGAGATGTAGACTATCAAAGCCATGCAAGAAAGTTAAATCATTTTCATTTTACCCATCTTCAGAACATTCTTAATACCAGTGAGGAGTGGTAATTATCTTCAATGGCAAGATAAAGTCCCCGATGCTGCAGTCTTGGAGAACAGCACAGATAATAAGCATTTTTTACAATCTTAAAACAATGACAAAATCAGTGGGCTGGCCATGTCATCAAGATGTTGGTTGACTGTCTACTAAAACATATCTTCTATAGTGAGCTTGCTGCAGGTGCTCGATTGCTCGGTGAACAAAAGAAATGATTCAAGGATATACTGAAGGCAACGCTGAAAGAATGTAATGTTGACCATGTCAATTGGGAAGTTCTGACTCAAATCTGGAGTACCAGGCAAAATGCTGTCAAACAAAGGGAATAAAGAATTTGATATAAAAAGAGTCAAGGATGCACAAAGGAAGAGAGAAATAAGAAAGCAAAAATGAAAATATGGACACCCCAACGAGCCCAGGATCAGCTGACCTCTCCGCACTGTTTCCATGTCTTCTTGGCTCGTATTGGCTAGTTAGGCAGCAGTGAGTCAATCACTGGAAGAACAGATCCTGAAGCTGAGGCTCCAGTACTTTGGCCATCTCATGAGAAGAAAAGACTCCTTGGAAAAGACCTTGATGTTGGGAAATTGTGAAGGCAAGAGGAGAAGGGGACGACAGAGGATGAGATGGTTGGACAGTGTCTGCGAAGCAACCAAGATGAATTTGACACTACTACAGGAGGCAGTGGAAGATAGGAGGGCCTGGCGTGCTCTGGTCCATGGGGCAGTGGTTCTTAACCTTTGTTACTCGGATGTTTTTGAACTGCAACTCCCAGAATCTCCAGCCAGCAGTCAGTGGTGAAGGCTTCTGGGAGTTGCAGTCCAAAACTCCTGAGTAACGCAAGGTTAAGAACCAGTGCCATGGGGCCACGAAGAGTCGGACACGACTAAATGACTAGACGATGACGAGTCCACCAAAGTGCTGCTGCTCAATCTCAACCACTCACCACTTCTCTTTTCCTCCCTAACTGGTGAATCTGACTGAGATAATTATTTTCAAAAAACAAAGAACAAATTATTCTCATTGTTTATTGGAAAAGGCCTTTGCAAACTGTAACATGCACAAAGATTCATGGTAGAAAATTTGTATGTGCAAATATACAGACATTTCATTTAAGAGAAAAAGTGGTTTGTGAAGGTAATGGGTGTAAACTGATGATGAAATAGCAGGTAAAATTAACAAAGCGAGAGACATAAGAGAACGGAAGGAATGTGAATCTTGCTTCCTGAGTCTCAGACCTATCTTGAAAGTGACATTCTTTTGAAGAGGAGAAAAGTTTACTTTTTTCCCTTGTAGAACTTGAGAATGGCCCCTAATCTTATCTCAAGAGACAAGAGAACAGAATTTGATATTTCCATAAAGTCCAGTTTTGCTACCTCCCATTGTAACTATCTTTTGTGTTTGCTCTGTTTACGTATAGCAACTTCGGAGGATAATAATGTGTATGTATGTATGTGTGTGTGTGTTTGTGTGTGTTGGAGGATTTATTAGTCCTTTATTTATTGATTTCTGTAAATTCCCTTGTTTATTTAATATCCCATTTTAATCCATTCATTCTCTTATGCAAGAGTTTCCTTTCCTGGATTAATGTCAACAGCAGAAGTGTTTTTGACATCAGAGGATACTGCAGTAATTTAACTGATTTTGGCTGATATCCATTTTGTTAATAGGGCTGACCTTTAACCATGCACTGTTCTTCACACAATCCTACTGAACTTAATGAAACTTATTCCTGAATTTCTGAATGGATATACTTAAAATTGCATTTTAGTTCTGGTAACAGAGTTCTTAGAAAACACACCTAACATGTTGGATTAATACCATGTTGACTTCTTTGGTATATGAACATTTGAAAGGTTTTAATTTGAGCAAGCCTCATAATGGCAAACCTCTGTTGTTTTTGTCATGTGCTGTCAAGTTATCTATGACTTGTGGTGACCCCAATAAATGAGGTATCTTCAAAATGTCCTGTCCTCAGCAGCTCGTCTAAGTTCTTGTAAACGCAAGACTAAAATTAAAGTTCCTTTAGTGAACCAATCCATTTCATATTTGGTTTGATCCTGGGGTTTCTTCTTTCACTTTCACTAAAAGTCATTTCATGACATTGCTGCTTTCTACAATTAAGATGGCACCAATGAAAAAATTGAAAAGTTAAACGTTTTTGTATACCTTGGTTCAATCCTTGGTCCAAAGGGAGACTGCAGCCAAGAATCAGCTAACCTCTACCCACTGTTTCCATGTCTTTTGAACTTGTATTGGCTAGTTAGACACCAGTGAGTTCATCAAAGTGCTACTGCTCAACTTGTAAAGACTCACCATTTCTTTTCCTCCTCACTGGTGAATCTGATGGAGATGGTTATCTTCAAAAACAAAGAACATGCCTTTTCAAGCTTTAACATACACAAAAATTCATGATAGAAAAAAATGTATTTGCAAATATACAGACATTTAACAGAAAAAGTGGTTTGAGAAGGTGGTGCTTCAAGAATAAATTGTTGCCTTAGACCAAAACAAATTTTTGCTGAATTATATATGCAAGCTTTTGCTCAATGACAACTTCATTTGCATAGACTCCTTGTATCTGTTCTGCTGAGAAAAGCAAATCTGGTACTTTGGTTCAATTCTAACAGGCATCCAGTTCTCAAGTTAGTGATGAAGTTGTACCTAGCAACAACATATCATACCTTTCCACACTATATGCATATTACCTAAATAACATGTTTGTTAATAGAGTTGCCCTTAACAGCTGTAATTTGGAGCTTTATGTGAACATGGTAAATTCTTAGCAGAATGCGTACAACTGGAAGATGGTGGTTTGTTGGTTTGCTTGCTTTGCAAATTAAATTTCTCTACAATGTGACCTTCAATGTAGTTGAGGTATGCCATAGCTTCCATTTCATCCTGTGCTATAACATTATAGTGAAATTACCAGATGTGTTAAAATTCCGAGTGGTTTTTTTGTTCCGTTTGACATCTGTCTCATTCACCACAATCTTGCAATTTTCATTTCCAATTCTCATCATATACTCCTTTGTAAATCCCCGCCAGTACTGCTGAACAAAATGCATTGATCCAAAGATGTCAACTCTGCTACTGTGACCAATATATCATTGCTTTGTGTGACAGGAAAAGATGGATGGACGGCAAATTGCCAATAGTGGACAATATATGCTTTCTTTCAATTGAAAGGAAGCCTAGTGTTTTAGAGGGAGAGAATCAGTGGGCAAAATTATGGAATAATTTGAATGCTGCATGTAAATATAGTCTCCCGTGTGAAAACAGGACCTTTTGGTCCTGAATCCTTAAATCAGAAATAGCCTGAATCCAAAATGCTACAAGTCAATTATGATGCTAAATTGACCAAACAGGGAATTCCAATGAAAAACAGATGAGTTCTATATGGAATGTTCTTCATATAAACAATATGTAATGGCCATGACTATGAAAACAACCAACTCAGCAGCACACACACGCCATTACAGTCTCTACAGCATAAGGAGAGAGAGTGCTCCACCAGCCAGCAACTTTCCTCTCACCGCTACAGAAAGAAGAATTCTGCATGAACTTCTCCTGAAGGCTGGCACAAGGCACTGGACTTTACAATTTGTTGTGCCCAGGCTGAGATAATCAGTAAAAGACTAAAGTGACTACACAGTCTCAGCCATATGCAACCTAAAAAGAATCCCAGCATCATCCTCAAGGAGGCAAACAGAGGAGGAGCTATTGCAAATTGGACTACATATAGAAAGAAGACTGGACAAAAATCCAACCTCAGATTGCACAGGCCCACCAGTCCACAGATTTGACGGGTGAGTAACAGAAGGAACTGTACAACCTGATGAAAGAATTCCCAGGAGACCAAACACAGGGAATATAGAATCATGTTCAAAGTTCCTGTAGCAAATTTGATCAGCTTCTTTTGTCATCTATTTAAAAAGCACAAATCGGGATGCCCCATGGTATGTTTTAACTGTTTTAAAAGTGCCCTCTGAGACCTTGTGTTCATGGGTTATGGTATTGCTTTTGTTTCATTTTTTGCTTGTTAGCAAATTCCCCCCCCCCCCAAATATACTGGAACAGACTAACTTGGCTACCTCTTTGGAAACTGCACATAAACAGTGTAGCCAAAGATTCTACAGTTCAGTTCTGAGAAACATTTTAATAGAGGACTATGTGCGTTGCATATCAAGAATTTTAATATATACATTTGGAGGATGCTTCATTTATGAGAATAATTATGACTGGAAAATTTTATGTCTAAATAAGCTCTTGCAGATATCACTTTATAATATGACATTTGCCACATGTCACAGGACCCAAAGGCCAGACTCCTCACTACAGCCACTCTATTACATTACCTCCCACTTTTTCTGAATGGGAGTGTCCAGAGAAGGCAGGAACAGGACAGGCTTTGAATCCTGGCTGGGATCTTTCCACCCCAAGACACTTTCAGTCTGCAAAGCAGTGTGTGCTTCTAGAGGTTCAATACACAAAACCATAATAAGCTGTCACTAGCTTCCATAAATACAATTTAATAATTTCAGCAACTTGGGTGTAAGGACTGGATAGTTAGTACCACATCTCCCCACAGTCACCTTCCAGACAATGGCTTGAAAGAATGTGTATATTTATTTTTTCAACAAAAAGCAAAAAAAAAATAATAATTTTTTTAAAAAGGTAAACAGTTCTAGATACAAAAGTAAATGTGGTTACAAAATTATAAAATCCAAAGCAAAAACACACCAGAAAATAATAAACACTAATTTGATGGTTGTTGTAGGTTTTTCGGGCTGTTTGGCCATGTTCTGAAGGTTTTTCTTCCTAACGTTTTGCGAGTCTCTGTGGCAGGCATCTTCAGAGGACAGACGTTGAACTCTGTCTGCTTTCTGGTGTAGTTTGTGGCATAGTTGAGTATTTATAGCTGTGGGATCAGCTTTTTGTCCTTTGGGTGATTATGGTGATCAGGTTGTTATTTTGTTATGGGTGTATTGTTGTGATAAGGGGGAGATGATCTGTCATTGTGATTGATGAGTGTCGTTAGCTGGTCTTTTGTGTGCAGTGATCACCTATCCTTCTGGCTGGGTAGAGTTCGTTGACCTTTTGCAGGCTGTATTTTTCAGTGCTGGGAGCCAGGCTTTTTTGAGTTTGTAACTCAAAATAACTCCCAGAATTCATCAGGTAGCATCAGCACTTCAAGTCCTATGGGGATTAATGCGAGATATAAATAGATTGACTGCCTGCCTGCCTGCCTGCCTGCCTGGCCACTGTCTGGGAGAAGTTGTAGTCCAACTTAATATGCAAAAAGTCACAATTGAAATTGTGTTTTTATTAGCAGCAATACCATATAATGACAATAAGGATGGAGTGACCCTTTCAAGAATGCCTTTCATCTCAGAAAGGAACTGGTTTCTGTCATCAAAAGTGGACTCGAGGGTCAGTTGTCTCTGGAGGAAGCCTCCTGCCTTTGGCATACAATCATTTTCTTCTTAAAAACTCAGTTAACAATGCAGTCATATACATGCCCAGTGAGTATGAAGTATCATTGGGTTCAAAGGGACTTGCCTTATTACTGAATATGTGTGTATAAAATGAGCTGCAGATTGAGAGGGGCTAAAGGTAAAGGTAAAGGTTCCCCTTGACAATTTTTGTCCAGTCGTGTTCAACTCTAGGGGGCAGTGCTCATCCCCGTTTCCAAGCCATAGAGCCAGCGTTTTTGTCAGAAAACAATCTTCCATGGTCACATGGCCAGTGCGACTTAGACACGGAACGCTGTTACCTTCCCACCGAGGTGGTCCCTATTGATCTACTTGCATTTGCATGCTTTCGAACCGCTAGGTTGGCGGGAGCTGGGACAAGCGACAGGAGCTCACTCTGCCGCGTGGATTCGATCTTACGACTGCTTGGTCTTCTGACCCTGCAGCACAGGCTTCTGCAGTTTGCTGCTAGTTTGTAATCTGGAATTTCACAAGACCTGTCTCAAAGAAAGATGCAGACCTTGTGTGCATATCAGAATCACGGCTGTATATATTTCCACTTGCACACACCAATCAATCACTCTGTGTTATAAATCTGTGTTTGTGTTCTGTGGTGTCAAGTTGGAACCATCTTATAGGCACCCTAGTAGGGCTTTCCAGGTAAATGAGATATTTAAGAAGCTAATCATCTAATCACTCCCCCAGTGAGTTTCCATGGCCAAGTGGGGATTTGAATCCTGCTCTCCAGAGTCCTAGTCCATCACTCTATCTACTACATCACAGTGGGGATCTCTATAGTCTATAAGACCCAGAAAATATTGATCAAACAGTGGGTTCACTCACTGGCCAACAATCCTATTAGTTTCACCAGTCAGTGTAATGCAATCAGTGCAAAACTGCTGCAAGATAAGAAATCAGTGTAGGCATTTGATGTTGGATGCTGAGTTTTGTGACTTCACATTTAATAACAAATTTCCATGCTGACTTTTTGACATGCACCAATTCACATCCAAGATTTATGACCAGATTCTGGCCACTGACAGGCAGCAGCATTTTGGGTTTTCACAAAATAATTGGACAGAACACAAACTGCATGTTTTGCTTTTTATTTTTACTTGATTTAGAGACTTGCTTTTTTTAAAGTGGGGAGGGAAGAAAGCTTAGTATTTGGGTCCATTAATGGTCCAGGCTGGAACTCATTGGCATGTCTAGAACTCAGAGAAAACCTGGCCAACCAGGCAATACGGCAACCTTACCTTACCTATAATCTTCCGGTTAGATAGTACCCTCCGTTTTTATGACATACAGTTGCACTAGAGGTTTCAAGCTTTTTCTTTGCAGTAAAGACAATGTTGCAAATGGAAAAAGTAGACTTTTTTCAATGGTTCTTAAAATGTGTGCCACAGCATCTCAGGGTACCACCAAACCCAGCCAGGGGTGCTGCAGAATCCTTGGAAGTACATCCACAGAGTCCGTGGAAGTGGTACAGTGGACCCTCGACTTACAGACGGCTCGACTTACAGACTTTTCGAGTTACAGACTTCTCTGGCCGCAAAATTTAGATTCAACCTGCAGCCGGAGAATCAACTTACAGACCAGAAAAACACCAAAATGGAACAAAAATAGAATAAAACCTGCCAATTATGGGATTAATCAGTTTTCAATGCATTGTAGGTCAATGGAGATTCGACCTACAGACTTTTTGACTTGCAGCCACCGTTCCAATACAGATTAATTCCGTAAGTAGAGGGTCCACTGTACTCAGGCTGGGCTTTTCCACTCCCTTCTCCCCTACTCACCCGAAGTATTGTATTGGGGGAACTGTGGTCAGTGGCTAATAAGTCAAGGGAGCCACGAGTTGAAAAAGTTTGGGAACCACTGGGTTACATGATAGAAAGCAAAGTGCCATGTGCAAAGTGTTTGGTGTGCAAAGTGTTTTATGGATACTGTATGTATTATCTTACTTCAAAGCTTCACATATGTCATCCACATGTATCCTAGTTTCAGAAAACCTCTTCTACTATGCTTCTAAAGAACTTTTCCTTTGATGTCTATAGCCTGTAATGTTTGTGTGATATAACAATAGTATGGCATGAGGGTAAAAGATTCCAGTAGTTATTAGTATGTGTAAATGTCTACATAATAACCCTAAGTGACTGAAACCTTCTTTTCAGTTCTTAAATGTGTACAAAATGAATTTCATGAACAATACAACTTGGGAGCAAAAACAGTTTTCTAATAAGGGAACCGGACTTCTCTTCATTTTTCTACTGTGTTGCATCCTGTAGATTTTTTTTTTCCTGTTTTGGGACAGAGATTTATCTGCCCCATCCCTAACATAAGGAGTAAGAAATTCTTCCATGTCTATTTCATTGTGTCCTCTCTGGAATAGATATTTCTGTTATTGTCCTGGAAATTATTTGGTACACAATGCAAGCTGATTTGAACTTTTTTGCAAAACGTGTACTCAAGTTGCTTTAGGCTACAGGCCTGGTCTGGATTCAGTCTCTCCAAGAGAGGTGAGCAGCTTAAAGAACTTTGGCTGCAAATCAAGAAAGCATGATTTTTATTATGGGCTTTATTGGCCGTCTGAGACCTGTGGATCCGTTGCTTGCCAGCATCCCCCAGTGGAAACTCCAGGCTTCTTCTGTGTTGTTGTTGTCTTTTTCCTTTCTTTTACCATAAATAAATAACTCCAGTCTGAAGACTTGTGGTGATGCCAGCTGGAAGACGGTCAGTTCCTTTTCAACTTCTCAGACACACAGGACAAGTTTACAGTTTGCGAGTGTGTGATATTTACAGTTCCTCTGAAAGCCAATCTTACCCTCCACTTTGGCAGACGATGACAAAGTCTGGGTTTCAGAGATCCAGAGAAAAAGCTGCTAGAAGAGGAAGAGCGCTCCTTCATCCCTCCCTTTCAGTGTCCTGAGTTAACGAGCAGAACTGGAGCCTTACCTGCTGTAGAACGTTGATTGATGAGTGTGGAAGAGCAGAGACAAAAATCACAAAGGCAGCTATTTAGTTACTGAACTCTCCCCTAATTCCTCAGCTATATGGCACCTTTCATCCAAAGAATTCAAAGCTTTGAATAAACTTCAAAACACCATTTAGACAGAAAATAAAGCCATTAACCAAGATCTTCTTCTCCAAGGCAAGGAGAACCTCTGTCATAGCCAGGTTGCCTTCTGAACAGTCTTGCCGGAACCAGTATACTGGGAAGAGTGGGAATGCATAAAAGGTTCAGTCCAGACTAAACTCATGGTGTTTAGATGTCATGGAAATGGATGCCGAAAGCTAAGATATAGCTCTGTGAATACAAAGGCACTTTAATGTGGTTAACTTAGTCTGGATTCAAACCACCCATCCATATTAGATGGATGTCTGTTTGTTCATTCGGGAAAAAATAGTAGAGGTTCTGAGGAGTGACTTCATGAGGGGAAATGGCAGGAGCACAAGCACAAACTCTCCATTATCTAGTCTAAACCACCTGACCGAATTTGCTTCTCAGATACAAACAAATGCAGCAGGTCTGATTAGGTGTCTCCCACTGTCTGGACGAGTAGCTCTTTCTATACAATCAGCATGTTTGTTCTTTCCTTTTGAAAATCAAACATCTTAGAATAATGGAGTTGTAGGGGGCCTATAAGGCCATCAAGTCCAACCCCCCCTGCTCAATGCAGGGATACAAATCACAGGATATCTGACAGATGGCTGCTTAACTTTCTCTTAAATGCCTCCAGTGTGGGAGAGCTGACCACCTGCCATATTTATCATCCAGCATGGGAGAGAAATTTGCAGACCTCAAAAGCTAGCTCCATATCTGTTTGTTTGAACATAGACATTAGAGATGCCTGAATTCTGCTTTCCCAGAGATCTCTGTCAGGCTTCTTCTCCAGAATAATGATTAAAGATGTGCAGCAGCAGGTAGGTGGAGGCAATGGGAGCAGTGGGAAGGAGGCGGGCGTCCATCCCCTTTTGCCAAAGCAAAGGAAACATCAAAGAGAAAAAAGATGGGTGTTTCGTTTTAAAATAGGATCCCTGAACTGGGTTGTGAAACAAACTGCGAACCAGCCCAGTTTGTTGGGTCCTTTTAGTTCATTGTTCGTTTCATGCCCATCTCTAACAGATACCAGTTACTTCCACGACAAAAATGCTACACTTTGAAGAACCAGTCTTTCCAACCCGTCTGGGTAGCCGTTAACATGTCTGCCTCTTGGAAACTTATTTAGGCTTACTTTCATTGATTTGGTAGCATTCTGAGAAGCAGTTCAGAAGTTGTGGAAATTTTATTTTGATCCCAGGAACCTCCCAGTCCAGCGATGGGCCTGAAAGAGCAATATAAAGTGTAGGTGCATGGAGAATCCGTTGTAAGCAGTCTGAGATGTTGCACATCATTCTGAATCACAGGGCATATCTGTGAAGGCATCTGCTTTCGCTTCCAGTTTCTTTGCTTTGTAGCATGTGTGAGCCAGTAGAAAGTAGCTTTAACCCCTTTCTTAAACTAGATAGATAGATAGATAGATAGATAGATAGATAGATAGATAGATAGATAGATAGATAGATAGATAGATAGATAGATAGATAGATAGATAGATAGATAGATAGATAGATAGATAGATATTTCAGAAAGCATGGCAACAATGTGACTAAACATGAGCTATTCATATTCATATCCCTGGGGATATATGTATGAATTGTGGCACCACAGGTGCCACAGAGGCCCATTCCCTCCCCCCAGGACCGGCTGGTCCACTCACTGATCGCCGCACAGCACTTCAGTCCTTCACCACCGCTATTGCTCCAATCCCGGAAGGAGCTTGGCCGGCACTTCCGTACCTCCCTGCACAGCTGACCCCTCATTAGAGAGTGGTTGGCTGTGTGGGGAGGCGGAGAAATGCTGGCCAGGCTCCTTCCCAGTTTGGAGCGACAACAAAAATGAAGGACCGCAGTGCTGCATGGCAACCAGTGAGTGGACTGGCCGGTTTTGAGGGGGAGAGAATGGGCCTCTGTGACACATGTGGTGCTGCAATTCATATTACAACCCCCGGGGATACAGTTACAAATAGCCCATGTCTAAAGGTGACCCATGCCTCAGAAAAAGAGTGTGTAGTTGGCGTTGCCATTTACTCTACCTGTAGTTATAAGTCTCCGCAAGTGATGGATATGAAAGAGCAATGCCTCTTCTGTAGCATATGCTTTCTACCTGCTGTAAAATCAAACTGAAATCTAGCTTGCTATCTTGTCAGGTTGCCATCTTCTTCCGGAACAAAAGAAATAACTATTCCTGTTGATTTTCTGCCTGCCATGTAGCTGTTAAAGTAGGTGAGTCCATGTCAGGAGAAAGTGTGACAGTTCTAAATATTCATAGGAATATTCTTATGACCCAGCTGCATTTATATTTATTACTGTAATTCATGCAAATAGTTCTTTGTGTGTTTAACTTTTGAACTATTTGTATTATGCTCTAGTTTGGCCTTAGTCTGTAATATGCTGAGGTATCAGGGTTTTGTTTTTTTACATGTATCTGAGATTTTATCTTCTTTTATGGTTCACTGACTCCCTTCCCAGCAAGAAAAATAGAAAATAAGTAAAGTAAATAAACTCTCCCCCCTC
Organism: Pogona vitticeps; assembly: GCF_051106095.1. Taxonomy (NCBI): domain Eukaryota; kingdom Metazoa; phylum Chordata; class Lepidosauria; order Squamata; family Agamidae; genus Pogona; species Pogona vitticeps. The sequence goes on along the minus strand of NC_135784.1, from coordinate 77,326,971 downwards.
CCATTTTTATGGGATAACTTGATGGAGTTTTATTTGCAACCCCTGTGCTGTCTGTAGTTTGAGTTAATGGAAGGGCATTTTCTGGGCTGGGGTGATTGATTGATTGATTGATTGATTGATTGATTGATTGATTGATTGATTGATTGATTGATTGGATTGGATTGGATTGGATTGGATTGGATTGGATTTCTATTCCGCCCATCTAGACCAAAGGTCTACTCTGGGCGGTTTACAAATTTAAAAACAATAAAACCAATAAGCATATATTATAAATCCAAGATGGCAAAAGTATAAGAAATTAAGATGCGGCAGGAGGGAAAGCCTGTCCAAATAGCCAGGTTTTAAGTTTGTTCCTGAAAACACCCAGAGAGGGGGCCAGGCAGGTCTCCACTGGCAAGTTGTTCCAAAGGCAAGTTGTTCCAAACCAACACTAACCAATAATTCCTTTCGACTTCTGAAATTCAGAGAGAGCCCCACCTCTCTGCTGGGAATTCTATCCTTCTCTTTACTCAATGTGTTGCTGTTTATCTGTTTCCTTGGTCAGTTACTAGTTATGTGTGCAGTAAAGAAAGCGGTATACACAAGTTTGAAACTTCAAGCAACTGTAATTAAAGAAACTTTTTTTTCCCTTTCAATGAATTATTGAGACTTTAAGTGCCAGTTAAGGAGAAAGGGGTGTACTCTGAGAAATTTGTAGCAACTTTCTTCTGTGGATCTCTGTGCTTCTAGTGCATAGCAAAAAGAGAGGGGGGGGGAGGGAGGGAGGGAGAGAGAATTTTATGTGAAATTCAAAACTCTGCAACATAATTTGCTGTCTAATTCTGGGGAAAGATACGTAATTTTGAGAGCTAGTTGCGATCGGAGTATTAAATCAAGGCAAGGGAGGGCCAGCTTCAAATCCCCATTCAGCAATGAAAATCACCCGGCCAGTTCTCTCCTTTATTGTGTTCCTCCTTCCCTCTCAGCCTAGCCTGCCTCACAGAATTCTCTTCAGATGGGTGAAGTAGAGAATCTTGTACATCATCCTGTCTTCTTTGGAGGGCCAGTGGAAAAAGTGGAACTAAAATTTTAAAGACCTCCTCTAAACATATGACCTTGTCAATGCCCATTATTTCCACACCAAAATTAAATCCAGCTACGAGGGAGGGAATGAGACGGGCTTGTGCCCTGATTCATAATGTCTTTCTCATGGCAATCCCGTGCAGAACAACACAGCTGCGGGTTTTTCAGATCAAGGCTGATGGTTCAGCGTTAATGTGCATTTAGTTTTACAAACTCACACACATTTTGAATTAACAAGAAGGATCCAGACAAATCAGAGACGGGATAAATTAAGAATTCGGCAGTCCCATGTGAACAATCAAGTTCTTATTGCAACCATAAGGCAGAAATGTTTTCCTGTTGCTCTGGCTAAACACTGTGAGATCGTTAGGTGGAAAGCCCTCAGCCGAGAATGCAGCCAGACTTTACTAGAAAACATCACATCAGTCACGTCTTTGTGCAGATAGTGGCCTTTGGCTAGTAGAGCAAAGGGTCCACCTTCTGTATCGAGCTGCTTTGTTTGCCATGCAGTCCTCAGCATATTTACTCAGAACTGTGTCCCAGTGAGCTCAATGGAACTTGTAACCTGGAAAATGCTGCTTAAGATTGCATCCTTCAGTCAATGAAACTGGTGATCTGTGCTAGTCAGCACATGCTACTGCAGCCATTCACAATCTACACAGCTAGAAATAAGTGCATGGCCGGCGAGAACCTACTCCCCCATCTGAGGAAATGCACAAGTTTTTGCTTCACATAAAAACTGACTCACCTCCCTGCTATCTGTAGCTGCCAAGTTGGCTGCATCCCATCTGAGATTTTGCAGCAGAAACTTAGACCTGGGGGTGGGCTTTTGTGATGTCACAGAGCCAGGGCAGGCAAAGATTGGGAGGGAAGCACAACAGCTTCTCGGAGGGCTTGATCGTGAACATCTGGTAAAACTCAACAGGCAATATGGCTGCCAAGAGCTAGGAAGAAAACAACATCATTTGGAGGTGACAGGCAGGTGATCAAATGTACCCAATACCTCCGGTAGTTGCTACCACTGCATGTCATACAGATTGCATATGGGGAATCCTTGCAGCCCCTGTGCTGTTGCTGCAGTTTGTAGAAACCTCACTGCCATCACACAAGGAGTTTTTCCCCCAGGCCCTGGCCTTGCTCTTGATGTTTCAATGTGCTGCCATTGTGCAGTCATCTTAGAAGGACATTCCAAAAGGGGGGAGGGGAACAGTAGCATAGCACCCTATTATCTGCAACACCCTGTTGAGCACAAGTTGTAACAATCTCATCATCATTTTGGAATATGGGAGCAGAGGGAAGAAGCCAACAAAGCCACTTTTTAAGTAGGGCAGCACTAATATGGTGCATCACTTGGAGAAAAAAAATTGAAAACTTCCTCCTGTCTTCTTAAAAGAGTCAATCCAACAGAGTTGCTTGAGGTGTGTATGCCATTTGGATCCAAGGATCACACCAGATGCCATATGGACCACAGCCTGATCTTAAGCAACCCTGTTTAGCCTGCTGCTGCCCACTCCAATTGAGCCCATGTGGACAAGTCCTAATAATGAGCCTTTTCAAATCTAGAACATTTGGTCTCACTCGGCTCTAAGCAAGAGAAATTGTCAAGTGGAATCACAAGAACAGCCATAGATCTGATTGCATTTTCTCTTACTTTTCCCTGAAAAGGTTCAACAGATTTCCACCCAAATGTACAGACCCTCTCGGTTTTTAAATATTTGCCTACGGATCATCTCCCCAGTTCATAGGACAGCATCTTCCAGGGTAAGAGTTCTGAGCTGTATCAGAGGCGTGAGTGGCTGGCTGCTCTCCCCACTAACCCCTGGATTCCCACTGTTGCATCTGCAAGACTGCTAGTGTCTGCTAGGGAGAGGGGATTCCCTGGTAGCTCTTAAAGCAAAGCAAAAGCTTTCTACCTGTTGCCTTCCCCACTACCACAGCACTTACACATTACAAAGCAAAGAAGTGATGGGAATTAAAGGGGAGCATATTTGTCTTTTGGGACTACAACTCCCAGAATCCTACTGGCAGCATACTGAGATCCCCTTAAGAGTGCTGCTCAAGGCATTGTGGCTGGTTTTGCTGCTTTGTTTTTATCACCTTATGAACCATCCTTCTGCAATGAGGTAGATCTGCTGATGTTCTGGTTGTTGTATGAATGTTTGTTTTAGCTCCGAGTGACAAATGGTGTTTCCATAGGGTGGAACAGAACAGTAAAGTCTGCCCTGCCCTGTTCTGAGCTGTATTTTACACCATTGCCACCTCAGTGAAGTTCTTTGAAAGATACAGGAAAGAGGGTGTGTGTGTGTGTGTGTGTGTGTGTGTGTGTGTGTGTGTGTGTGTGTGTGTGTGTGTGTGTGTGTGTGTGTGTGTGTGTGTGTGTGTGTGTGTGTGTGTGTGTGTGTGTGTGTGTGTGTGTGTGTGTGTGTGTGTGTGTGTGTGTGTGTGTGTGTGTGTGTGTGTGTGTTTTAAAAAAGAAAATCATCTAACTGTGTTTCTTGGTCCTGAGAGGACAGGAAATGAATCTTCCTGTTTGTTACCCACATCCCCCCACATCTGAATTAACCCAAACTTCCTGTTCAAAACTAGAAGTGATTCTTCAGAGGAAGTCAAACAAGGAGCGTGAAAGGGATTTTTTTTTAAGGGCTGCTCTATTTTTTTTAAAAACTCATACCACATTTTCTGTGAAGGGGAAGAGTAACATATGTCTTGTCCAAAGGTTTTTGTCTTACTGATATTTTGACTCACATTTTTTTTTAAATTTTTAAATGCTGTCCACGGATCATTTGGAATAATTTGACAAGTCAAGCAGAGCAAATAGGTCTCCCACCCCATCTGCTTCTTTATCTCTAAAAGCTTGACCTCTACGGAAAGAGACAACAGAGGAGCTGAACAGAAGACGTGATATGATTGTGGAAGGTTTCTTCACAGCTAGCAACCCTTTCCTCAATGTGACCGATGCCTTTGAAGTGAGGAGAATGTTTTTTTTTGGGGGGGGGATTGCTTCAGGGAAGGACACTTACTGTGCATCCCTCCTTACTACCATTCATTGTCACAAACTTTGTCCACAACTGACCTCTTGGTTGTTTGTGTGTTCTGGGCTGTCAGGTCAGAACTGACTTATAGTGATCCTAACAGGGCTTAGAAAAGAAGTGAGACATTTAAGGAGTAGTTTTACTGGTTCCAGTGAGCTTTCATGGCCAAGTGGGGATTCAAATTCATTGTCTAGAGTTCTAGTTCACAACTCTATCCACTACACCCAGGGTCCCCAACCCCCAGTCCGCGGCCCAGTGCCGGTCCGTGGGCTTCCTTTAACTGGGCCGCGGACATGGACCTCTGCCCCCCCGCCTGCCCACCCGCCTTCTCCCCTTCCAAAACACACAGACATACACAGACACAAACACCTGCCCGCCCGATCGCCTGGCTTTCCATTCCCTGGCGCGGACCCCATTGCCTCCTTCTTGCCTTCCAAAACATACACACACACACACACACACCCCGCCCAATCCCCACCCCCACCCCAACCGCCTGCCTTCCCCTGCCCTCCCGTGCCTTCCGGGTTGCCTGCAACAAGACAAGGTATTAATTTTTCTCTCCTAAATATAGTGTTTCTAGGCTATGAGACAGAAGAAAATGTGAGAAAATAGGGTAGGGTTACAAAAGAGAGACCTCAACACTGGCCTCTCCCTAGTAAAACTGAATGTTTGAGGCACCCCCATTACACTGGCAGCGGCAGCCCCCCCCGGTCCTTGGAAGAATGGGTCTTCAACAAAACTGGTCCCTGGCATTAAAAAGATTGGGGACCACTGCACTACACCACACTGGGAATCTTGACTTCTTGGTTAGGCTTTCCAAATAATGTGAGTGACAGCTGAACTGTCAAAAAAAAAAAAAAAAGGCCAAGATCTTCCCTCAGACACTCCAACCACTGAGGCACTACAGAAGGCTCAGACTGACATCACAGTATACTATATATTTTTGGACTACAGTATTCTGCCAGCCATTTCGCATAGTGATAATGCAAAGTGAAAAACATGTCATCCTTATTAGCTAGGATTCACAATCAAGTCCCCCTTACTTTATTATCTAACTTAGGGTGCGACTAGATTGGAAAGCCAAATTAGAGCAATTCAGCTTTGATGTTATTTGATGCACAACCTGTATTATGTCTGAAATCGTGACTCAGTGCCCACACATTTGGGAGTTCATCATTTATAAACACAATTTGCATTCCAGCTCACAGCTTCCCTTCTTTCCTTTCTTCCTCTGGTCATGCCTTTGCCAATCTGATGGGGGGGACTATAAATATTGGAAATAATAATAGAATCACAGAGTTGGAAGAGACCACAGGGGCCATCTTCTCCACGCAGCGACCCTATCATTTCCTTGTTTTTCCTTTTGCTGCGGGCATAACTAAAAAAGTCCTTTTTATTGTTTTTAATCTGTCTGGCAAGCCTGAATTCATTCTGCATTTTTGCCTTTCTTACCTTCCCCCTACATAAACTAGCTATTTGCTTGTACTCCTCTTTGGTGTTTTCCACATTTTTCCATTTCTTGTACATGTTTTTTAACACTTAGTTCAGTTGAAAGTTCTTTAGTCAACCATTCTGGTTTCTTTAGACATCTCCCATTTTTCCTTCTTATTGGAACAGTTTTAGATTGTGCCTTTTAAGAAATTCCCATCCATCCTGAACTCCCTTCTCTTTCAGCATCCTTGTCCATGGAATTACAGCCATAATAATAACACTGACCCAGCAATAAGGTGACAGTGTGATCTAGAACTAATCTCATATATGTAAGCAATTTTTCAATTTTTTAAAAAATTCAGAGGATGATCAGGGGAGAGGAAAGAATGTGTATGTGTGTGTTTGTGTGTGTTTCCCAGTCCTGAACATCACACCCCAATGGGCTACATCACTGAAACACCACCTACAGACATGCCCCATTCTTCACAAGAACATATCACAACCTAGCCACATGGGCAAAAGTTCATTTAAATAGTTCTGGGTTGAAAAAGTAGAACACCCCCAGAGGCAAAGGGGAAAAAAGCTGTTTGGGGAGCAAAAAGAGCTGAATTGATTTGAAACAGCATTTGTGCCATGTGGTCAGTAAAAAAAAACTTCAAATTTACTTGTTTTTATAAGCAGAGCATAACCTACGGTATTTGATCATGTAGTTGCAGTCATAGTCAGTTCACTGAACAATTTACAACAAGAATTGTGTGTGTTTCTGTGGCTATGGATGAATGACTGGGTTCCCTTCTTTATGGACTTTGACTGGGTAGGTCAAAATTATTGTGTTAAGGTCTGTCTTTCCTCCTCCTAGTCTTTGTGGTGGCCTTTGCACAATTGCTAGAAGAATGACTGTGGAAGAAGTAAAATCCTATTTTCTTCCCACATTCCTAAAACTGTGTACCTACCCCACATCATAGCTGTTTGTGTTTTCCAGTTTAATGAGAATGGATTTTTTTTTCAAAAAAAAAGAGAACCAGAAAGACACAACTATTATGATAAATCTGGACAAGAACTGATTTCAGATGTCACCGAGAGGGCAGAGAATGGGCTGGGTTCCTATTTACGTGCCCTCATTTGGGCAGAGACCAAATGGGGGCAACTGCACATCTCTATTTATTAAAAAAAAACAGGGTTGCTTTGATTGCTTGGCGAGCATAAATTCAGAAGACAAAGCCTTCCCTAGTGTTATCCAAGACTCAGGGAAATTCACCTACTGTTGCCATGCAGCAGTAAAGATAGATGAGCCATGTGAGGAGAAAACATTTGGCCACCATGAGTAGTAATGCTGGATCTGGGAACAGCCAAGTCTAGTTAATCCCCAGTTCATTGCTTTACTGGGTCATGCTTCCTATTGCTTTTTTTTTTTTTTTTTTTTTTTGAAAGCTTGCCCAACACAGAACACAAGGAATATTTTTACTGGCCTTGCCTCCGTGCCTTTAACAGTTACATTTAACAGAAACATGGAGACAGTGGTCAGGGAAAGCCTTTTGTGGCAGGAACAGAGAAATGGGGAACAGCTTTACCTGCTTAGTATCTGTATTCAGTATTGTGTTTGGGTCTTTGAGATAATAAAAAGAGAGCAGACTTGTTTTTCCTAAGAGGAAGTGTGTATATTTCATATGCACATATGAAGGGGAAGGAGGAAAGCCATAGATTATGCCTTGAAGTCATGTGAGGAAAAGTGTGTCACAAGAAAAGTAACAAATATAAACTCAAAAACTAATCATACATTGTTTTCCCCACCAAATGATATAACAGTGATCATGGCAATTCAGTTATCAGCATATCATGTACAGACACGAAAGGATGTGTTTTCTGAAGTACTTTTCAGAGTGCTTGTAATTTCTGTTGTCTTTATTATTTTCCTTTTTTTCCTTGCTTGCAAGTGACCTTGGATGTTTGATCCAAAGGCAGAGTATAAATGGTAAAAGTATAACAATCAAAAGAAATAAAATTTAAAAGGACAGCATTAAAAGTTTCCAACTTCTCGCTCACAAGTGTTTATATAATCAAGATTTCAAGAAAAAGTCCGCATAGTCAAAGCTATGCTTTTCTCTGTCGTGATGTATGGAAGTGAGAGCTGGACCATAAAGAAAGCTGACTGCCGAAGAATTGATGTTTTTGAATTGTGGTGCTGGAGGAGACTCTCGAGAGTCCCCTGGACTGCAAGGAGAGCCAACCTATCCGTTCTGAAGGAAATCAACCCCGAGTGCTCACTGGAAGGACAGATCCTGAAGGTGCGGCTCCAATACTTTGGCTATCTCATGAGAAGAGAAAACTTCCTGGAAAAGACCCTGATGTTAGGAAAGTGTGAAGGCAAGAGGAGAAGGGGACGACAGAGGATGAGATGGCTGGACAGTGTCTGCGAAGCAACCAACATGAATTTGACACAACTCCGGAAGGCAGTGGAAGATAAGAGGGCCTGGCGTGCTCTGGTCCATGGGGTCACCAAGAGTCGGATAAGACTAAATGACTAAACAACAACAACAAATTACAATCTGGCAAATTGTCACCATCCTGAAATTATTTATTTATTTATTTATTTATTTATTTATTTATTTATTTATTTATTTATTTATTTATTTATACCCCGCCTATCTGGTCATTGCAACCACTAGGTGGCTGTCTTTGGAAATGTCCAAAGACAGCCAGGATAAGGCCTTCCAGCGAACCTGTTCCCCTTTGACCCACTTTAACCACCCACTTGTTGACCTAGCCAAAATAATTAAAGAAGGGGAAAGGGCAGATTGTTTCCATTCCATTCAAAGAAGGTTTAAAAGTGGGTGTAAAGGTTTTAAGTCAAATCCTAGTGGTAACTTTGAGAATGTTCAAGCTAATTAATTAGAATAAAAGGATTAACAAAGGATTGTAAAGATTGACCCCATGAGTCATTCACTAAAACAATGGAATAGTCTTCCCCTTCCCCCCTCCCCGCCTTTTATTGCCTACCCCTTTGAGAAGACAAATGTTTGATTGAAGTCTGTAGCCAATTGGCTTTAAGTGTTCTTAACAAAAAGAATGGATCATTTTCATCTGCATTACGGGAAGATTCAGAAAGATTTGGTATTCCTTCTGGTTCCTTTTGTCCAAAATACAGTAGAACAAGGTGCTCTAGTATGCACCTATACACTGTGAACATAGAAAACCACATATTTGTTTCCCAGATATGAGCACCTGGACAGGACAAAATATAATTTAGTCTTGATGGTGACTCATTAATGCGTATGAGTCATACTTTCTGCTGGGGCTCAAAGTCTTCTCACATTCTGGAGTGCAGTATCTCTATAAATACAGCAAACCCTCATAATCCTATACTCTTTTAATAAGAAGTAGGCCCAATGCAAACTCCTGTCCTGATTTTCCTTCCCAAGGGGAAAAGCAGCTTTGCTGTCAGTCTAGGGCTAGGCTATACCCTGGCGAAGGTCTCTCACACTAAGTCAGCAGGTCTATAAAGGATAGCGGTCTGAGAGAACCATACAGTGAGCAGACTTCAGGCTACAGGGGTAACGGGAAAACCTCAACAGCCCAGAATTTTGATGTTTACTGACTTGTAAATGGTGCCCCAGGAAACTCCGACCCCTAATCATCATCATCATCATCATCATCATCATCATCATCATCTTAGAACTGCAGAGCTGGAAGGGACCCTAGGGATCACTGAGTCTAGACCCTGTCAAGGAGGCACAGTAAGGAATCATACCCCCAGCCTCTGGCTCCACAGCCAGAGGCCTAAACCAGAGCTGTCCAGCAGTTCACACAATGAACTGGGCTATTGGAAACCACTTGATAGGCTATGGACCGGAGTTGGCGGAACCAAAGGGAACAAGAAAATGGGGTTTTTGCATTGACACAATTCTTTGAGTATGTGGGGAACAGGCGACTTAACATCTTTCGACGCACTCTATGCCTCTCAACAAGTACTATGGAAGATGTGGTGTTCTGTCCCAAGTGTTCTTTATGTTTCCTGCTACTGGGTGAAAATTATCTGTTTATTAATTGTTCTGTGATACTTTGACATGAACAAGGAAAGACCAACTTGTAATCCTGCCTTTCCCAGGGCTCCATGTTTTCCACACAAGTAGGTTGACAGACTTGGAGACTTTTCAAGGGAAGGGAAGAAACTGTATAAAGTTTCAGGTAGGAGTAGGTTTACGGATATGGGTTTGGGGGTCCTCCTTTTTAACAGCCCCTCTTTTTATTTGCTATCCCATAGGAATGTAAAATGTCCCTGTTCAATAAATGTAAGGTAGTGTGTGTAAGGAGGAAACGAGGGAACAGCAGTATGGCCAGAAATGCAAAGAGCAGGAGAGGGCATCAGACCTGCATCCTGCTGCAGTGTCTCACTTTTAACATCTGCATATATCTTACCTTTATCACTGTTAATGTTTTCATTTTGATCATGCATCACTCAGATGTATATTTCCTAAAGGGATCCCCTGAAGAGACGAGTGAGTAGAAATTCATTCTACAGTTAAATCTGTAAACAACTCAATCACAGATCCATAACCTGAAATAAAGTTTTCCATGAGATAGCTCCACATGTAAGCTTCCTCTGGATCATGTCCACCCCCCAAAAAAAATCATCATGGAGATCAGCATGGAAGAATGCTATATGAGGGTCCAAATGAACAAATCCTATATTGGAGTAAAGTTTAGCAAAGCATAATAGAAATACTTCCGGCCAACCTGCCATCCCAGTGATAATATAGAAACACCTAGACAGCAATGTTTGTTTGTTTTTGGTCATGCTTTGCCTCTGTTGACCTCAGTTTCAGTCCTGCATTGTGTGGACACCAGGATGTAGTATAAGGATCATAAGTGCCAGGAAAATTCAACAAATACTGATTGTGGACTTTGAGTCAGGCTATGTCAGTAGAATACCCAATGAACAGAGATGACAATGGACTTGAATATTTTCTTAGGGGATACTTCAGTTTTGGAAGCCTCTCTGATTTTTCTGTTAAGAATACCCCTGAAATATATTGGCCTTGCAATGGCTCATCATATACATGGTTTTGATTCCCCAATGAGAAAGCAAGTGGCATTACTTTTGCAGGTTGCCAAATGCTTTTGAGGAAGGAAACTCAAAATGTGTCAGGTCTTCATACATATGTGCACTGTTTTTAACCCTCCTTGTGTATAGATGTTTAAAATACTTCATTTCCAAGGCAGACAATCTGTTATTGCTCGGGTTCTGAAGATGGGCTCACTATTTTATCGTGATCAGCTATCAAAAATCACTGCGCAGTGTTATGTCTAGCAAACAATGAATGTAGCCTATCTTAACATGCACGTTTTAATATTATCCCCATTGAAGCTGGCATTCATCACAGGTCCAAAAAGACATCAGAGCGGGCCTGTGTAATAGCCCCTGTTATGGAGTTCTTGTCTAATGCCTTTTTAAATAACAGATTTCCAGCCTAGTATTATGAACCATTAATGTGATTTCTTCCTCTGTTGATTAATTCTCAGAATCACCTCCTTCCCTCCTCTTCTCTGTAATGGCACTTTATCACAATCATGCTTCCCATAAAAACAAGACTGCAGGTGACATGAAAAGATTTGTGATGATGACCCAGCAGCCGCAGTTAAATACAGATTGCCTCCCTCTCTTTTCTCTTTTGTCTGTCAGGCAGCAATAGGCTTGTCGTGGCACTGCTGCGGATGAAAGAACAGTCAGAATGTTCTGCCTCCATCAGCAGCCCTAAAAGATGAAGGGTCGTCTGCAAGTGGCCAGATGTTGCCCAGACAGGTCAGCCTAAGCATTAGAAGTGGTAAGTGTCAACACATGAGCTGGGGACATAGTATTATAAAAACATAGGCCTTAAACATTAGAAGCTGGAAAATTAATTGTTGTGGTTAACAGTAAAAATGGAATTTTTTAAACTCCTCAGACCCAATCTTATCAGAAGTGCCTGTCATGGAGATGCTCTCAGTGTGTCATGGTGAAAATGCTTAGAATGCATACGCAGACCTTTGCGCTGAGCAGTCCAAAGGACTGTTGGACTTCTGAGTGGGGTGACAGCATAGGGAGTGAGGATTACCAGGATCCCCACATGGCTTACTTTCAGAGTGAGTGAAAGCAACAGGGCAATGGATAGGGCTGTACTTGTACTTAAAGCAGACCCATTGAAATCTATAGGACTTAGTCATAACTAATGGAAGTCCGGATTTTGGTGGCTCTATCGTATGACTCAAGGTTGGGATTCAACCCACTGATAGCAAAAGTGTCTTTATTTAGTACATATAACTAGTGGTCTTTAGTCTCTGTATTGGCTACTTGAACTGGTTTAATAAAAATACTGTATTTTCTGTGTATAAGACTATACTTTTGTCTAAAATCTTTAGACTAAAAATTGAGGGTTGTCTTATACACGGAAGTAAGCTGAGGAGGAAAAAAAAGAGTGGAGGAGAAAGCAGGGATCAAAGTGATCCTGCAGGGCTTTGATCCCTGCTTTCCCCTCCACTTGCTAAGCCTTAGCAAAAGAAAAGCAAAGTGCTACAGCTTCGCTTTGATCCCTGCTTTCCCCTCTGCTTGCTAGGTCCCATGGGGCTTAGCAAAAGGGGAAGGATCAAAGCAATCCCGTGGCTGTATAAGGGGGAAAGGGATCACAGTGATTGTGCAGTCATGGAATTGCTTTGATCCCTTTCTCCTTCTTTTGCTAAGCCACTGCTCCCATTGCCTCCACCTACCTGCTGCTGCCACAACTGTGGGTGCCATCCTCAGAGACAGGAGGACCAGAAGCTGGCTGCTGCCTCTGAACATGTGCCCCCCTCTCAGCTGAGCAATGGATGCATGAGCAGGGGCAACCCCCAGCTTCCTTGCTAGGATCAGGTAGGGTCTCCGCACAAACCGGAAAAATGAACACAATATACTCTCAGAGTTCATGACTTATATTAATAATAATGCTATTGTCATTTATACATGCTGAAACAGACTCAGGACTCTTATGATTTGGGAAGGAATGTTCAACCCTCTTCATTCCCATTTGTCACAGAGAAGTGTCGGGATTACTGGAAATTACACCCAGACCAAAGTACTTCACAGAAAACATTGCTGTGTAATAAATGCTTTGGATTTTTAAATAAAAGTGTGGTGGGGAATCATTGTTGCAGCATTTCTTCTGGATCATTATGTAAAAATTGCAGTTGAAAACTGCCAATCAGAAATGTGAGATCTTGGAAATGAACTTAATGCATAAATCCTATAGCGTAAATCTACACACACACACACACACACACACACACACACACACACACACAGAGAGAGAGAGAGAGAGAGAGAGAGAGAGAGAGAGAGAGAGAGAGAGAGAGAGAGAGAGAGAGAGAGAGAGAGAGAGAGAGAGAGAGAGAGAGAGAGAGAGAACTCACCACATAGACACACAAAATAAATCAGCCTTCAGGAGGAGGCAGAAAACATGGGAAAACATAGATTTTGTACATGGACATTCCAAGAAATGCCTTAGGTTACTGGGATAATGGACAGCAGGAAAACTGGTAATTCATGATGGCTTGTGACAAGCCATGAGCCACCACAAATCCCCAGAAGAACACACTGCTTTGTGGTTCATTTTTCTGATTTGTGCCGGGACCCCCTCCCTGTTCCTCCTCTGCCACCACCAGCGGGTATGCTCAGAGGCAGTAGCCAGCTTCTGGCAGGGACGCTGGGGGCTGCCCCTGCTCATGCACCCACTACCCAGCTGATAGGTGAGCACATGCTCAGAGGCAGCAGTCATAAACTCTGAGAGTGTGTTGTGTATTGTGTAAATATTTTGGTATAGCTAGAGTAGTTCACGATGTAGCTTGAACCATGGGCCGCCTTTCATGTGCTAAGATGCAAATACAGAAAATGGTTTGTTTTGGGCCCCTCCCTATCTGAATCAGCTTCTGATTCTGAGGCGAAAACCAATTCAGTCTAAATGGAGGACTGGTTTCTTAACTCGTTATGACTGAAATCCTGCTGTTTACCCTAGCAAATTGCACTAGAGTAGGCCTACCAAATCTGTGAGGATTTGGTGAGATAACTCTATACATTCCAATGATTCAATAGTCACACAATTAGACTAGGCACATTTGAATCAATGGAATTTATTGAGGCGTTAACTCATTAAATTCCCACTCATTCAATGGCCTAACTCTTACTTGACTTATATTTTAAGCAACAGGACTTCTGCCTATATATTTTAAAAAATTAGAAAGAATGATTAGAGAGGGAAACCACTCAGGTAAGTTATGTCCACAATTCCAGATAGTGTCCAAAGACTTAAATAAAGGATTCTGAGCTCATGTGGGCTGCCCAATGACTCAGTTTATAGCAGGAACAACCCAAAGAAATCAAGTAAGCTTTATTTATTGAACATTGTGTTGGTTTATCTGATATCCAGATGCAGATACAGCCTTTTCTTTTCTTTTCCTCTCCTAGTAAAGCAGCTAGGTTTTAGGTATCCTTCTCTGGTTTGTTTTCTCAGTGCATAATACCACATTTTAATACTGTCAATTAATCCAGAAATTACAGGGGAAACTGTAATTAGAATCACAAGGACTAACAGTCCCAATATAATCCAAAAATGAAATCCTATTCTCCAACATCTGTGCAAATAGTTATGCTTTCTAAATTATTGCTGTGCTTTGATAATAAGTTGGCAATTTATAGGCTCCACACTAGAAATGTTTGCCTTCTGTGAGAGATGTACTACCATGACATTTTTCAAAAGCATCCATAGCTGCATGGCTGCCAAAAGAGAGAGAGAGAGACAGAGAGAGATGGTTCTGGTTTTAAAAGCTATATCACTGCTTAATTTAGAACATTTAGTTCCCTGCAAGGCAGTTATAAATCTAAACTAGACTAATCAAAGGGCCAATCTGCTCTCTTCCTTTCCTCAAAGCACAAAAATTGCCAATAAATGTGTAGCAGCTAAAAGTCAGCCCTCAGTTTCCGAGTAACTGATTGAATAATCTCCACAACTGAGGGAGAAACCCAAATTTGCCATAGACCAATGGGGGGAGAGATGATATAAAAACTGACCATTTGCTCTCAGTCCAGACCAGTATTTTGGCCCAGATATTTCTGAAGCACTCAAAGTCTGAAAGGTGGCACTTCATCCTACATGGTCAGGCTTTGAAGCAAATCCTCTCCATCATGGATAACCTGCGCCCAACGTTTGCCAGAACCAACAAACCATACAGTTTACTGAATCATATTCTGAATTTAGTACAACTTGTTGTTCCTTTCGTTGTTTCGGTTATCCCTCTAGGGCAGTGCTTCCCAAACTTAGATCCCCAGATGTTCTTGGACCACAACACACAGAAATCTTGAGCCAGCACAGGTACTGGTGAAGGCTTCTGGGAGTTTTAGTCTAAGAACATATCAGGAGTCAGGACCCAAGACTGGAAATCATTGCTCTAGTCTAAGGGAAGAATGGTTCACATGTTTAAACACAACTGTAGGCTGGTTGGGGAGAGGGAATGGAGAGTGGATTTGGAATTAGTAGCCTTATCACCTCGTAGCTTTTAATTCTGGCCCTCTCACTGCTAGCTAGCCTCAACCATCTTCACTATCAGCATGAATAACCAACCCATCAGGGAATGTGGTTCTCTGAAGAGAAGACATTCTCTACCCTGACCTAGAGGAATAATCTTTTCCATCATTCTAGAATCTTTGAACATTAAGAAGAGTAACTTAACATCCAGAAAGTTGTTGAGAATTCAAGGAACTGGCATAGGGAGGGGGCAGTGAAATGGGCTGATGAAAGGGCAGCACACAGAAGGAGTCTTCAACAAGGCCCCACTCCTTCCATGGACTGTGAATATCTGTCCTCTGAACGGGAATGTTTGCTAACATAATCTCGCGCCAATGTGCTCAACAGTGGAGGCCTAAGTCATGATTGCTCAATGTAGTCATTGCATTGTTTCCACAATGAGAAAGATATTAAAGTGGGTTGATACCTCTCAATCAAGTTGATGGTGAAAATACTTTCAAGCTTTGTCCTGTTTTTCAGATAACAATGGTTCGGTTTGGAACAAATATATAAGAGGAATGTTCTCCGCTTTTTAATACAACTAACCACCTGAGTGATGATTCATTCCGAGAGCCCTAACAATTATTTCCAGACGGTGGAGCCTTATAAGTACCATGTTGCAATGGTTGGCGTGGTCAATATATTAATAGATGAACTGGAATAAACAACAGTAATGTGGTGTAGTGAATAGAGTGATGGAGTAGGATTCAAGGGACCTGGATTCAAATCCCTGCTCAGCCATAGAGATTCACTTGGGAATGGCAATGATGAAACTGTGCTTTAAATATTTCATGTACCTTGATAATCGTATTAGGGTTGCCATAAACTGGATGCAACTTGGGTGGCACTCAAGTAGAGAGAAGCAGCTGTTAAGATCTTCTGATGTCAAAATGGTGGCTCACAATATTCTCTTATGTAGAAAAAGATCCACTATGACCAGGCTTAGGGGCTTTCAATTCATCTGAATTATTGGATGCTATAGGTATGGAGGATATATCATGCCTGAGTAGCCATGCTGGTAGAAGATTCTGGAAGTTATAGTTCCCAAGCTCTGCCCTGATCTGTGTAATCAGAATGCCATGTGCAGGAATCTGAATGTTCTCTGAGGTTTATTTCATTTTATTTTACTTTAAATGGGCACAATGAAGATGAATTTGGAGGAATAACAATCCAAACAAATACGAATTGTAAGTGATATAGGTGACACATGCTTTGGTATAAGTACCTGTCCTCCAGTATCTAGGAAACGGCTACACAGACACTACTAGTTTAATAGCTGTTCAGTCACACATAATGTTGAGCCACAAGACACTGTGTGTCATTTACATGTTGCTGCTGGAAGGAACGGTTGTAAAACAGAGGAGTCCAACCAACATTCCTCTGAGCTCAAGGAGCAATGTCTCTACCCCTCCCTCAGATTCCACCAAAAGCACAATGAAAACATTGTGGCAAACTTTAAAGAACTGCATGATGGAATATAGGGGAAGTAAAGATCATTACCTCATCCCAGCTAACATTTTAGCTAACATCCCAGCTAACATCACTGATGATGGGGTGTACAAACTATGAGTTCAAGTCTAAAAGCTTTTACGTGTCTGTGAAAAGTTGCATAACACAATGTAACACAGATGAACCATTCAGCGTGTAACAACATGGTGCTGTGTTTTTTTACAAAAATCTGTTAAGTCCAAAGGTGAATCATTCTAACACAAGAAGATAAAGCAGGTCTAATAGAGGGGAACATGATTTGCCACTAAGTTAAAACAGAAGGCAGTAGTTACAGGTGTGTGTCTGAAAGAAAGAAAAGCAGACAGATGGACACATGGACAAACAGACATCAATGAACACTGCATGTTAGAATATAGTGTGAGTAAATAGCTTGTTGTGTTGCAAGCATAAACTACCTGGTAGAATTCCCTTTGTAAAGAAGGAGCAGATGAAGACATTTTGTGTACACAAACGGGGTTCAACTTAGAGTGGGCATTTAGACATTATGAAATTAGAGGACAAAGTCACATTGTATGAATCTTTCAAGTGCTAATAGGTATGATGCAAATGTAGTAACAGTGACTGCAGATTAAAGAGAAGTACATCGTATCTCCTGACAGTAGGAAGACTGTACCTGGGCAACCTGAGGACGGACTGCTCCCCCTTGGTTCTTGATCATTAAAGCAGACTTGGATTAGAAACCCCACCCCTTCAAAGACAGGATACCTCCAACTAACGGACTATCCTCCCTGTCAGAAACACATGCCCTGCCCCTCAAGTTCACCTGAGGGAGGAGTGGCGTGGATACCTCTTCCTTTTATCAGATGCACCTGCAGTGCACTGTAACGATGTCCAGAGTTTGAGAAAGCTACTTTTTTTGGCCACAGCTCCCAGAATGCTCCAGCCAGAGTGGCCATCGTGGCTGTGGGATTCTCAGAATGGTAATCCAGAAAGGTAAATCACCAAGCGCTGAATATGAAGATTGTGCACACAGGCCTGTATACACAGTGGGCACCTTTACTTGCTTTTTCATTTGAAGCAGATGGGTTTTCATAACCTTAGTGGTCTCATGTCTCCTTTCTCCTCTCCATTCTTTTCCAGAAATGTCAGAACGTCATCTAGTGCTTAGATCTGTATCATCTTCTCAGCTTTCTGTTGTCTGTGGACATTAAGAATACTGAAATATCTGGGAGGGTACCACTGAGGCTCTTGAAATATAGATGACTAGTAACACAGATTGGCCCTATCCCTGTTCAAAGGGCAGCCACTTGTTGGTATGCACGTGCTCTTTCCCATGCCTTTACTGCTAATAATCATTTAAGTGCTTTACAGCCTTGATTGCTTTTGCCTCACAACAGCTTTGTGACTCACTCTAGTGTGGTTCCCATGAGGAGCAGAGGCCAAGAGATAGCGATTTGCCTGAGGCCACCCAGAGCATCCACGGGAGGCTTGGAATCTGTTGACAAGGACACCACAGTGGCTCTCCTGTCAGTTCCCAGAGGTTCTCTGTAACTATTCCATGTACCAAACTGTGGCTTTTAAACTGAAGCATATTGTAAGGTATTCTGGGGGAAAACATTCTCTCACATGGCAGCTCCTAAGAGACAAGCTTTCAGAAACATCCTGCCACTTTTATAGGTGATGAACCATAACCTATAAGAACCATAAGAATGTTTTTTAGAGGCCCTGATGGATGAGACCAAAGGTTGAACTAAGCCAGGATCTTGTTTCCCACAGTGGGCAACCAGATATCTCTGGGAAAACCACAAGCAGGACAGGAGGTCTACATAGCAATTTCCTCTATTGTTCCCCAGAAACACTTCACACCCCTTTACATAGATACATAAGTACACAGAAACATAGGACGCTGCCTTATAATGGCTAAAATTCTGTTGCCTAGCATAGTAAATTGCACTAGAGGAGGCTGACTGAATCAATGCGAATTTGGTGAGTCAACTCCTCTATACGCTGCATTGATTCAAATGGGCCTACTGTGATTCACTTTAGCATAGTAAGAGCATGTCCAGACAAACATTTCACCCCCCCCCCCCATTTGCTGCACTGCTGTGGTGGACTGGTCTGCTCTTTCTTTCAGCATCCACCTGACAAGCGGATCAATTTGCATCCCAACCCACACCTTTTTGAGCCCCTGTGAGGGGCTTCTACTTTTTTGGTATGGGTTAGTATGCTCTGGTTTAGTCCATTCCCAGCACATGCTGTTTTATTTTTATTATGTGTTGTTTGGTCTTCCCTGCCAGGAGCAGTTGGCATGCTATTTGGCAGGGGTTAATATTTGCATAGAGTGTCCTTTTGTTTGGATCATTGTTCAGTCTTTTCAGTGGTCTCCAAACTTTCTGGCTACTTCTTGTCACATCAAACTCTGTTATAGTGTCTATCCAGTGAGTTCTTTTTGTTTCTGAAAAAGTCAAGATCAAATTTCTTCCAGCTTCTACTGTATGTTCACTAAAAGGGTTTTCTTAAAAGTGTGCAATGTAAGTATTGGATGTGTGTTTCTAAGTGAGACCTGGGATATACTTGGTCCAGGACCCTTTTGGAATGGAGGCACAACAGCATTCCAAAATGGAACTTACAAATTGATCGTAGTTCTCTGCCTGAGGGGCAATCTGAGGAACAGCTGCATGGGGCATTGTTGTAAACCATGGGTTCTTAACCTATGGTCTGCAGACTCCCATGGGGCTGCTATGTCCTCACAGAGGGTCTGCAAGGGCTTGAAGAAATGTTATGATCTTCTGCAGTTAAAATTGAAAGGATGAATGAGTGAGTGAAAGAAAGAAAGAAAGCAGGAAAGGAAAGGTACAACAAATTCTTAATTTCTCTTGTTTGTTTGTGTAAACCTTGGGTTTTCTAATCTACTGCCTCCATTAAAAACAAATGAAAGTAAAAATCAGTTGTGAAAATAACTGTTTGATATTTCTGCACATGGTGAGAACATTTTAAAATTATATGGAATATTCCAATAAAAAATATTATAATAGAGTCCCTTAACACAAGGGTCCCCAACCCCCGGTCCATAGTCCTATGCCAGTCCATGGGCTTTGCAGCACCCGGCCACGAAGACAGATCTCGGGTGGGTGTAGTGGGCTTGTGTGCATGCGCATGTGCGCACCACATGCACCTGTGAGTGCACCACGTTCATCAGCAAATGTGCCATGCCCACCTGTGAGTGTGGGGGTGCCCCCCCCACAGACCCCACTCCCCCCAACTGGTCCACGGTTCCAAAAAGGTTGGGCACCACTGCCTTACCAGATTAATTTATTTCTCCTTTCTCTCCAAATCTGATGTCCCTTCCTGAGAAACTTTAAATAAATATTTGAAGCACTTCAGGGTTTAAAATCTTAAGTCTTGATGATTAAAGGGGGCATGTGATAAAGAAAAGATGGTGTTACAGACTGCTGCTGTAAACTTTTCCCAGTTGGCATTTTTGGAATTACACCTCCAGAATGGTACAGACTGAGATTAGATAACTGAGTAAACCTGACATAGGATGAATCTGCGCTGAATGCTTGTGATTGGATCCCTAATCACTCTTAATGCACTGTTGAGCTATAGGCTTATTAACAAAAATTAGATCCAGATAGTAGTCTCGCGGACACCCGCCACTGTTGAATGAACTGGGTTGTTTAGGATTATGTACAAGGCACATTGAATGGGATTCCACCTATTTTATAATGGCTTTGTCATTTTCGCCACCGTGTTTATACCCCCAAATGTTGCTACGGCTGTTCAAATCTCCAACATTTCAGCTTTCTGTATAAGACAGCTTCTTAAAGCAGAATGATATATCAGGTGGGTTATAAGTTGATGTTACTATACATGCAACCAGTTCCACTGTCAAGATTTCTACACTGTCCTCCTCACTATAGGGTAAGACGAATACCTGGTCTTACAAAAATGGCATTTCCGTATTGTTTGTGGGGCCAGTCACAACTAGACACATCCGAGGAACTTTTGATTGACACAGATCAGTCTTTTTGTGAGCTTCTTGGACACAAAGGAGGCCACATTCATAGCAAAGGAATCCTCTTTAGATGAAGAGATGTCCTCTATATTAATAGAAATTATTGGCAGAATGATGATAAATATGGGTGTATTCAAATCCACATACTTAGGTATTATTTTTGCTCATCTGATATCTTCCTTTTTTAATTGTAGCCCTGAATTAAATTCTAGCCCTTGGTTCAGTGGAATTCTCTTCATTTCAAAAAATGTTACTTCTTGCTGCCTCACGTGTCAGTGGAATTCCTTCCTTCCTGCACCCATGGGCACCTGGCTCTTTTTAAAGTAAGCAGACTCCTTGGGAAATTCAAGTTTTCTGCCTGAGCTCCAGGCCGAGGAGATGCGGTTACTTGTGGAATGGTTAGGCCACAAACATTGCACAAGCATCAGAAATTGACATTTCTAGGCATGATGTAGAAGGAAGCAGGCTTTTCAAATGCTTATCTGGCACTTTGGTTTTGAAATGTGGAAGTTGACAATTAGATAATCTCTGAGCTCCCCAAAATTGTGCAATCAGGAGAAGACAATTGCTACAGATGGACAGATTTTTGGTGATGTCAATCAGTGTAACTATCAGGGAAGAAGGGAAAAAGAGGGTGTTTCTTCAAGATCCATTTTGACAGGGACACACCATGTATGAACTTTTAAGATGGTTCCATGTACAGTAATGGCAAAAGCAATGCTGGGCTGCTTTGCACTAGTCATTTCATAGGGAATCATTATGAGGGGAGGGTTCTATGTGGCAGAAGACTGCATTTGTCATCCTTCTTGTATATCCAGTACTTTTTTTCTCTCTCCAGCAGAAAGTCCAATGTTTTTGAGAAGAATGACAGAGTAGCATAATGGCTACATGTATAGGTGACCTTGGAACTATTTTTCCATTTTTTTTAAAAAAAGAGAAGGAGTTGTTATGATGTAGCTGGCTGGATAACTGAGGGAGCTAAAGTACCTGGCTGCAGAATTAGGGGTTGGAAATTTAATTCCCCGCCATGCCTTGTAAGAGAAGAAACAGCCCGTGTGGTCCTGGGCAAGCTGTACAGTCCTAGAGTGCCCTCAGAACATGGCACTGATCAACCACTCACTTCTGAATACTACTTAATACCTGAGAAGGGCCAATAAGCATTGCAATGGATATTGTTTTTTTTAAAAAAATGATATTTTAATGAGTTGCTAACATTACTTTCAGGTGATTTCTTTAACATCTGAAAACATTTGTGAAACGCTTATATGAAAGAGTGCTACAGCACTATAATCCCCTTAATACTAATTGCAAAAATTTAAAATACCTTGCCCATGAGAATGGTAACTTCCACACTCACAGCAGTGACATCACACCCACTGGTATGGATAAAACCTAACTGATTATGCAGACCAACAGCAGTATCATCCCTAACAGTGTGGGAAATCAATGTCAGCTCTGCTTCTAGCTGGCTGTAAAAGAGCAACTATCCCATGGTGCCATCAGGAAACTATCCTGGTGAATCTATGTATGCATTACAGAAGCTTATAAACAACACATTTTGCAACTTCTGCTTCCAATAAAACCAGCAAAGCTTTGGTTACAGCATTCTTTTCATGTCCTTACCTGGAGATTCCTGGCATTCCCTTGTGGTCTCCCACCCAAGAACAAGCCAGCTCCAAACTTGCTTAACTTCTGCAATCAGATAAGTTCAGCTTTATTAAGGGTTTTACAGGGACAGGGATCCATGCATTCTGGCCCTCTCCTTTAGTGTTGCCTCTGTTATTATACCAAGTGAAGCAGTTCTTCTAGGTAGCAAATTGGGTGTATGTGTGTATCAATGCACAGCACATACTTATTTCCTTTGTTGTTATATTTTTATTGCCACATCTTGGGGCATTTTCTGCCCTATATGCCAAAATAACTTGGCTTATTTGGGGGGAGGGGCTACAGATCTGTACTGGGGTAAATTTCGGACAGCACCATTCCCTGCTCTGTTTCAGTGGGTGTGATGTCACTGCTGTGAGTGTGGAAGTTACCATTCTCATGGGCAGGGTATTTATCCTGTTTACTATCCTCCTTGTGCTCAAATGTAGTATTCCCCCCCCCCCAGTCCCTTAAATCCCAGGGAGGTCTGAAGGGTGGGAAAACACAGAAGGTGGCATGTTGAAGGGGATGTACTTTGGTGCCCAGTAAAATTTCATGAAAGACCTGAAAACAGCATGAAAAAACCCTTGTCTGGAAACAGCTCTAGTAGCTGAAATCCAGTAAGAAGTTGCAACTAGAGCAATCCCATTGAATCAGTAAGTATTTGAGTCAACAGCTGGGTAAGTTCCATTGATTCAATTGGCCTGTTTTAGTCATGAATTTGCTACTGAATTTCAGCCAGTGCTTTTGGATTTCTTGTAGTACAAATCCTATAATTCTTCAGTCTGGGAGTTCTACTTGATTTACACACATCTTACTGACATTTAAATGTGGCTTACTGAGGAGAAAATGCCTGAACTAGAACACTTTGAGGCTTAGCCGCCTAGAGTGGTCCAGTGGTCCAGATAGGCGGGGTATAAATCAAATAAATAAATAAAATAAATAAATTAGCTAGGCCTAGCTCAGTCTTGTCTTCAGAAAGAAAGCTCCCAGCTAGCATCAGAACAGGAACAGAAACCTTAGATGGAGCTAGGCCTAGTTAAAAGTTGAAGCCTTCCAGTTTAGACCTTTTCTCCCAGGTGAGCCTCAGTAAAATCTCTGCAAGGTGTGTATAAGTCAGGCAGAGTTCCCAGAATGAGAAATTATGGATTTTGTACTACAAAGCCATCTCACAATTCAATCCCTACTACCCATGTAAGCCTCCACCAAAAAGTCCTTGGTTTATATGGCTCTTTGTTCCCAATTCACTTTTCTCATAAATGGCTTTCTTTACCCTCTCCACCTCTCCTGATGGACAATTATTTTGTTTTGTTACAGTATGATAATTATTGGAAGAGATTTATTTTATTTTATTTATGTGCCACCTTTCTCCTCATAGGGGGCCCCAGTAATTTGGTCCTCCAGTAAATCTCCATGAAATACTGTACAGTACTTGATCACTGCATGATAAAAGTCTCGTCTGAGAGAGATTCCAGAGGGCTAGCTGCATTAGTCTGCTGCAGGCAAGACAGAGAAAGCACCTTGCAGCACTTTGAATCCTAAAAATCAGAGAGTTTCCATGGGCCAAAGCAAGTGCTTGAAAATGAGCTTCACCTAGATTTGATAAATGACCTTTCTACAAAAGAACACTTCTGACAAGGGCACACTTACCTAAGGAATGCTCTCCTTTCAAGAGATCACAGCCACTAAAGAATAACAGGCTAGTGGAACAGCCATGAAAAAAAGCAGTTTAGTTTTCTCTGTAGATCTTATCCGGGCTTTCTAAATTGTACCCTAGGGCACTTCACCTGAAGTGAGGCCTAGATTGTTGGAGAACAAAAGAATTCCCTTGAAGGTAGAAGTTTGCTGGTGAAGGAAGGGTGTCATTGAGTACAACCCAAGAGACATTAAGTTGTGCATGCCTCCCACTGAAATTGGTTGCATTGGGTGCTGAGCTATAAGCACCAAAGGAGTGAGGACAGCCGCAGAGCTCAAAAAGCTACTTCTTTGGATGACAGTCTCCAGAATCCCCAGGTGTCATGGCTATTGGCCATGCTGTCTAGGGACTAGTGGGAGTTAGGGTTAATTTTGGTGTTAATCTTCTTATGGCTCTAGAGCAGTGGTTCCCAGCTTTGGGTCTCTAAGCGTTCTTGGACTAAACTCCCAGAAGCCTTCACCACTAGGTGTGCTGGCCAGTTTTTTTTTTTTTTTTTTTTTTTTTTTTTTTTTTTTTGAGGAGATATAGACCAAAGTTGGGAACCATTGCTCTAGACAGAAAAAAAATGAGCATAAATTGCATTGTTTCTTTTTCTCCTCTTCTCTTAATACCTGAAGTGAAGTCTCCCACAAAATATCCCCACAATAGGCCAATGTGTATGTTATGTGCCATCAAGTTGGAGCTGAGCTACAGTAACCCTTAGAGGGCTTTCAAGGAAAGTGAGATATACCTAAGGTGTGGTTTTAATGGTTTGGGTCCTCAAGACATGGCTCCTTCCAAGTGGAACTGCCTCTCCTACCTGTGCTTCCCAGGCTGGATGCTTGAGGTTGCCAACCCCAAGAGGTGCCCGAAAGGAAAGAACAAGAACCTGGGCCTATGCTTTGTTTGCTCTTCAGTAGCAGAATGAACTTCTATCCAAAATTCACCAGTTTCCTTCCTTGGTAGCATTCAAGAAATCTTTGGAAACGTTTCTATTCAAGCAGGCTTTTCAATCCATTTCATCTAATAGCCGCTGATCATGCGTATTTGACAGTTGCCGTTGCCGCATGTTTTTAATGTTTAGTGTTTATTCACTTTGAATTTTATTCATTGATTAATTTAATTTACTGTGGTTGCTTTTTGATCATTTGTTCTCTTAATTTTATTTTATGATGTCATGTTATTTTGTCATGTTGGTGTTTTATGATTATCAATTATGTTTTGTTCTCTGTTGTACACCACTCAGCGTGGCCCCAGGCAAGATGATGTGGTTGAAAAGTCCAATCGATCGATCGATCGATAAATGCCAGTTCCAAAACTGAAAAACCAAGCAGTGATTCCAGCCCCGATCGCCTCTTTGTCCTTTGCTCTGTCCACTGCATCAGTGATTCCCATCCCTGAGTAATCCAGATCTTCTTGGACTCCCAGAAACCCTGGCCAGCATAGCTGGCGGTGAAGGCTTCTGGAAATTGCAGTCCAAGGACCAGGGTTGGGAGCCACTGCACAACATCATGCTGGATGTCCTTACCATAGGGCTATTGTCACTGTTGTAATCATGTACCGTCAAGTTTCCTTCAACTTAAGGTGACTGTATGAATGAGTGATCTCCAGAATGCCCTATCATTAAAAGCTGTGCTATTCACACTCAAGGCTGTGGATTCCTTTATGGAATCAATCCATCTCACATTTCCTTTTTTTCCTGCTGCCTTCAGCTCTTCCTAGAACTGTTGTCTTTTCCAGCTGAGTGGTGTCTGCTCACGTTACGATCAAAGTGTGACAGCCTCTATTTTTGCCATTTTTACTTTTAGAGAGAATTCAGGCTTGGTTTGATTTGGGACCCACTTGTTTGGCTTTCTTATGGTCCAGGGTGTCGGGGAAAGCTCTTCTCCAGAACTATATTTCAAATGAATCATTTTTCCCCCCTTGCCTATGGCTATAGGGCCCAGAAATCATCTGGGGCTAATGGATCTCGGTGCCATGGCAGTTGTTGTCAGTGTGTTTCCAAATCCAAGCTGCCAAATGATGTTGCTGCTAACCTTGAACACCTTAAATAGTTTCAGGGCCAAGCAATTTGACGGCCCACCTATACTGTACTACTAAACTGCCTACAATTTGAAGTCATTGGAGGATATCCTTCTATTTGCCATCTCACTGAGGAGAAGAACACAAGGACTGGGCAAGCTAGTCATGATGTCATGCTTTTTGGAACCAATTAGCAGATAGGGGTAAGTCAGGTGCTGTCTTTGCAGACCTTCAGGAATTCCTGAAAGAGGTAGTCATTCTTGTGAGTTTTATGGGATTGCTTGATGGAAATGTTTTTTGTGAATAGTTGATCTGAATGCTTGTAGTTGGCTGGTTTATGTCTGCCATCTGACTTCCATTGATTGGATTTTAATTATGCGTTATTGATGTTTTATGAATGTTCTCAGCTGCCCTGAGAGGCCTTTGGGGGCAGCCTGTAAGCAGCCTTAAATAAATGGATCTCACTACGAGAGAGATACATGAATCCCACTGCATGCATTATAATAGAACTGGGGAATGCCAGAGAATTAATTAACCAGTGGCATTTCCTATTGACCCTGCTTCATTATCGTGCAGAGTCCAGCTCTGACAAAGCTTTTAAGAAGAGAATTAACAATCATGCTAGTTACTTGTATCGGTTAAACTGTGAAAGACACCAGAGCCTGGGAAGCGGGTTACCTCTAGAGCCTTTAACACTGTGTATGTTGCCTGGGAGGGGGCACCCTCCCAGTAGCTAGTCAGCTTCTCTGAAAAAGACTGAAAAATTGTCAGATGCATTATTTGTTTGGGACTGCTTCCCCCCCCCCAACAAATGTGTAACCAGAACATAGCTGAAATGCATAAACCTGTGCACAGTGTGGAAAAAGAAGATAGAGTAAAATTCAAAATACTGCCAGAATCTCTCTTCTGTCTCACCATTTCACCGTAGTGTGAGACTCAGGACAGACAAAATAGCAGGAGCTCCCTTTTCACCAAAAAACACGATCCAACTATGGAATCCATTTCCTCAGGGTGGAGTGATGGCCTCTAACTTAGATAGTTTTCCAAAAAGATTAGAGAAAGTTATGCTAAAGAAGTTTGTCAATGACCGTTAGCTATGATGGCTGAACAGTACCTGCAGGCACCATACCTCTGAATATGATTTGCTGGGGAACATCTGTGAGAAGATGCTGTTGCCCTCCTGTCCAGCGTCTGGGCCTCCCTGAGGCCACTGTGGGGAACAGGATGCTGGATCAGATAGGCCTTGATCCATGGCACTTCTTATATTCTTGTGTGAAAGCTGCTGCAATGAAACAGTGTGTCCTGGAGGGAATGAACCAGGGATTTTTGTTTTATGACTGGTTTAGCCTCTGTGGTATATGTATATCAACAAACTTATAAAATTGCCCCTATTCTTGGTGCTTGGATTCCACTGCCCTTTTTTGCACAGCGAACATGAGCACATTGATTTGACTTCCCTTGATATCCTTGGGGAAACAGGAAGGCAGCGCACAGCACGAAGGTCCAGGCATGTGGTGCACAAGCCAAAAACATGTGAACAGCTTGTTTTAGCCTATGAAGCTTGTGGGAGGTGAACTTGTTTTCTTAGTCTTATCAGTCCAGTTTGAAATATCTATGCAGCCAGACAGGTTCTCTGTCACAAGAGGTTAAGAAAGATGAGGTAACTATTTCAACAAGGCTCTTTGCAAAGCTGATATCGGGAGAGAAGGAGTGGCAAGCCCATGCACTGAGAGAAATAAACCTAGGGTTTGGAACTGTAAACTTATTTCCTCAGCGTGGAGTATTTTTATATATCACCTTTCATTTGTTCCTCAAGTAAAATCCCTAAGGAGAGCCAATTTGCATTTATACACAAGGATCACTTTTAATGGCTTGTCTATTTCGGTAGCCTTAAAGAAAACACATGGGAAGGATTGTTTGCTAGTATTTAGATGTATTCAAATTGCCCCTTCTTTGAATTTGCATACATCTGAAATTTCTGGGAAGTAGATAATTAAGAAGCCAAACTAGGACAACCTGCACATGATCACACCCTGCACTACAGGCCACAGTTTGGAAATGCAACTTTTTGGAAGAGTTACCAGTCAGTAGCTAGAAAACTAAACTTCTAAACACCGACTACAACTAGCATTCAGAGACAAAAAAAACTAAGTGGTACTGCTGCAAAACAATAATCCCAAACCCTCAAAGGTTTCGTTTGCCTCAATTATGCAAGGTAGTTTGGATCCAGATTAACACTACAACCCTATTCTTGATGGTTGTTGTGGGTTTTTCGGGCTCTTTGGCCATTTCTGAAGGTTGTTCTTCCTAACGTTTCGCCAGTCTCTGTGGCCGGCATCTTCAGAGGACAGGAGTCAGAACTCTGTCTGTGCTCTGGTGCAGTTTGTTTGGAAAGTTGAGTATTTATAGATGTAGTAGGGCTGGTCCTGTTTAGGTCCTGTGAAAACGACTGTGCAAATTTACTCATGACAAGAGTTCTGTAAAAACAAAATAAAAAGAAAAATGTGAGGAGTCGAAAGATTCTGTAAAGATCCACTCTTCTCATTTGATATAAGCTTTCATGAACGGTAGCCCATTTCTTCAGATGTGTCACCTCCCCAGAAAGTTTCATAGTTTTCTAGAAACACCAGTATAATAAGAATGATAGTGTGTGGGTGTGTGTGTGTGTGAATTAAAAGTATTCAATGTACAGGAATTTTCCATTTTGATATTGGGCACTTTACTAAGGCTTTCTATGGAAATGTTGGGGAGCAAAAGGTAAAGAAAGGAAGGAAAGTTTTTTTTTCTCCAAGTATCTCTCAGCAGTGATTGATTGTTTTAACTTGGTGAGATTTACTTGAGTTGCTGCTTAGCGTTTGCAGGTCTGCTAATGGGGTTTGAGCGAAACAACGTAGAGAAAACAAGCTGCATATCTTGAAGATTAACTCATTAAAACAATGAAATATTCCAAAGTGTCCACCAAGAGAGGAAATGTCCTGCTCCATCTTTGCGTGATGGATTTGACTGTGTTTCTCATGCTTTCATTTAACCACTAACTCAGGGGTGGAGTACTTGTTTTCCACGAACAGCATTCAGTCTCTTCTCTCCAGGTAGTGGCGGGAAAAAATAGAAATCCTGGGGAGGCAGCACCAATCAGAATGACCATTGATCATGGCTGAGCCAGAAAATGAAACCAAAAGAAGCTAAAAAAAAAAAAATCTGCTTGTGTCTTTGTAAAACCTGTTCTTGGTAGAAGGTGGCCCTACATCTTGTTTAAAATGGGAAATTAACATTTATTGCAGGAATTTGGATTTTTTGTTCATGCTGGTTTCTAATCTTCCTGTTTCGTTATGCTGCTGTGACCCTCCTTTTTGGCCTGCCACTGTTATTCAGTCACTTGTGATGAAGTCACAAATATAGTTTGTATTTGGAGAGGCACACCCAGAGTTGTGACTCAGACAGGTACACGACAGGTGGCCTTCCCTGAGGGAGATAGGCATTACAGTACTCTTCTGTACTTTATTTGAAAAGTAAACATTTGGGGGATGATTAGGGATCTAAGACGTAGAGATTGGAAAGGTTACTTTTTGTACTGCAACCTCCACAGTCCCCCAGACACCTGTCTAGTGATCACGTCGGCTCTCCCTTTGAGGAAAATGTTTAGGTTTTGAGCAAAAGCCCTGTATTTTCTGCAAAGATGCAAGTTTTCTGCCCAATGCCCCGGCCCAACGCTGCTTGCTGACCTGATCGTTCGACTTTTGTAAAGCAGTGAAAAAATCTCACTGTAGCTGATAATTTTGTTAATATGTGTCAGGACTCAGTCTTTCATCTAAGTTGAAAAAATTTGGGAGGGTTCATTTCTTCCCTAGCCTGTAAGCACATCTCCCAACTAAAGTCTGAATAAAACTTAAAACAAGCATGGTATGTGTGTGATGTGGGGAAAGTATGTGTTTTCTCTCCTAATACTTGAACCCATGGCCATCTAGTAAAACTGAATAGTGGGGGAATTTGAAGAAAACCCGGGAAGTACTTCTCTACATTAAGCTGTGTAGCATTCACTACCATGAGATGTAGCAACGGCTGCCATTTTGGATGGCTTTAAAATGGGATTCCACTGCCTCATGGAGAGAATTGCTCTCAAAATGGCCACCATTCAGGTCGTCCCTCCAAATTTTAGCTGAGCTAGCCCTCATGTCCTACTTGAGGGCTTCTTTATTATTTCAGTTGTTTATTCATTTATTTATTTATTTTATTTATAGCCTGCCCAGGGCTTCTTGCAAGATTAAAACAAAATTATATTTAAAGGCTAAAAAAAACCACAATTATAGTATTAAAGAATAATGTGATCCATTTAATGATTACATGGCTAATGTTTTTATGGCTATCTGGCGGTGGTTCGCTGTGTGAACATGATGCTCGCTTGAGAGGCATTAGGTCTACTCCGGCAGGGTGCTTTGACAGGAGTCGTGGCACTGCTGGAGGCTGCACTTAGATTGTTCCCCTGATTTCCATCCCTCTGTGAAAGCTGCTCTTAGGCCCCAGCAGGGAGACGAATGCAAGCACCCGCGGAGGGGCTTCTAGCCCTCTTCCTCTTAATGGAGGGGACATGGCCTATTGGCTTAACAGCCCTCCCTCCAGAGCTGTGGCTTTGGAAAGGGCAACAGCAGCAACAATAGCAATTGTTGGAATTGTAAGTTTTATTCTCATCATAAACATCCTAATCATCATTTAAAAAAAGAAGTTGTGGGACTAATCTCCCTCCCGCGCGTCCCTCCCAATTGCAGCAGCAAATCCATAGAAGGCTGATGAATTTGGAGTGGGGGTGGTAAAGCAGGGGAGGCACCGGCTGTCAATCTCCATAGCACTTTTGAGACTGTGGCTCTGCCTGCGCAGATTCTGGAATTGACACCCTTCTCTTCCTCCTCCTTGCATCTCAGCAAGAAATCCAAAGCAAAGCGTGCTGCTTATAGACCACCCCATAGTGTCTAAAGCAGTGGTCCCCAATCTTTTTAATGCCAGGGACCGGTTTTGTTGAAAACCATTCTTCCAAGGACCGGGGGGGGGGGGGGGGCTGCCGCCACCAGTGTCCATGCGTGGGGGTACTTGTTATGTAGTAGTATGCTATGTCATCATTTAAAATGCCTCTGAGGAATCCCAAATAAAGATCAGCTATGCTAGTATGGTAGGTCTATCCTGACATTTTCTTAGTCACATCCTGCAGCAGAAGCCATGGTCCACAGAGAGCTTTCAAAGCATCAGAGAGACCTCATTGTTAAAAATAGTACCAGTAAGAAGAAGGATATAAAAGAATTTCCAAGGCATTAGATATGCCATGGAATACAGTGAAGACAGTCATCATCAAGTGGAGAAAATATTGCACAACAGTGACATTACCAAGAACTGGACATTACCAAGAACTGCAAAATTAATGAAAAAACTAGAAGAAAATTGGTCAGGTCAGGGAGGCTGCCAAGAGGCCTACAGCAACATTAAAGGAGCTGCAGGAATATCTGGCAAGTACTGGCTGTGTGGTACATGTGACAACAATCTCCTGTATTCTTCATATGTCTGGGCTATGGGGTAAAGTTGCAAGATGGAAGCCTTTTCTTATGAAGAAAAACATCCAAGCCTGACTAAATTTTTCAAAAACACAACTGTAGTCTCCCAAAAGCATGTGGGAAAAAGTGTTATGGTCTGATGAAACCAAGGTTGAACTTTTCGACCATAATCCCAAAAGATCTGTTTGGTGCAAAAACAACACTGCGCATCACCAAAAGAACACCATACCCACAGTGAAGCATGGTGGTGGCAGCATCATTCTTTGGGGCTATTTTTCTTCAGCTGGGACAGGGACCTTAGTCAAGCTAGAGAGAATTATGAACAGTTCCAAATATCAGTCAATATTGGCACAAAACCTTCAGGCTTCTGCTGGGAAGCTGAACATGAGGAGGAACTTCATCTTTCAGCATGACAATGACCCAAATCATACATCCAAATCAACAGAGGAATGGCTTCACCAGAAGAAGATTAACCTTTTGGAATGGCCCAGCTAGAACCCAGACCTGAATCGATTGAATATCTTTGGGGTGATCTGGAGAGGGCTGTGCACAGGAGGCACCCTTGCCATCTCACAGATTTGGAGCATTTTTGCAAAGAAGAGTGGGCAAATATTCCCGAAACAAGATGAGCCATACTGATGGACTCAAACCTAAAAAGGCTGAGTGCTGTAATAAAATCAATAAGGTGCTTCGACAAAGTATTGGTTTAAGGGTGTGCACACATATGCAACCATTATTTCAGTTTTTTTTTTACTTCCCTCCACTTAAAAGATTTCAGTTTGTTGTTTGAGTTGTACAGTTCAGAAGTCTCATTAAAGGTGGAAAAAGTTCTGAAATGATTAATCTTTGTCTCTCTTTTTTTTACATCACAGACAATTGACATTTTAACAGGGGTGTGCAAACTTTTTATATCCACTGTATTTGTTTGACCTTTTTTAGTACAGTGGGGTCTCTACTTAAGAACGTCTCTACTTAAGAACAATCCAACTTAAGAACAGCTCCATTTGCTAAATTTTGCTTCTACTTGAGAACAGAAATCCAAGATAAGAACAGGAAAAAAAACCCTTTCCTGCTCTTTTTTTAACCTTAGGTCATCTTAGGTTAAAAAAAATTCTCCCCCTAGTGGTAGAGTACGTATTAACCAGCTTTGCATTAGTTCCTATGGGAACTAATGCTTCAATGTACGAATGCACCTCTACATAACAAAAAAATAGCCAGAACGGATTAATTGGTTTTCAGTCCATTCCTATGGGAAATTTTGCTTCAACTTAAGAACGTTTCAACTTAAGAACACCATTCCAAAACGGACTAAGTTCTTAAGTAGAGGTTCCACTGTAGTTTCTATGGACGGAAAAGAGCAGATACGGATTAAATGGTTTTCAATGCATTCCTATGGGAAATGCAGATTCAACATAAGAACTTTTCAACTTGAGAACCACCTTCCAATACGGATTAAGTTCTTAAGTAGAGACCCCACTGTACTGTATTTATATGCTCACTTGGGTTAGCCTTAATTTTGTCTTTTAATGTTGTAAGCTGCCTTAGTTCCTTTCAAGGAGAAAGATGTGGTAAAAATATTTTAAGTAAATAAATAAGTCCACATTAAGACTCATTAAGAACAGAAGCAGGCAACCTGATGCCCCTCCAGACATTTCAGACTACAATCTCCATCATTCCCAAATACTAGCCATGCTGTCTGGGGTACAATTGGGACCTATGAGTTTTACAAAAGACTTGCCTTGGGAGGAGAATCATCAAAGATTCATTAAAAAACCAACACCTCCACATGTTTTCAGAATGTGCACACCCAACTGCACCAGTGCCAAGTTCTACATGAATGGAAGAATGCTTCCAGATTAGTTTTTTATTGTGAATTCATTCTGCTTCAAACATTCAGTTTTACTAGGGAGAGGCCAGTGTTGAGGTCTCTCTTTTGTAACCCTACCCTATTTTCTCAGATTTTCTTCTGTCTCATAGCCTAGAAACACTATACAGTATTTAGGAGAGAAAAATTAATACCTTGTCTTGTTGCAGGCAACCCGGAAGGCACGGGAGGGCAGGGGAAGGCAGGCAACTGGGTGTGTGTGTGTGGGTGCACGCACGTGGTTTGGAAAGGGAGAAGGAGGCAATGGGGTCCATGCTTCCAGGCAGGCAACCTGGAAGGCAGGGGAAGGCAGGCGGTTGGGGTGGGGGTGGGGATTGGGCAGGGGGTGCGCGCGCATGTGTGTGTATGTTTTGGAAGGCGAGAAGGAGGCAATGGGGTCTGCGCCAGGGAATGGAGAGCCAGGCGATCGGGCGGGCAGGTGTTTGTGTCTGTGTATGTCTGTGTGTTTTGGAAGGGGAGAAGGCGGGTGGGCAGGCGGGGGGGCAGAGGTCCATGTCCACGGCCCAGTTAAAGGAAGCCCACGGACCAGCACTGGGCCGCGGACTGGGGGTTAGGGACCCCTGGTCTAAAGCACTCTCTGGTCAGTTTACAATTTAATTATGCAGGCTACACATTGCTTCCCCCCCCCCAAGTAAGCTGAGTACTCAATTTACCAACCCCAGAAGGATGGGATGCTGAGTGAACCTTTAACTGGCTACTTGGAGTTAAACCTGGGTCATGAGCAGAGATCTGGCTGCAGTACTGCAGTTTAACCATTTACCACCAGAAGCCTCCTCAGACTATTTAATGAGATGGTGCGGAGAAATTATTGCCATTTTCTCCACACCAAACATGGATGGCAAGGGACACATGAGTGATACTGGGGAAGGGACTGGGGGTGGTGGCTTATAGTTCCCAGCATGATTCCCAGCTTCTTCACCAGGCCACAGAATTACACAATAGTTGGGTCACATAAAAAAAAGACAACACTTCAGTTGCAGTGGAAGTGTCCCCAATCTCTTATCCCCAACACGAGACAAATATTTGACTCAAGTATGGGTACACACGAGTAAAGGGATTTTGTCTGCCATTTTTAACCCATAACAACTAAAGCAAAAATATGGCACAGGTCTCCTTTAATGCACCATCCTCCTTTGTGCCTCCCCTTCATTTTTCGCATCCTCTGTGGTGCTCTACTAAAATGTGCAGTCCACGCCTCCCTGTTTGCAGGGAGGACAGCCTGCTTTTGCTGGCAATGGGATCTGCTGGGGGACTGGGGAGGAGGAGGTGACATCAGCTTAACCTTTCTTCTGAGCTCCAAGAACAAGCCAAGGCAGTACATGTGGGACTTCTGCAGAAAAGCTTGCGCAGCTGCAGAGGAAAGACCTTTTTCTGGCCCCTTAGTATGAGAGATTTCTTGTTTTCCTTGCAAAGCAAAAAGAAGAAGCAACTGGCTAACCGTACCATTTTTCAGAGGTCCTCCTTCCCTTTCATAAAATGCGTGGGTTTTTAGCTATGCTCTCTTCATCACTGCCTGGGATTCATTAATTCTGACTAAGTGTAAAGGCCATCGTTCTGGTACAGGGTCCAAAATGAAGTGAGGAAAAGAATGAGGTGGAGTGACAGAATGTATACCTGTATCCAACTCTCATAGGTGGGCTTCTCAAAGAGGTGCTGAGCTTCTTTTTGAATGTTCGGCACAAATGCATCTGCTAGAATAGAAACCTATAGTCGATTTTGCATCTAAGCATGAATAATAATAAGAGACAGAAATGAATCCCGTAATTAAACTTGTCTTCTCCCTGCTAGCTCCAGGATACACCCTTCCCTTCCCATTGTATTGAATGAAGACAGCTGGGGTCCATCCTCAAGGGATCTCCGTTCACTTCCTTTATACTGATGCTAGTCAGAGCCTGATAATAGAGTCTTATTTACTGCGCCCTGCTCTGTTTACAGTCTCTAGCGCTAGCCAGGTGTTAAAGGTGTGAGCGTTCTCAATGCCTTTGGGTGGGAACATTTTGCTTTGCCTGCTCCAGCATTTTCGCCACAGGATCACGACATGTCTTTTCCTCTCTACTTTTGTAATTATGCAAGAAAACTGTTAACAAGTACAGCATCATCGATAGTTTAAGTGAATTCACTGTCTATAGACAAGGAAGGAAGGAAGGAAGGAAGGAAGGAAGGAAGGAAGGAAGGAAGGAAGGAAGGAAGGAAGGAAGGAAGGAAGGAAGGAAGGAAGGAAGGAAGGAACGAACAAACAAACAAACAAACAAACAAACAAACAAACAAACAAAGGAACAAACAAAGGAACAAACAAAGGAACGAAGGAAGGAAAAGGAAAAAGAAAGAAAATTGCTTGTCATTCTTGCTTCCTGCTGATAATCTGCTCCATTTTGTTGCCAGTGCTAGATACGACACTGGAGCTCTTTTATTTCTGGTTGCTGAAATCCTGTTGTGAAGCCTGGTCTACGCAAGGGGAAGGATGCCATTGGCACTGGCAATTTGCCACTGATGCACACCATGTGATGAAGTCACTGCACCACAAAATGATAAAAGGAAGCCTTCAGTGACATAATTCTTGTTGCCCAAAAGGATTCAGTCATTATTTTCACTGTCTGATTAGCCACTGTTTGAACAGAATACTCAATCAGCTAGGCCAGTGGATGACTCTACCATAACTCCTTATAGTTCAAGACACAACCTACCGGTAACTCTTTCCTGTTCCACAGCTCCATTCCTCTTCATGGCTCCAAAGATCCAACAGAATTCTTACATTCCTTAAAAATAAAAAGGAAAACAATTAGAGGTGTATATGTGGCATCTGAGGAACAATGTAAGCTGTAAGTTATCTACTCTAACAACAACATGCCAATAACTTGATTCTGACTTACGGCAAATTTTTCCAGAGTGTTCTGAGTAGAAAGCACTCAGATGTTGTTTTAGCATTTCCTTCTTCTTGGGCACCCTGGAACTGCGCAACTTGCCCAAGGCCACACAGGCTGGCTCATTTCCTGGGACACACACTGTGGAATTGAACTCCCAACCTCTTGGTTAGCAGGCAGATGCCTAGCTCACATAGCGCTCTAGACTTACATTGTTTTGGTTATTGGCCACCTACGGAGATTAAAAACATATTTCTGGAAGGCAGAACATACAGCTTATTATATAAACAAATATCAGACAGACGCTGTTGGCACCATAGTACAGAACACTGTAGTCCTCAATGCTGTCCAAAAAACAGTTTTTCATTATGGCACTTGCCATGGAGCTTGTCTGTACAACTTGTGACACATATACCACACCAAACGGAGCCCACTAATCTTGCTTTCTGTCTTGATGGGTAATTAGCAGGTTTTCTATGGTTTGGTGCAGTAGGTAGCAAAAGCAGGAGATTTCCTCAAGATTGTCTGTAGCTGTTAGGATCAATTCTGCTTGGCAGTTACAGGTTGTGCAAACCTGGAGTATGAAGATGATGTCCCCTTCTCGCTCAGTCACTTTCTCTTCTTCCATCCAGTGTGTGCTGTATAAAAATGTTGATTTTTGTTGGGTTTTTGTGAAATTTCCTTGTTGCACTAATGTTATTTATTAATTTTTATTTATTTGATTTATACCCTGCCTATCTGGCCTATAAGACCACTCTTTTCTGTCCTAGAGTTGGCGCAAGACATTTTACCACCTGAGCAAGAGTTGAGATAACAATCTCTCTCTCTGTCTCACGTGCACACACATTTGCAGACATGTGTCTACACCCACCCATTGACATAAAAATGCACAATGCCCAAAGCCTAAAAGGTTATTTTGGCAAATGAAGCAGAAAACCTACAACTTCCTTGCCCCCTCCCAAGGTATAAAGGAACCAACTCAGGGCACCAAGGTGGCTGAGCTGACAAACTAACTGAAACTGTGTTGAATCCATGCCAACCTAAGTAAGTTGTAAATTACTTGAAACTACTTTCTCCCTCCATAAAGCAAGGTGGCTGTCCAACGAGGCCTTACAAATAGCAGAGAAGAGAAGGGAAACAAACAAAATGCAAGGGAGAAAGGGAAAGTTACAGAAAACAGAATGCAGACTTCCAAAGAATAGCAAGGAGAGGCAAGAGGGCCTTCTTAAATGAACAGTGAAAAAAAATAGAGGAAAAGAATAGAAAGGGGAAAACCAGAGATCTGTTCAAGAAAATTGGAGATATCAAAGGAACATTTCATACAAAGATGGACATGATAAACAACAAAAATGATAGGGACCTCACAGAAGCAGAAGACATCAAGAAGAGATGGCAAGAACACACAGAGGAATACACGGATCTTTATACCAGAAAGATCTGGATGTCCTGGACAACCCAGATAGTGTGGTTGCTGACCTTGAGCCAGACATCCTGGAGAGTAAAGTCAAGTGGGCCTTAGAAAGCCTGGCTAACAACAAGGCCAGTGGAGGTGATGGCATTCCAGTTGAACTACTTAAAATCTTGAAAGATGACATTGTTAAGGTGCTAAACTCCATATGCCAACAAGTTTGGAAAATTCAGCAGTAGCCAGAGGATTGGAAAAGATCTAGGATGTAATCCCAAAGAAAGGCAGTGCCAAAGAATGCTCCAACTACCGTACAGTTTCACTCATTTCAGACGCTAGCAAGGTTATGCTCAAAATCCTACAAACTAGGCTTCAGCAGTGTGTGGACCGAGAACTCCCAGAAGTACAAGCTGAATTCAGAAGGGGCAGA
Organism: Pogona vitticeps; assembly: GCF_051106095.1. Lineage (NCBI taxonomy): Eukaryota > Metazoa > Chordata > Lepidosauria > Squamata > Agamidae > Pogona > Pogona vitticeps. The sequence goes on along the minus strand of NC_135784.1, from coordinate 77,288,954 downwards.
AGAACTCGAGACCAAATTGCTAACATGCGCTGGATTGTGGAAAAAGCCAGAGAGTTCCAGAAAAACATCTACTTCTGCTTCACTGACTATGCAAAAACCTTTGACTGTGTGGACTACAGCAAACTGTCGCAAGTTATTAAAGAAATGGGAGTGCCTGACCACCTTATCTACCTCCTGAGAAATCTATATGTGGGACTGGAAGCAACAGTTAGAAGTTGATATGGAACAACTGACTGGTTCAAATAGGGAAAGGAGTACGACAAGGCTGTATATTGTCTCCCTGCTTATTTAACTTACATGCAGAATACATCATGCGAAAGGCAGGACTGGATGAATCCCAAATTGGAATTAAGATTGCCAGAAGAAATATCAACAACCTCCAATATGCAGATGATACCACTGTGATGGCATAAAGTGAGGAGGAATTAAAGAACCTCATAATAAGGGTGAAAGAAGAGAGCACCAAAAATGATCTGAAGCTCAACATCAAAAAAAACCCCTAAGATCATGGCCACTGGTCCCATCACCTCCTGGCAAATAGAAGGGGTAGATATGGAGGCAGTGACAGAATTTACTTTCTTGGGCTCCATAATTACTGCAGATGGTGACAGCAGCCACAAAATTAAAATATGCCTGCTTCTTGTGAGGAAAGCGATGACAAGCCTAGACAACATCTTAAAAAGCAGAGACAAAGGTCCGCATAGTCAAAGCTATTGTTTTTCCAGTAGCAATTTATGGAAGTGAGAGCGGGATCATAAAGAAAATTGATTGCCGAAGAATTGATGTTTTTGAATTGTGGTGCTGGAGGAGACTCTCGAGAGTCCCCTAGACTGCAAGGAGAACCAACCTATCCGTTCTGAAGGAAATCAACCCCGAGTGTTCACTGGAAGGACAGATTCTGAAGGTGAGGCTCCAATACTTTGGCTATCTCATGAGAAGAGAAGACTCCCTGGAAAAGACTCTGATGTTGGGAAAGTGTGAAGGAAAGAGGAGAAGGGGACGACAGAGGACGAGATGGTTGGACAGTATCACCGAAGCTACCAACGTGAATTTGACCCAACTCCGGGAGGCAGTGGAAGATAGGAGGGCCTGGCATGCTCTGGTCCATGGGGTCACGAAGAGTCGGACATGACTTAACGACTAAACAACAACTTTCTCCCTCCACCCAATATAATGTAGTAGATAGAGTGACGGACTAGGTCTTTGGAGGCCAGAGTTTGAATCCTCACTTGACCATGGAAACCCTACCATTTTGTAGGGTTTCTTTTTGCACCTGTGGCAGAAATTCAGAGCAATTATACTCACAGGAATGGCAGCCATTACATTCATGTTGGAATGTGCCACACTTGGGTTTCTCTGTGAGCATGTGTTCTTTAATTACAGACTGAGACCTTTTTCTGGAAAGGGAATGTTACTGTGTAAACTAGCTTTGATGGGTGGGACTGAATGGTACCATGACAAAAACTATATCTAGTCATTTAGTTAAGCCCCAAATAAATGCTATAACATGGAGATCATCAATATCATAAATATAATAAAATAGTGACCAGCCGCAAACGATTGGAATACATGAGTTCTTCGTATATTGTGTCGTTGTTAGCATTCCAATTTGTTTTGTTTATACTATTAATGTGTTTGCATTTATGTTTTGCTATATATATTAAATAGCGATGTGGTGGTGCTGTGGGTTAAACCGCAGAAGCTTCTGTGCTGCAAGTTCAGAAGACTAGCAGTTGTAAGATTGAATCCATGCGACGGAGTGAGCTCCTGTTGCTTGTCCCAGCTCCTGCCAACCTAGCAGTTCAAAAGCATGTAAATGCGAGTAGATAAATAGGTGCCACCACAGTGGGAAGGTAACAACATTCCGTGTCTAGTCGTGCTGGCCACATGACTACGGAAACTGTCTTCAGACAAACACTGGCTCTCCGGCTTGGAGACGGGGATGAGCACCACACCCTAGAGTCAGACACGAATGGACTAAATGTCAAGGGGAACCTTTACCTATATATATTAAATAGAAAGTTAATCAAATGCTAATCATTAATCCTGAGGGTGGTGGTGTGTTGTGTTGTGTGCCTGCTACATTCTTGTCTAACCTCCGTGACATTATTCCTTTAAAGACAGTGTTCAGAACAGTTAACAGTGATGCTGAAAATAAAGTCCACGATGCTAACCGAAACATAGAATTATGTGTTAAATAAATTTGCAACTAGATAATTGTAGGCAGGGTGACTTGTAGACTGAGCAGGGATTGCACTTTCCCCAGTATTTTTTTTCTTTGTGGGAAGTGCCCCACATTTGTTGCCCTGGTCAGGAGTCACCTATGAAAATAACTCCACAAAATATTGGACCTGCCACAGAGAAGGACATGTTTTAAACACTGATTAGTCACCAGTAGTCTTCTTTTAATATCCGAGCTTTGGGACAGCTCAGATGAGATTTAAGAGTTTTCCCGATCATATTTGTACTCTCCAGAGCAGATTTCCAGACAAGGGTGGGAAAGGCCAATTCCAAAGCCTTCACAATTCACAGATTCTATCTGAGAAACTACAATGCCCAAATGTATGGCGCTATTTCCATTGGGAGAAAGATGTCCACATTCTTTCTTCATAATCATTTGCTGTGCTAGGTAGGAACATACCTTCAAAGTTGTTGTTGTTGTTTCAGTTTATACATTACCCCATAGTGCTAGAGCACACTCTGGGCGGTTTATAATGTACCCAGTGAGCTGGGTACTCAATTTTACCAGCCTCATGAAGGACGGAGGGTTGAGTCAATCTTGAGCTGGCTACCTAGATCCATTCAAAGTTATATGTGTCATCATGAGTCAGAGGTAGTTTTTCATTTCATAGAAAGGTAGATCTATTTGCTTGGCAAGTCATGGATTATATATTTTAATACATGTTATATGCTTGGAAGGGCAGCCGTAATGGGAGCCTTTCAGCACAATGAAAGCCTAAGGTTACTTGACTGTGCATGTTTCACTAGGAGATGTAAACAACACTACAGTACAGTCTTTCTTCTACACCATTGGTGAAGAAGATGGATGAAAAGGTGAGGGATGATTTATATGTTTCCTGGGATGCAGAGGCCATCCGATTCCTTATTTTCCTCCACTTGCCCTCCACTCCATGAAAAGAGATGGCAGTCTAGTTGACTATTTATCAGAAACAGGGAAAGTTACCACTTTGGATTCAAGCTTCCAGAATTTCCAGCTAATGTGGCTATTGACTAGCCAGGAAGTTCTGGGAGCTTCCCCCCCCCCCAAAACAGTAAAAGCTACTGTAATCTCTGCTATTCACCTGAGAAATGAACAGGTATTAACAAGCAGTACAACAATTTAGGACTTGAGTAATACTGTATCCAGATTTGTTCCAACTTATTTCCTAAGAGAAACATTATAAAATTATAAATTATAATTATACATTATGTAATTAAAATTTAAAATTATAATAGTCTAAACAAATTTCCAGGGGGGTAGCCCTGTTAGTCTGTTGCAGCAGTAATGATCACGTTTCCTGACACAGCATGGAATTGCTCTGTGGAGCAAAGCTGGAGTACAATCCCATTGCAAACAGGAATGTCAGACCGCTCACAAAGAAGGGGAAATATATGTTGGTGTCCAAGGTGAACAGAAAGTGACTCCCCAAATGTCTTCCCATTAATTTTTGCAGAACCATAAGCCTAATCTTATGGTTTCAAAGAACACTCTCCAAAAGAAAACATGTTTCATTAACGCCACATAAAATGTTTAGTAGTGTCTCTTTTAAATGTTAAGGCATAGGAGAACATCCTTGGATAAAAAGGCAGGACACATGTTCTCCAAGTGAACAACAAACTTATGAGAACCTTATAGGGAAGTATCATCAGAGTTTCTTTTGGGTGAGAGACCATGGGAGATACCTCTTTTTCCATGTAGGCATCAGCGCAGGAACACACAGACACCCTACCTTTTCCTCTTCCTATGCTCCATTTCCCAATCGTAGACTCTCCACTTACCAGGAAATACTATCTTAACCCACTGTTGATCTACCAGCTGACCATTTTGCACCATGAGCTGTAGCTGCCTGGGGAATTCTTGAAGCTGTCGGCCAAGACTAACAAACAAAAATTATATCTGCACATCTCTAATTGCAACAGAGACTTACAGAGGGATGGCTTACAAAACAGCAATGCTCGTATCCTACCATACCAAAAATGCACACACTTTTGTTACAATTGGGTTTCTTGTTTTTACAAAATCATGGAACAGCCACAGATTTATCTGATGTACATTCACATTCAGTTGTCCAAGATTCCCACCAACTTGTAGAGTTCAAAGGTGCTCCCCACTCCCATTGCTAAAATAAATTCCAAACAGTTGTCCAGTGCAAGCACATTATACACTTGTCACATCTGACCTGGACAGTTTGAATTCAAGGACATGTTCAGAGGCTTGATTTGAATCATCATGTATATGTCAACAGAAGTGTGTTGTCATTGTGTACATCAGGGTGTTGGCCTCTTGCTGGTGATAAGCTTGAAACATTTCAGATTATCATTTTACATGTTTAGTGAGCATAAACCTTCTCCATTACTCAGCCCTCCGTTGACGCAGGTAATGACTTGGAGAAGCAATTTATTAAAATATCTGTCAGCTAATTGTCTTCCTAAAACATCCCAGACTGCGTGTCTGGGAACCTTTAATTAATTGCGATCTATTGGAAAGAGCAATGACAATTCTGTATACTGGACCACCTCTACTTTCTGAAGAGTGTCTGCCTTCTGTTCTCTGTATATCCAGTTCCTCATTAGTCCTCTGATCGTCTCCTGACAGAAAGCCAAACAGGAACCTCCATAAATTAACTCAGCAATACCACTTCATTAAATTTCCCTTCCTCGTTGAGAAGCTCTGTGGCAGCACCATCTGAGCAGGACAAGAAGCCTGTGGTAGAATTGTTCCTTGGCATCCTTCAGTTCTTGATGGAAACCAGATGTTTCCTTGAAAAGCAAAGGAAAATAGTTCAGGCAAACAAAATATCCAAAAGATTTACCAGAGACAGAAGATCTCTCGTGAATAGAGGATATTTGCCTGAATTTCTCAGGTGTATTGTGAACTCAGGGATAGATCCAAAAAGAAGGTCACAGCAAATTGTTCCCTCCTCTTTCCTCCCCTGCAGGTCACGTCACAAGTTAAGGCAAATGGATATTTCCTCCTCTTACTATGTCATCCCTCCGGCCATTCAAACCTGTCTGTCAGTGTTATGTGCCTGAGAGATCTGCCATGTGAAAAATAAAAAGCTCCATGCTATCTTCCCAACTAACCAGCTATGAAATACAAGCACACTCATTTGTCAGACACAGACCGATGCAGGTTTGTGTTAGCATAAAGAGACTTTTCTTTTTTTTTTAAGGGTGCACTGCTTCTAAATACAAGATCAGCATTTCATCTAGTAAGGCCCTGACTCTGAGTCATTGTGCTTAGAAAAAAAAAGTGGGGATTAATGGACAAACCCAGGTGTCCTCAAGTGGAACCAAGACCTGAGATTTTAACAAATGGATAGCCTAACTTTCACCGTCTCTGTTCCTTCCAGCTGGGCCATTTCTGTGACAAAAGTAGCTAACTGTAAAGAAGAGTTTTGGTCCCCCTGGATTTTCTTTCTCTTTTTCTTTTTCAGTAATGGGCAGATCCTTCATGAGAACCAGAATAGGCTGTGCTCCAGATTTTTTTTTCCTGATGTAATTTTCACTAATGTACCATTCAAGAACTGAATAGATTAAGAGTGGCCACAGGGATTTGGGTAATTGCCTAATTAGCTGAGCTGATGCTGGGCAATTGCCTGGTTGGGTGAAGGAGAAAGCCTAATTGGAATAAGGATCTGCTCATCTGAACATACCTCAGAATTTGCAAATAGCACCTACGTAGTTACAAGGGTGTCTTCAGGAATTTTTCCAGGCGCCAGTCAGTGGTCATGTTACATTTGGGTACACTAGCATAGTTCGCACACTCTTCTATTGTCCTTGCCTGTGGGCACATGGGCCTTGAAGAGCCTCGTGGCGCAGTGGTTAAACTGCTGTACTGCAGCCAAAACTGTGCTCACAACTTGGGTTTCAATCCCAGGTAGCTGGCTCAAGGTTGACTCAGCCTTCTATCCTTCCGAGGTCGGTGAAATGAGTACCCAGCTTGCTGGGGCGGGCAATGTGTAGCCTGCCTAATTAACTTTTAAACCACCCAGAGAGTGCTTAAAGCTCTATGGGGCGGTATATAAGCAGCACACTTTTTTTGGAGGGGGGGGAGCTTTGCTTTTGAGTCTTACCATCACAAGTTCTTCATAGAGTGGAAGAACTTGAAATCAGAACTTCACAATTGACAACATGATGTAGCACCAAAAGGTGCCAAGAAATGCAACATTCTTATAAGGTGTGAGAGTCAGGGACTTAAAAGGAAAGCCAATAACTTTAAAGAGGGGGGGGGATAAGATATCATAATTAAGAACATAGTGGATTTCACAAGATTTGTCAGGAAAAGGGCCCCCTGGACTCAAATGATTTCTTTCATCTCTGATTCACTGGTAAACACTGGAGTGTAGGGTTAGAAGTCTGTAACATTGTACAACCTCACTAAACATGTGTTTTATGTGGGGCTACCTATGGAGAGCATCAGGAAACTTCACTGGGTCCAAAATGCAGCAGTCAGATTGCTGACTGGAGCTGACTGTTATGATCACTAGGAGGTTCTTTTCTGTCACTCCCACCACCCTCACAGGTGCGTTGGTGGGCAGATTTTGGAACTCCCTCCCATGGGATGCCAGGCTGGCCCTATCTTTACTGTCTTTCTGCAAGCAAGCAAAGACCTTTCTCTTCAGGCAAGCTTTCCCCAAGTGACTGGCTGCTTGGGTGGGGATTTTCAATAGATTGGTGTACCTTAATGCTTTGAATGTGTTTTGGTGTTGCTTATGTTTTTTAATATGGTGTTTATTCGATTCTTTTAAATATTTGAATGCTCACTGTTGTTAGCTTAAATGCTGTCTTTTAATGATGCAGTCTGCCTTGGCACCTTTTAAGGAGGAAGGTGGGGTAAAATTACCCGGCGGCAATTTTGAAACCGCCGATCAGCTGTTTAAAAAACATCATTTTGCGAAGAATCGGTTCCCGAAGCAGGGAACCGATCATCGCAAAGCGAAATTCCCCCATTTAGGCCATCGTTTTGCATCGCAAAGAGATCATCATAAAGCGGTTTCGTCGTAATGCAGGGCAATCGTAAAGCGAGGCACCACTGTATACTTACTGTTTTTAGCTTTTAAATATTGTCTTTTTAATTATGTAGGCTACCTTGGGTTTCTTTGAAGGAGAATGATGGGGTAAAAATATTTGAAACAAAACAAAACAAACAGATACCTAAACCAGACAGATACCTAAACCAATGAGTGATCCACCAGTTTGCAAGAACTTACTTTAAAATCATTATAGGAACTAATTATCTTCTCAGAGCCTTGGCACTGCAATTACATATACCTGATTATTTCTGAAAGTGACTTTCCCAATTCTGTCATTGACTTTTGCTTTGCTCCAGACCTGAGCTCCAGTTCTTCTGCCAGTCTCTCCTTTAGAGACTTGAATAAAGTGACTCTGGAGATACTATTTAGTCTTGGACTTTGGATTCTAATAGGTTTAATCCAGATGGATCTGTCAAGTCTGTAGAGAATTAGCCCAAAATTTACAGCTATTATGCTAGTTAGATCTGAAATGCTTTTGACTTGAATGATTTTCTTGGTGAATGATGATGAAGGAGGGGACTGGAGGGGCAGGATGCAAAGAACGCGACTTCAGACATGCCTGCTTAATTAAGTGTGGTTTATTCTTTAGATAGGCTTTGCATCCCCCATATTGGAAATGTTTTACAGTCTGGCTGTCTTTCTGCTGGTGAGCATACTTTAGTCCTATTGCATAGTGCCTTTGCAGATGCATCATTAATTGCCAAAGAATAATAATTCATTACAGATTACAATGGAGAAGAACAATCTTTGTATAATGCTGATGTGCTAAAAATAGATATATATTTTACTTGCCAGGAAAGAGAGTGAGATGCGGGGGGGGGGGAACTGTCAAGTATATTGCTAACAAAGGACATCTACTTCTCAAAAACCAGCTGAGTTTTAGGAGTCAATGTCTTGTCTCATTCAAGGCCCAGTTAGCAAGCACATGCTTGATCTTCTATATTGGATGGGCAGCAGGCAAAAGATGTGAATGGATTTTGTGAGAAAGCATCTGTCTGAGGTAACGTCAAGAGATACGAATAATCTGTCTCTGGTGTTCAATTTAAGGCAATCTATTCCCCACAGGAACATCACTATTAATGAATGTTGCTATCATCCACTGATAACCCTGTGTGCGTAAACCAGCTCTTAATACTCCTCAAAGAGAAGAGCCTTTGGTTTAAAGCAAGCAAGCAAATGAATAAATAAATAGTAGACACTGTATTCCAAAAAAAGAGAGAGGTTAGCAACTTATACTTGGTCCAGGGGCCAATTTTCTATCCTACAGATATTCTGGAGGCTGCATAGATTGCCAAATATAATCTCTTCCCCCCCCCCCCCCCGCCACCTCAACCTGAGAGAATGTTGTAGTGTCTGGGAAATAACTTTCTGTTTTGTGAAATGTTTTGTGTTTTTTATATTAAATTCTGAAGTGGATCACTGCAGCCTGTTTAAATACTGAATCACTGTTCCTGCTGGCCTCCACAGTGATTAACCCATCTTGATTTTGATTTTTACCCAGGGCAAAGGAGACTGATGGGGCTGAGGGTCACAAAAACAACCTGGAGATCTGCATTTAGCCTATACAGGCCAGTATACAAGGCAATTCAGACCACAAACCAGGAAAGGATTTAGGATGGGAAAAGAACCAGAATCACCAGGGGCCCTGGTTTTCTAGCAACATGACGGATTGGGAGACTACTGAGGATTATTTCCCTCAACCTGTTTTTTTTTTTAAACGAAGTGCCACCTCCAATCACAATATTAGATCTGAACGAGGTGGAAAACTGATTGTTTCTTAGAAGAACTGCAGAAACACATAGCCGTAACGCTTGCTGATGGTGTATTGGTCCACCCAGAACAGAGTAATTATTCAGGGTGAAAGTTCGAACAAAGGATGATTCACCTGTCACGTACACACCAGGGCAGGCTTTTGTTTGGTTTTGTTTTCAGCCTGCAGGCAAGGTATTGAACAGCTTTTAATTTTAGCTCTTCGGCTTTGTTTGACTTGTTCAGTGGAAGATATGAGCAATAAAAGGCTTCAGCTTTTGACAGTCACTCAGAATAAATGAATTTAGAGATTCATAGCAGAAACAGGCAGCCAAGTTAAGCAATACGGGGAAAAATGAAGATCATGTATCGTATGACTAGTCAGAGGTTCGTGTCTGTAGGGAGTCATTCCATGTGAGCAAGAAGAATGCTGAAAGATCTGGGCCCTTTTTGTATGTGGAGAGTCCACCTGAACCGAATCCTCTCTCCAGGCTTCTTGCTTTCTTGATGGAGAAAAAGATTGGGGGGGGGGGGGGCTGAGGCTAGCTACTATCGGATAATGCTTGAATATCCCGGTGCGTACACACACACACACACACACACACACACACACACACACACACACACACACACACACACACACACAACACACACACATACGTACTTGTATTAAAAACAAAAACCGACCATTGTCACATGAGCAAAACTAGGATGCTCCACATTAACGGGCAAATGTTTGAGTTTTTGCTTTGTATGTGCAGAGGGCAAGGTAGGAAAAGCATTAAGGCACAGCCAAACAATAGGGGCATCCATCGTATGAGGTTCCTGCATTTATTCAGCTCTAGCAGAACTGATAAAACGTGTCTCTTTTCAACAGATTGGCACCTCCATAAACATTCCACAACCACACTGTGTTAAGGGTTTCCCCCAGCTTACATTATGCAGTTGCCGTGCGCTCAGATACCCTACCAACAGGATTCGTACACTACAGGATCAGAACTTGCATTGATGAGGAATATAATGATGAGATACCATATTAGTGCTCCTGGAAATACTATACTGTGTTTGCCTGCTACATTACTTCTATTGTAGCAGAAAAATCCTACTAAACTGAGCCATAGCTGTTCTTTTGTTTCAGAGCAGGGTTGGACAAAATCTGGGGACTTGGTGGTCAAATTCAACCCCTCCCCAGGCTGTGTGAACTCCAAACTTTTCTTGCAGGGGGAGTTTTGGGGAGTCTCATCTTTCCCTAATCCAAGAAGCAGAAAACTGCTATTGCTGGATGGTGAGTGTGCTCCCCCCTCCCAAACTATGCAATTTTTGGGAAAATAAAATAAAAAAAATTAAAAGAATGATTTTTTTTTTCACCTGAAGGGACTCTGGGGTGGCCCTGTGGGTCACAAAAATATCCCTTACCCACTGTTTGCCCACGTCAAGATTCAAGGAAAAGGCACAACCGTTTTCTTTCCAGATAAATAATTTAAAATAAACATTTGCTCACTCACTGAATGGGTTTTTAATTAAATACGCAGCTTAATATGTTTTACGGTGTAGATATGAAAGGAATATATGTAATTACTTTTTTTTTATGATACTCAACAAAGAACGTCTGGTTGTTTCTTATTCTCTTTTTATGAAATGAAGGTAATCCTTTCCCTTTGGTACATACATTGTTGATTAATTAACAAATAATATTGTCTAATTAAGGCGGTGCATATTAATACTGGCTCAGAGTAACAAGGAACATAAAAGATGTTATAGCCTTTGCAGGATTAATGTAGCTGTTGAAACCATTCTGCCACAAAGCAGTAGGGGTTGAGTGGGCTTTGTTTTCCATTAATTATACCACAGAAGCTCTTCAGTACTGAAATGGCTAGTTTTCACCAGCTTTTATTTTCATTAAGAGCTTATTCAGATGTTCACCCAATGCATTTCCCAAATTTTAGCCTTGGTACAATGGTTCCAATTGCAAGACTAAAGCAAGATATTCAATCCACATGTAACCTGTGTGTGGAGGTGTTCTCATGCACCTTACAGGGCTTGTAAAGTTTTAAAATGTTTGTCAAAAAAAGAGTTGAGGATATTATATTAAATCATACAAAACTGCAACGGACTTTTGCTAAAACAAATGATGCATGTGAGAGATCCTTCCACAAGCCAGCATGGGCACCTAATGACTTTACTGAGGCCTGTTATTCTTGGTATAAATTATGAATCGGTACCAAACTGAATAAAACATTTTTGTGTCTGGTTGCTTTTTTTCTGCTCCACATTTGCTGAGTTAATATTTCTAGAAGTGAAAGAAATTCTAGCTCCAGCAGTTTTCCAGTCCAATGATACTTCCATATAAATAGCCAAACAACCAATATAATTAAAACTTGATGCAGTAAACATTATTAGCATTTATAAATAGGGACAAAGGCCTAGCGCTGGATAAATAACCAGGCTCTGGTTGGGAATCTTTTTCATTTTGCTGAATATTATTTCCCAGCAAGGAGAGAGAACTGGACAGGGCCATTGCACATGCACAAAGGAGCCTAAAACCTTTTGCCTTCTTCCAAAATTGAGGACAAAGTACTGTGTCAACATTACTGAGTTTTAGTGGATTACCCTTGATGGCCTATAGCAAAACAAGGTACACTGATGTGCGGACTATGGGAGAGGCAAAAAACACACACCTCCTGCTATGACATTCAGATCTTTTCAGTGTTTAAAGAACTCCTTCTTTCTAGTTCTGAGCTATCTAAATCATTATACATCATTTCTGCCCAGAAAGAGCTTTTTAGACTGAGTGCTAAATTCATTTTAATCTGAAACCATGGGGCAGAAACGACACATTCTTTCCCTCTTCATTTTATCCTTAATCCTTATCATTTTCAGGAACTTTTTTTTTTTTTTTACAATTACTTACCGGTAACTTATATCAACTGTTTTCTGCACAGCTAAGTTGCCGTAGACACTGTAGAAAGGGTTGGTCCTGCCTCGGCTCTTCCCTCAGCCTCTGGCCACTGGGACAAGAGAGTCCAGGAATGTGGCTGTGTCACACCTATGTAGGGCTACACTAGCTAAGAAATGGCAATAGCCGCGGGCCCATAAAGATGGATCTGTCTTTCCCCTGCCGAACACACCATAAATAGCATGGCATGAAAAAGGGGGTGGTGATGAATAAATCATTTGGTGCCCACCTCATGGATCACAGGAGAAACTTCCTCTTCTTTTTGCTAACCGATGGGAGGAGAGTATGAAAACCTGCATGTACGTGACCATATGGGGTTATATGAGGTGTTTTTTGTTTTGTAATAACATCACATGTAAACCGTGAATCATTACCCCATGAAACCTCAATAATGTTAATTGTTTTTTGTTCTCACTTCCTTTCCCATCCTTTCAGGACACACCGGTGCCATCCAGCCCTTTCATCTTTCACTGCTGCTTGCCATGAATCCTCTTATCTTCAGTTGTGTAACAAATGAATGGGAATCAGTGAATCTTCTTTGCACCCATTGGCTCCTTGCTCATGTTCCAAATTATATGATTGGCTCGACCGAGGACTTCTCAGATTCTGTCTTAACGGCTGCCACACCTGTACTCCGGGGGAGCACTCCACGCCATGAGCGTCAGCCGCTCTTTTGTCTTTACATTCGTCTTGGGAGGAGGGAGCGCTTCACGAGTTGAAACAGGTGGTGGCATGAAACAAGAAGCTATGCCAGGATGATATCATCATGTTTCACCTTTTATGGTATCTTCTATGAACACAGGAAGAAGGTGTGACGATGTCCTCGAAAACACTGGAAAGGAAACACCATGACCTGCAGTAGAGCTGCTTATAGAAGAAACTGTGTTTATAGCCCTCAGTGTTGTTTATCTTCGTACTGAGAAAAAAACATCTTAATATGGATAGGTGTCTACTGCGGTGTTTATATTTCAAACTTTTTTTTGTCATTTTAAACACAACATTTTATAGAGTGTAAACTTAGAGATGCTTTATGAATGAATACATACATTATATAAAACATGGCCACAGTGCAAAAAGCACCCATGTTGTTTGTATGAAAGTTGTATCAACATGTACAAAAGGATGTTTAAATTGATAAATGATTCAGATGACTCGTCCACATTATTTTGAGCCTTGCTAAATACACATTTGGGTGCTAACTGTTTTTTCTAGCCATGTATGCACGATTCTGCTCAAAGGTGAAACACCTGAGCATGATCAGTAAATCCTTCTGTTTCAGCATCAAGGTTTTGAACCTCTTCTAGAAAATCACTGCAGCCTGAAGATTCTTTGCTGCACATCACCTAGTTTGGTTGCCATCATTGCTGAAAGATGCTTACATTCATGTTGAAAACTGTTCACCTCTGTACTCCTGAACATGACTTATGGGGCTTCAAATGGACAATTGCATGCGTGATTCAAAACAATCCTGGGCCCCTGATCTTTAATGCAAGAAGCAAAATGAAGCTGCCTCGGATGTCATTTCCTTGAAACTAAGTTTTAGATCTCTGAAGTTTTAGAATAGCATACAAGTGCTCCTGGCATGATGCTGGGGACTCAGCTGATCTTGAGTCACGTTCCAACACTTCACACCTACCTGGCTATTGTTCTTCCTTTGTGTGGGTTTCCATTGCTGATGTATCATGCTATGTCCCTCTTCTCACATAGCCAGTTATTATCTCTGCATCTTATTTGAATAAATGCTGCCTCTGTACTCCTTTAATTCTCTCTCCCTTTTTCACCCACTGTATATGAATAAGTTCTTATACTTAGCACAGGCACAAGGAATATGAATTTGATTTTCTTTTCTAAGTAAAAAATTGAGATAGGGAAGACCCTCCCATTCCCTGTTTGAATACCCCAAGTGTATTGAACAATATGTTCTTTGTGTCTTGTACTGGATGTTGAGTGCCAGTGCCTTTAAGCACTTGTGTCTTCTTAAGGTCTCATTTAGAAGGGAGAGAAATATAGGATAGATGTACATGTATATGGATGTTTTCTGTCTTTTCTAAATCTATATGTAGGTTGCTACTCTTAGGCTTGCCCCCTTCTTCCTTTCTGTGAAGTCTCTTTCCATCCCTTCTTGCTCTTCCAGTTAAAAATGGCTGATAGCAAACACGAATACAGACACCACTGAGACAGAGATTTCTCTCTTTCATTTTTGGATTCTCTTCTTTTTCCTCATGCACCATATATAAATGGATTTCTTAACTTAATAAACAGTACACAGTTAGTAAACAGTTATCTTTTTGTTTCGTGCAAGCCACCAGAGTGATTACTTCTCCTGCACTGTCACATAAGCTTTGCTCTAGGCCATTGTATTCTGGAGGATTAAATACTATGTTATCCCAACACCTTGCAAATATGTCTATTCAGGAAGGGAGAAAGATGGACACGATCTAATGCTGAGAACCCTGTTGTTGACCTTCAGAGAATGATCATATTTGCGGTGTCACCAAGCTGCCCTGGGCCTTCCACAAAAACAGTAGCTTCAGGATGTCTACTGCTCAGTCAACCAAATGCCGCTGAAGACTCACCATGTCAGGTATACTATTGGTCCCGCAGGGGACACACCCTTGTTCCCAAAGTCTGAAGGAAGTGGCAGAGCACATAAGAAGGTCTTATTTATTTATTCCATTTATACCCTGCCTATCTCGTCATTTCGACCACTCTTTTTAATCTTTGTTTTCTCCCATATTTAACATGTTCTTTTGGTTCCAAATATAAAGAAAGGGGCAAGTATTCTTATATAAAAAAAAGACTTACAGAAAAGTCCTCCTCACCCATCCCTCATTCTGTCAGATGTACTGTCTGTCAGTGGTCAGAGGCTGGAATAAGCAGAGCTACCGCTACTAAGGACTAGGTTTCTCTTTCTCTTTCTGAATCCCCTTCTCTACCTTTCTCTTTCCCTCCCTGTTCTTCTTCTCCTCGTCCAGCCAACTGCTGGGGGCAGATACCAAACTGGTCTGGAGCAGGAAATCTGGAGCAGCGCTACCGGATTATTCCACACTGAGCCAACCAGGAACTAACCATTGCTTCGGAACACCTTAATGATGACTGAAATATGAATTCTCAACCATGATGTTCATTTCAGATAACTCTGGTTTATGGGAGTCCTCAAACACTGTTTCCTTTATTAGTATTCTTGCAGTTTGAGAAAGCTTGGCATTTACTTTGGCTCAAACAACTCTATTAACCCAAATCAAAGTTCTCCCCAAACTGCTGGGTTTTGGCTTGGTTTTACACCCGGCCACATGTTACTATTCATGTAAAACTACTAACTTACTATGCCAGACTGATGGTATTAACTGGTTCTTAGCAAAAAATGTAGCTTAAGCAATGGTTAGGGGCTATGTACAAGGGGGTTGACTCAAGTTGAATCCAGCCCAAATGGAAGGAATGAGGCATGGAAGATCAATTATGCTCAGTTCCCCAGGTTGATGACAGTGTGGGAGCAAGGAAGGAAAGAAGGGAATGAGGGAGGAATCCAGCGAGCAACATGGCTGTCCTTTCTACAATACAAAGTTTATTCTTTGTAGTAGGATCATCAGCATCACTGGATTGTGCCTCTGCTGTACTGTGGTACAAGATGCTCTGGGCAACTAGTAGGTCAATATACTGGGCCCACTATAGAAAAAACACAGAGTAGAATGAGCAGCACACTGGTCATTTGTGGCTTGCTTCAGGGTTCTGGGGACAACCTATTCAAGAATCTCTTTAGGACCCAGATAGTACAATGGAATACTGTATGTGTATCTTGTGACATTACTGCCAAATGTGAGTACCTGAACATCTATTTGACAATACATTTCACATGCACACTGGTATCATCATTCCTTAGGGGTCACAGATAGGTGGAAAGAATAATTCTTGGTCTACAGCAGTGGTCAGGTAACAGGGGTAAATTACTCCAAATGGGGTAAAAATGAAAATCCTGGGGGAAATGAGGACGTGACCCTAACCCCCTTCCCTCCTCCTCCTCCTGCCCGGAGGGGGGGTCCCAGATACGTGATTGCCCCCTTCCTGCCCCTTCTCCAGCCTGGCTGCAACTGAGTCACGGCGGCTGGCGGTGTACGGCCGCCAAGGCGGCTATGGCAGGGCCAGCCATGGCAGAGGGCGAGGCCAAGGCAAGTGGCCGGGACGCCCCAGCCAGGAGGAGCCTCTCCTTCCAGTGCCCGGAGAGGGAGATCGCAGCGGAGGGGGGCGGGCGTGGCCATGACAACGGCCCGGGTGAGGCTCAACCTCCCAGTGCCAGGACGCCGCTGCCACCCCATGCCCCATCCCTGTTCCTGGAGGAGCCCGTGGGGCGGCAGCAGCGCTCACCCAGCCACGCGGCTTCCTTCAGCGGCGCCACTGCGCTGGCTGGTCAGGCCTGCCAGAGCCTCTCGCCTTCCATGCAGCAGCTGTTGCAGCGCTTTGACAGCGAGGCCCGACGCGGCCACCCCAGTGAGCAGCCGCCAGAGCCAGAGCAGAAGGTGGCCCCCCAGCAGGCGAGCCACCTGCTGCTCTTCGACGGCCACCCGGGAGCTGCCCGCTGGCGGAGAAAGAGAGCCGCCCCCATGGGGACAAGGACTGAGCGCTGCCCCACCAGGCAGTGGAGGCGGCACTCGACTTGCTGCGTATGACCGAGACACGCATGACTGAGATCCTTCCTTTCAAATCAAGGGAGTAACATTGGCGTAAATTACTCCACTGGGGTGGCCGCGTCGGGCCTCGCTGTCAAAGCGCTGCAACAGCTGCTGCATGGAAGGCGAGAGGCTCTGGCAGGCCCTGATTTCTGGTCTACAGTGACAGTAGTGTTCTCTGAATAAATTCTCAGCTGATTACCAGAGTGCTAGATTTGCCCACTAGACCAATGGCATAAGATATAGCATCTACAGCACTCCACTAATTACAGTACATTCATTACTCCAGTGATTTATAAGATAGAAAGGGTAAGATAATAAATATTACTGAAAAGTTTCTTTGAAAAGCAGGTTACTTAAAGCTTTCCTGTTTGTTGTCCATGCTAACCATAACAGGCACAGAAATGATGAAAGAAATTGAGGAGAAATTGTCAATATGTAATTTATACATGGTTTCAAAACTACCCCATCCTCCTAATAAACAATGAGAAGTTAGGTGCTCTGTTTTGCTCAGAAATGCATCTGATGAATTCACCAAGCTCTGATGCAGTCAGTTCTGTACAATCTCTTGAAAATCTTGGATTCTTTCCATCTTCCCTAATTCTTCACCACGGAGACAAATATTTTGATGTTATCCTGCAACTAGATGTGGACCAACCCAGACACAATATGAGTCATCAAGAGCTTAGTTCTCTATAATGTCAGGGTTACAACCCACTAGAAATGCTCTTCTTCTGTGCTGTCAAGTTGGAACCAACTTATAGCCACCCTGACAGGGCCTTCTAAATAAATGAGGTATTTTAAGGACTGTTTCTCTGGCCAAGAGGGGCATTTTAACCCGGTTCTCCAGTGTCCTCTATTCACTACACCACACTGGGAATCCATAAATGAAGCAAAGGGATTTCCTATGGAGAAAGGAGACATTCAGCCGGAGGCTAAACGTAATTCCTTTCTCAGTTGCTGGCAAATCAGTATAGATGAAAGGACGTGTTACAACTTACTACTGCTAAATAAGTTGATAGTTTAATCTATCAGGGACTGACCATGAGAGGAACCTATCTCTCTTGTGTTTACTTACCAGAAGGCCCATGTTTTGAGTGGAGAGAGGGTAATCTGTGGTTTGAATTGGTTTCCTTTTAGGATATAGCTTCAGTCAAAAGCTTTACTATAAATCAAAGGTGTTTTCGATTTGCTTCTTTCTTTCTTTGCTTGCTTGATTGATTGTTTATTCTGGGAATTTCCCTGCTTTTTGAAATGCAGTAACATGTATACATCAGTGTCCAGCATTCAGAGTCACTGAACAACTTAAGGCAAGAAGATTTTCTTTAAAAAATTATATAAAACAGTCAACAGTCCAACACTCTGGACTCCCTGTACAAAGCAGACCTCTCTTACCAGTTCTTGCTGCATATCTAATAAAACCTCATTTACAAACAAGGGGGAGTTACTATTTAAGCCTATCTGTTAAAAAGATAGGTTCCTACATACTACAAGGTGTTATTCATAAACAAGCCCCCTCAAAGCACCAGATTTTTCCCATGAGAAACACATTGTAGAACCAGATGGATTCCACCAAAAGCAAATCCTATACAGGGTGGTAGTTATAAAATCACAGTTGCCATCCCATAACTAATACTTTATACTGTATTGCCTACTTGGCGAAAAAGGTGCTATCAGAGATGTAAGTTTTTTAGAAGATGGCAAGACTGAATGGTAGAAGTGCAGCATCAGGGAATAATGATCATAATAAAAATTCTGCAAAAAAGGAAATGCTCAGAGATGGGATAATATGGACATATTTAATAATAATAATAATAATAATAATAATAATAATAATAATAATAATAATAATAATAATAATAATAATAATAATAATAATAATAATAATAATAATAATAATAATAATAATAAATCATGATGTGCCATAAAGTCAATTAAGACCTATGGTGACCTTTGTTCAGGGTTTACCAGACAGATAGTACTCAGAAATGGTTTACTATCCCCTGCTTCTGGGGGCACCCTGGAACTGTGCAGCTTGCCCAAGGCCACACAGGCTGGTTCTTCTACCAGGAGGCAAAGAGGGGAATTGAATTCCCAACCTCTGGCTCCGCAGCCATACCTAAACCACTGAGCTATCCAGACATGGAAATCTTTAATCAGCCATAAACCATACAGTGAGTAAAGATCAGTATTTAGGTACATTCATTTAGACTGGCAAAAGAAGAGTTCTCAGAATACTAGGAAATAAGAATCCAAAAAAGCAGCTTTTGGATTCAATGTGTATATGGATAAGGCTTATAGCATGGAAATAAATGGTTGAAGAAAACATCATATCTGCAGTTTCTCAGGTCTCCCCACTTGTTATATTTTTCTATTTAACTAGGATTTTTTTTGTTAAAAAAAAAGAAAAAGGGTGAGCTAAGAACCCTTTTGATGTAAAGTATGTCTCACAACTGGAGGAGATCTCAGATTTAAATTCTCCATAAAATGTCTGGAAACAACAAACTCTGTTGGGGAATCTATGCTCAATTACCATGAAATGCATTTTGTGAAAATATTTTGAGAATTATGTTGAAATGTAGGTGAGAAAGTGTTTTACTTGAGTGACAAAAAGCTGATTTATAATGTTCTAATGCTAATAAGACTAAATCAACCTTGAACTCTCAGTAGAAGCTAAAACTAAGCTGAGACAACTGTGTTTTGCACACACACACACACACACACACACACACACACACACACACACACAATAGCTGCCTAAGTGTTGAACGCCAGCTGCAATTGTACATATAAGTTCAAGGTCGGCTACACAGGAGTTTATCCCACTCTGTAGGCCCCTGTTTGAATGGTTGGGATCACTCTAAGAAAAACATTGATTACACCAGCCATTCTCCACATTTTTTGGCCACAGCCATAAACACAATATGAAAGGCCAAATCAGGATTGTGTGAGTGGCATAATAAACCTGATAAGGGGGTGTTTCCAGTCTGTGGGCCCCCTTCAGATGTGCTGTTTCTCAGAACACCCAAGAAACGAACCTGTATAGCAGAAAGGCTACAGCGATCCGTTTGGCTTCATCACCCGACATGAGGGAGGGTGCCCAAGGAAACACTGCCCCCTGCCCTCAGAAATGCTCGATGATCTTATCTGTGGGAATCCGTGACCTCACAGTTTTGGATTTCTTGGCTGTCGCATGCAATTGTGCTTAGCCTGCAATCGTACGCACTCTTCGGTGACAGGACATCCCTGTAAAGGCCATGGGTCTTACTTTTGAGTAGCCATGGCCAGAATGGCCTTGTTATTTATGGCAATTTGATTTAAATGGAATACTTTGCCTGAGCAAGGATTTTAATTGACGCATTTGAAGGTCCCGCAGAAGCCACACTGGAACCGATGCTGGCCAAGAGCATCCTTTTTGCTCCCTCCTCCCACTTTCTTTTCAAACATTTGTTTCCCACTCATGTGTGTTTACAGACATACTGGTCTGTAATACAGCCCCGTTTTTACAGGGCTCAAGTCATCTGCATTCCCCAACAATGCCTCCTCAAGTCCTGCCACCCTTGATATTGGGCTTTTGGTTTGCTTGGAGTTCTAAAGGAAAAAAATCGCTGACACTTCTGCCCTACTAATTTATTCATTTGCTTTATTAGTGTCTTATGCATGCTGCTTTCCCTCCACATGGTGATACACGGCTGTCTCCAGATTTTATCCTTACAACAGGCCTGTGAGGTAAGTCTGACTGAGTGAATGACTGAGAAAGAGCAGCTCCCACTCTGCTCTCCCACATCTAGCAGTCTAACCATTATACCACACCGGTTCCATATCACTTCCCTTATCTGAACTGATAGCTCAGAATCATAGCTGACTTACTATACTAAGAACAGATACTAAACCTGCTGCTTAGCCATTAAAAATGACTGTGCATGCTTAAGGATGGCAAAACTGTTAATCCAGCCCCATATTTATTTGCCTAAAATATTAGCAGTGGGTGATGTGCTTACTTTTAAAGGCATTGCACAATACTGAACTATAGCGGTTTGAGTCTACTTTCTACTTTAATCCTGTGGAATATGGACACGTGTGGTTTGGTGAGAGAATGTTCTGCTGAATAGCTTTCATCTCCTTCCTGAACTACAGCAGGAAATTCCGAGTTCATCACCAAAATGATCCCAAGATTCTTCTTTGTGGCCTCTGTGAATGCACACAATTGGGTTGTTCTGCACCTGCACAAGACCTCTTTCAGAATGCTAGAGTGATTGAGCGATCACTAAGATCATTCTATTACTGAGATCATTAATTTATTTTCTCTTACAATCATCTCTTTTGTTGGGCGTTTCCCCCTGTGAGTTATCTGCTGCCCTTTTGAATTTATTCCCTTCATTTTTCTTCTCCCGCGTTTTTCTCCTTCCCCCCCATGCTACATCTCCTTCCCCTTTCCCCAACCCTTTTATGGCCCCTCAGGCAGTGTGTGCACGAATAAGATCCCACTTACCAACGGTCACAACCATTGGTTTTCTGTTTCATGGAACAACATCAAACACATTCTTGTCCTGAAGCTTACAAAACCCGCTCTGAAATTAAGATTACAAAGACTTTGTTCATACATTTGGGAGAAATCTCTTAATCCAACCACTATGGACATGGCGATGTCTCCAACTCCACATCCAGAGTGTTGAGAAACTCCTCACCCAATATCGAGGCTGACGACCCCTTCACCTCGACAAAAAGACCATTCAAAGTCAACTTTGAAACCGAGCTCGACATCCACGTTGAAGACTCCTCTAAGAAAAAGAAAGATAAGGCTAAACTCAAGAAGACCAAAAAGTGTACAAAATCAACTCAAATAGATCCACCCCAATTAGTAATTCCATCACTGATCCTTGAAGAGTCATCTAGAGACGCCCAAAGCTCCATCTTGGATAGAGATGATCCAAATTTACCACCGGCTCAGGCTGCAGTTTCTATTGCTAGCCTTTCTCTGAGCACTGGCCTATTTCTGGCTGACATTCATTCCAGCCCAGCCTCAGCCCATTCAAGCCCTTGATCACCAGGGCAGGCAATACCTACTCAGGTTTCTGGCTCAGAGTCGTCTCATCAGTCTCTCCAGAAACACCAGGAGAAGAGGTGACATCTTTCTCTGGTCCACTATGACCCTCCACACAGGGAGTTATATTATTATCCTGAACCCTCTCAATACCCAGACAGAGATGAACATGGGGATCAGTACCATCACTATGACCCCTACTATTTGAAAGACCTGACTGAACATGTCTATTATGATGAACCGAAGAGAGTGAGATATGCCTACCCACCTCGATATTCGCCTTCTGTATCGCCTTCACCACCATGGCATCAACACTGTTAGTCTACAATATATCATACATCGACTCACCATTCATTGATCCCCATGAAGTCAGCTCTTAAGCGTACTCTTCCTCTACTAGATACTCACTCCCAATCTAAACGAACCAAGCACTCTTCCAATCTCAACACCATACGTCTCTCCATGTCACCACCTCTTATATAGGACCTCCCCCCCCTCCTGACATAGACCAACATTCTGTACCGAACATACCTCCAATATAGCAACTGCCTACATCTTCCTTAACTTTGACATTGACAACTAAACCACCATACTGATCACCATCTTCTGAATCCTCTTTCTATCCAAGATTCAACCTCTGGTATATCTCAAGAATCACACTCTAATTTGCATACCCCGCCCATGATGTGGGCGAGAACCATCCTCCCTCCCCTTCAGAAGATATCACATCTTATTCTCAACTAGTAATGCAAATGGCAAAATCTCTTCAACTTGATATCGAAGAACCACCACCTCAGAAAAAGGGCTTAGTTTTTGACAATCTCAATCAGGACAAAACACCGCCTCTTAGCTTAACTTTTATTCCTGCCATGCTCTATTTAGTGAAGGAATCATGGGACAAACCCCCTTCATCGCTGCAAATTTTAAGATGCGTAGAGAATCATTATAAAACCCATGGTCCGGACACAGCCTTTCTTTCTAAACATCCCACACTGAACTCGACCATAGTGGAGTCTAATCAATCAAGAGCATGTAATAAATCATCTGTAGCCCCTACTAATCAGGAAAGGAGGAAATTTGACATGGTAGATGCCTCTGATGTGGTGGTGCTGTGGGTTAAACCAGTGGTTCTTAACGTGGGCGATAATGCCCCCCAGGGGACGATTTCATTTTTCAGGGGGGCGGTAGAACGAAAAGGGGCGGTGTGGGGGCGCTGGAGCAGAAGGGGGGCGGTAGGGGGGCGCTGGAGCAAGCCAAACCTGTGAAGATGGCTGCAGCCTTTTTACAGTGTGCATGAATATATATATTCCTCCAATTTTAATTTAGTTTCAGACTTTTTGTCTTGAAATTTTTAGTTCCTGCATTTGTTTTTATGCCCTTTTTATATTTCTTTTTGCATCTTAAAATTCACTTGCAACTAAATCATTAAATGTTACTTTTTGGGGGCATTTCAATTTCTTGGAATTTAATTTTGTTTTCAGGGGTCATTGGATTTAAGTGTCTTAAATAAATAAATAAATAAATAAATAAATAAATAAATAAATAAATAAATAAATAAATAAATAAATATCATCACCGCGGGGAGGGGGGCGATGATAACTTCCTCAATGGCTCAAGGGGGCGTTTCTTTCAAAAAGGTTAAGAACCACTGGGTTAAACCACAGAAGCTTCTGTGCTGCAAGGTCAGAAGACCAGCCGTCGTAAGGTTGAATCCACACAACGGAGTGAGCTTCCATCACTTGTCCCAGCTCCTGCCAACCTAGCACTTTGAAAGCATGTAAAAATGCGAGTCGATAAATAGGTACCACCACAGTGGGAAGATAACGGCATTCTGTGTCTAGTCACACTGGTCATGTGACCATGGAAACTGTCTACGGACAAAATACTGGCTCTATGGCTTGGAAACGGGGATGAGCACCGTGCCCTAGAGTCGGACATGACTGGACTAAATGTCAAGGGCAGGGGTCTCAAACATGCAGCCCGGGGGCCATTTGCAGCCCCCCAGATGATAGTTTGTGGCCCTCGCCTTGCCTGCCCCCCCAAAGTGCCCACACATCCTCTGCTCTCAGGAGTAAAAAAAAAAATCCATGCCTCACTCACCGGCTCTCTCCCAAGACAACACCTCTTGCACCCTCCATCCAGAACTGCAGCCTGCCAGCCAGCCCACCTGTCTGTCGGCTAAGGAAACTCCTGGGCGGCTTCCTCGGGCTCTTGCTCTGCTTGGCATAAAATCTGATGCGGCCCAGCCTCACCCAGCCTCTGCCTCTAGCGGCCCCCAGGTAAATTGAGTTTAAAACCCCTGGTCAAGGGGAACCTTTATCTTAATGGGTGCTTACCATAGGCAGCTACAGAACAAGATCCTACCTATTCTCCAAGCAGCCCCTGATGCTTCCAAGACAGATTCATTAAACATCCATGCTGAGGCTTCAACCTTAGCCAAGCAACAAAGAATTGTGTCCTGCCATACTGCGGATGCTGCATCTAAGGCTATGTCAACCTCTATTGCCTTGAGATGCCATGCTTGGGTGAGATCCGCTGGCATCTCAGAGGATACTCAGTCGAGAATTGAAGACCTTCCATTTGATGGCGCTGGCCTGTTTAATGTTAAAACGGATGAAGTAATGGATAATCTTCACAAAATCCATAAGACAGCACACACATATTCCATGCAACAACCTTACCGGTATCATCGCCCTCAGTTTTGCAGACAGCCTTTCTTCCAGCAACCTTTTCAGCCATACCAGCAATCATACTGAGCATATTGTTGTTGTTGTTTAGTCGTTAAGTCATGTCTGACTCTTCGTGACCCCATGGACCAGACCACGCCAGGCCCTCCTGTCTTCCACTGCATCCCGGAGTTGGGTCAAATTCATGTTGGTAGCTTCGGTGACACTGTCCAACCATCTCATCCTCTGTTGTCCCCTTCTCCTCTTGCCCTCACACTTTCCTAACATCAAGATCTTTTCCAAGGAGTCTTCTCATCTCACGAGATGGCCAAAGTATTGGAGCCTCAGCTTCAGGATCTGTCCTTCAAATCGGGGTTGATTTCATTCAGAACGAGATAGGTTTGTTCTCTTTGCAGTCCAGGGGACTCTCAAGAGCCTCCTCCAGCACCACAATTCAAAAGCATCAATTCTTTGGCGGTCAGACTTCTTCATGGTCCAGATCTCACTTCCATACATCTCTACTGGAAAAACCATAGCTTTGACTATGTGGACTGTGGCATTCACCCTCGTGCCCCTTGCTTGACCGTCAAGACTCAGAGCACACAAAGGCAAACAATCCCCTGTTTACACTGCTGCCGCCAGGTGATCACTAAATCACCATTACTTCAGGAAGATGAAGATTCAGGTCCACACTTCAAAGCCGTTTAAATATAACTTTTGTTTACTGATTACTGAAATTGATAGTAATTCATGAATAAATTCTTTAAATAAATTTATTATTAACAACAATCTTCTATTTGATAATACACTCCTAACTCTAATCACTCCTCAGATTTCCCCAAACTCCACACTCTGTCTCCTTCTCCACTCTCTCACGCTGACTCTGACTCTCCTGGGCTCTGCCTCTCAGCAACATGAATATGCATGAACAATTAACATACGTAATAACATAAACCATTGACATCATAAAGGGAACACTACATGGACCTTTGTCAGCAAGGTGATGTCTCTGTTTTTTAAGATGCTGTCTAGGTTTGTCATCGCTTTCCTCCCCGGAAGCAGGCGTCTTTTAAATTCATGGCTGCTGTCACCATCTGCAGTGATCATGGAGCCCAAGAAAGTAAAATCTGTCACTGCCTCCATATCTTCCCCTTCAATTTCCCAGGAGGTGATGGGACCAGTGGCCATGATCTTCATTTTTTTGATGCTGAGCTTCAGACCATTTTTTGCACTCTTCTCTTTCACCCTCATTAAGACGTTCTTTAATTCCTCCTCATTTTCTGCCGTCAGAAAAGTGAGGAGGAATTAAAACATCACTCACAAAAGATTGGCCTCCCTCTAGCATCTCACCTGACCAATTTGCAGCCTTTTTAAAAAGTGGAGACCATCCGCCAGGATCTTGCCCCCTATTTGAAAACAGTAGATCAAGCTCAGACGTCCAGTGCTCCGTCTTGCCCGATGAGACTTAACCACTTTCTGCCTGTGAGTCAGATATGGTGGACAGAGTGCTTGACCGCTGTTATGCCACCAACTCCTCCCTTGACCCTTGCCCGGCCTGGCTAATCAACCCTCAGATCAGATCCACCCTTTCTTCAATTCCATCCAGATAATGTCACCCTTCCATTGTTGTGGGTTTTTCAGGCTCTTTGGCCATGTTCTGAAGGTTGTTCTTCCTAATGTTTTGCCAGTCTCTGTGGCCAGCAGAGTGCTGTCCTCTGAAGATGCTGGCCACAGAGACTGGCGAAACATTAGGAAGAACAACCTTCAGAACATGGCCAAAGAGCCCGAAAAACCCACAACAACCATTAGATCCCGGCCGTGAAAGCCTTCACGAATACAAGGTCACCCTTTATTTTGATGTATCATTTTTACCCAAAATTGTCTCTGAATTCCACCTTAATCAACCATTAATTCTACTTACTTTGTTTCTGTCTCCTTCTACAGCTCTCGAGCACATGCTCCACATGCTTGATGTAAAACGCTGCGTGGCCTTCTACATTGATAGAACTAAATCATTCAGAAAATCACCTAGACTTTTTCTATGTTTTCATGGCCCCCATAAAGGTGCTCCAGCTTCACCTCAAACTATCTCTCACTTCATTCTTCAAGCCATTTCATTGGCCTATGAGATAACAAGCAAAACACTGCCTGAACACTTTAAAGCTCATTCTACCTGAACGCTGTCAACTTCTACTGCTTTCCAGCGTGGAATAGAACTTCCTCACATCCGCCGTGCAGCAACATGGTCTACTCCGTCGACCTTTGTGAGACATTACGGTCTTGATATCCAGGCAAAAAATGATGCTGCTTTTGGCAGAGCTGTTTCGACGTCCATTTTACCGTGACGTCCTGCCATCCGGTAAATGAGCTTGTCAGTCACCCAACTGTGTGCATTCACAGAGGCCACAAAGAATAGAGGTTACCTACCTGTAACCATGGTTCTTCTAGTGGTCCTCTTTTACCATGGTTACAGGTAGGTAACCTCTCTTTCCCTAGGGCAGAACCATGACTGTTAAACTGGAATCAAACAGCTATGATTGTGTAGTGTAGACACACTCTAGGACTCCAGAATATACAGTTTTAAAGTTTAAATTAAATTATTTTGAAAGTGTTCCACATTTCTAATACTGCATTAGACGCTTGTTGTAGTAAGGTAAACTACTCACAGCATTTATCATATCAATGAGCACATACCTCTATTAAGCAAACCAACCAAGAAAACAGTCCTGATGGTCTCTTTTAAGGTGAGTGCTTTCACACTGGAATGTCATATTAGAGACAAACGACCTGCTTTGTTCTACTTTTTTGTGTCTGTTTGTGTTGTTACTTTTTATATCAAATAAAGTGGACAGAGAGGGGGAGGATGAGAATATCACTTGGAAGCCGATGGATGTATATTTACCTGTCTCTGTGGTCAGGCAACACCTTCTACCGGCAGACTTCCACCGTGGAGTGATATAAGCCAAAAAGCAGACCAGAGACTAGAAACAGAATCAAAACAACATATTCAGAGAGCAAGGCATGTGTGGCACAGGCTAGGTAGTTGCTGTTTATTCCTAGAAGTCATTATCTGCTCTTTAGAAAAGGAGTCGGTCCTTAGATATAGCTCAGAGCAGCTCTCCTCTTTGGGAATAAGGCCAACGTCTGGAATGTGCCTGGGCCTCCCATAGTTTTTGGCGTTCCGACCTATCAACAACTGCCTTTGCCCACGGAAGATATGAGCATTCCATGGGAAACATATCAACACCCTTACGAGTGCTTGATAAGGGCTTTGGACATGCTCTCTTCTGTAACAACGGCTGCAGAGTTCAAAACGTTTGCTAAAAATGCACACACCTCATCTCAAACTTGGTGATAAAATGCAGCTGGCTGTGTATTCTGTGCTCTTGGCTAAAGAGTCCAACTGTGCCCTCATTGGGAGTTCACTAGTTCCATCTTGTATTCAAAACACTGTCTTGTGACCCGGGTATGTTGCAAGAATTTCTGTTGTTTCAAAGCCCCAACCCACTTAGAATCACAGAAATGTAGAGCCAGAAGGGACACCAAAGGTCAAAGAGTCCATCCTATCTTGAATCAAGAAGTGCAAAGCTGAAGCAACTCTGATAGAGGCCATCCAATCTTTATTTACCAACTGCCAGTGAACGTGACATCTTCTGAGTTAGTCCATTCTATAGATGGACAGTTGTTACTGTGAGAAAATCCTTTAGCTAAAATTGGTTGTGTTGTAGCTTGAATCCATTAGCTTGGCTCCTATCCGTGGAGCCACAAAAAGAAAAGATTGTGCTGTCGTCCATGTCACAGGTCTTTGGATAACTGTAGGTAAAGGTAAAGGTTCCCCTTGACATTTAGTTCAGTCATGTCTGACTCCAGGGCGCGGTGCTCATCCCTGTCTCCAAGCCGGAGAGCCAGTGTTTGGCCGTAGACAGTTTCCGTGTTCACATGGCCAGTGCGACTAGACATGGAACGCCGTTACCTTCCCACTGTGGTGGTACCTATTTATCTACTTGCATTTGCATGCTTTCAAAGTGCTAGGTTGGCAGGAGCTGGGACAAGTGATGGGAGCTCACTCCGTCATGTGGATTCGATCTTACGACTGCAGGTCTTCTGACCTTGCAGCACAGAAGCTTCTGCAGTTTAACCCGCAGTGCCACCACGTCCCATTATGGATAACTGTAGATGGCTATAATCTCTTAGTTGTATCTTATCCTGGTTATAAATATACCCAGTTCTCTCAGCTGATCTTTCTAGAGTGTGGCTTCTAGATCTTTTACCATTTTGGCCATTCTCCTCTGGACACATTCCAGCTTGTTGATCTCATGCTGGAACACTGAACACAGTGTTCCTATGGAGGTCTGACCAAAGATAAAAAGATTACTTTTCATAGTTTGGGTTGCCTTATCTCCAAAGGCAACTGTACCCCCAAAATGGCAGCCAAAATGATCATGGGGTTGAAATGCCCTCTCTGTGAAGCACAGAGGGAACACTTGGGCCTTTCTTTAGAACCACATATTAAATATTTATTCTCATTTAGGCATGTGTCAAATTTTATCTTCCTGGGCTCCATGATTACTGCAGATGGAGACAGCAGCCCTGAAATTAAAAGACGCCTTCTTCTTGGGAGGAAAGCGATGACAAATCTTGACAGCATCTTGAAAAGCAGAGACATCACCTTGCCGACAAAAGTCCGAATAGTCAAAGCTATGGTTTTAACTGTTGTGATATATGGAAGTGAGAGCTGGATCATAAAGAAAGCAGACCGCCGAAGAATTGATGCCTTTGAATTGTGGTGCTGGAGGAGGCTCTTGAGAATCCCCTGGACTGCAAGGAGAACAAACCTATCAGTTCTAAAGGAAATCAACCCTGAGTGCTCACTGGAAGGACAGATCCTGAAGCTGAGGCTCCAGTACTTTGGCCATCTCATGAGAAGAAAAGAGTCCTTGGAAAAAACCTTGATGTTAGGAAGGTGTGATGGCAAGAGGAGAAGGGGACGACCGAGGATGAGATGGCTGGACAGTGTCTGCGAAGCAACCAACATGAACCTGACACAACTCCGGGGGGCAGTAGAAGACAGGAGGGCCTGGCGTGCTCTGGTCCATGGGGTCACGAAGAGTCGGACACGACTAAACGACTAAACACACACACACTCATTTAATTTGCAAAGGTATGTAATTTTGCATGCCACTTAATATGTAGAAATTTATGCTTTATCTGGAATTTGGCCTTGGCTGACAGACACTCAATGGCCCTTTCTCTTTTAGAGGGAACAAAGCAGGAAGTGTTAAATTACGTTGCAGGACTGAGTGCTCCTGGTCCAAGTATGCATAGTTCTTACTGGGCTGGCTGGGTGTGTTTTGTTGGAAGTCACTGGGTACAACTCAGCTTACATCTAAGAAAGTCCATGTCTTTTTATGAGGATGGGTTATGAGAAAACCTTGTCAGGTTTCTCAGCCCATCCTATACAGTATCTGCTCTGTCCTTCCTTCTTAGATTCCTCTTCTTAGGATATTGCTGATGTCACTTATTTCCTTTTACACCTTTCTCTTGTCCCTCCAAAGAGGACACATTTTTCCTTTGTCCTCCAGAGTTGAAAGAGGCAGCTGTGGCTTCTGACAACGCCAACTTAGTTGTCTAGAACTAGGACTTCCATCACCTTTCCTATGCCAAGTGTATTTCTCTAACAAACACAAGTTTATACATATTATTTTAAATAATTCCACTCCCTTGGTTGTTTGTATGCTTCTGGAAAGGTGCTTTAAGGTCTAGGATGAAGAGCTGGGGAGCTAAACAGCGGAAAGAGTGCTTCTTCTCACATCAGTCTGTCCCTGGGTTGAGACCTTCTGCTGTTGGCCATGTGCCTCCCCTAGCAGAGGGAGTGGGCTTTCTCAGCCATCATGGGAGGCCCTCCCTGGTGCAGGAAATAAGAAGGGAGTTATATTTACCCAGGCAATTTTATCTGTGGAAATCTTACTCTGCACCAATGCTTTTATCTGAGGTTTTAGAATTGCTAATAATAATGTTATTGTATTAAAGCTGTGTTGTACATTACTTTGAATATTCAAATTAGATGAGGGGAAGTATGCAAATGATTAATAGATAAACATGATGTGACGTCTACGTTGGCTTGGGCACGTTGTGAGAATGGCTGATGGTCGGATTCCAAAAGATCTCCTGTATGGAGAATTAGTGCAGGGAACTCTCCTCAGAGGGAGACCCCAGCTGCCATGCAAGGATATCTGCAAGTGGCATCCAAAGGCCTTAGGAATGGATCTCAACAGATGGGAAACCCTGACATCTGAGTGTTCAGCCTGGAGGCAGGCGGTGCATCACGGCCTCTCCGAATCTGAAGAGACCCTTGTCCAGCAGGCCGAGGCAATGAGGCAGCCGAAACCAGCAAAACCAGGGAGCTGGACAGGGGACAGACTGTGTTTGTCTTCAGTGTGGAAGAGATTGTCACTCTCAAATTGGCCTTCTCAGCCACACTAGATGCTGTTCCAAGTCCTCCATTCAGAGCACGTTATCATAATCTCGAGACTGAAGGATGCCTAATCTAACAGATAATAACCAGGAGTATAATATCTGTGTGAGTTATATGCTATCAAGTTGCTTCTGGCTTTTGGTGACCTTGAAGGTTTTTGGTGTATAATATTCCTTAGCTGAGTGAGGATTTGAACCCAGATCTCCTGAGTCCCACCATGCTGATTTTTTTTGGTGCGAAATGAAACCATCATTGACCAGCTTGAAAGCAACTGACATAGTAAGACTAGAGCTTGGATAAAAGTATATTTAAACTACATTTCCCAGAATCCAGCCACAGTGGAGTAGCCCTTGTGGTTGGGAATTTCTGATTGCTGTGGTCTCAAAATGTAACTTTCCAAAGCATGACAAAGCATAGTAGAAATAGCACTCTAAGCGACAATGTGTTCATTAGTTTGTCTGTTTGTTCTTATTGAAAAAATCAATTCATTTCACTCAAAGTGGAGTCGCAAACGTAATAGCAGATGCAAAATGAGATTCCAAACCAATGGAACATACAAGCGAGTGTATTTAGGATGGGGGCCACAGGCACAACAGGATGTGACTCACATGGAATAAGACATAGTAATGAAACAAAGTGCAGATGATTAATAGAGCAAAGAGTCATGTGGGTTAATGGAAGAATAAAGCAAATGGTTCCTGTTTGGGGTTCAGCCATAGAAAATAATGGCATTTTCTCACTCGCACAAGGCAGAGAGAGAGAGAGAGAGAGAGACATGTGAGAACACAGCCCTGGAGTTTATTCTGGATAGGGGTTTGGTTGGAGATCAATGGATCACTCAATTCACAATAAAGATGGGGAAATCAAGGTGTGGTGAGGCCCGAAGCTATACTGGCAAGTCTCTCGTCATGCGGTCACTTGTACATTGGAAAACAAAGACCAAAGAAGGCCCTTGTTCGCATAAAAAGGCATGTGCTGATTTCTATGTAGAAAAGCAAAATTAGAAAGAGTATTTATGATTTAAAGAGCGTTACTCTATGTGTCATCAATCGGGAAACACTGCAACCAGGTGACCTGTGTACCTGATTAATCTGGTCTCCAGGGGGTCACTGTGGATAGAGGCAGTTTTAAGCCCAGAAGGGCTCCTTCTGGGTTGGTTATGTTTAAATCAAGCTTTGGAGGAGACCCTCAAAAAGAGGACTGCCCATTGGGAGCCTCTCAAGGGAAGACTGCCCTCCTTGAAAAAAGGACATCTCATACACACCCACCCATGAGTATCCCTGCCTTTCCTGCAGAAAACTGGGATCTGGTTCCCTGATGGGGAGATCAGAATTTTGAGAACTAGTGCAATGTGGCAGTAGTTAGAATGCTGGACTCAAGACTTGAGAGACTACCATTCTAATCCTCACTCAGGATGTGCTTGGGCCAGGCACACCGTCTGAGCTCGGCTTCCCTCGCAGGATTGTTATGAGGATAAAATGGTGGTGATGGGGAGCCATGTATGACACCTTGAGCTCCTCAGAGGAAAGTCAGGGGGAAGATGTAACAAATAAATAGAATAAATAAATTTAAGAGGCCCCATAATATTGCCAAAATACAGTGGTGCCTCGCAAGACAAATGTAATTCGTTCCGCGGTTAATGTTGTCTTGCAAAAAATTTGTCTTGCGAAACTCATTTTCCCATAGGAATGCATTGAAATCTAATTAATGCGTTCCTATGGGCAAAAAGACAGAACAAAGTCAAATTTGGTTTACAAAGAGTGTATTAACTGATCTTTAAAGCCATGCATATTGTGCAGATGATTTAAAAAATTTCAATAAAAAAACTTTAACTTTTTAAACATCATAGAAAAATATTTAAAAATCAGCAAACATGAGGCAGGAACAAAAAACGGAAAACATTCGTCTTGTGAAGCACAGCCATAGGAACATTTGTCTTGCGAGTCATCAACCCCCCCCCTTGCCAAAACCATTTGTCTTGCGAGTTGTTTTTTCCTGCGAGGCATTTGCCTTGCGAGGCACCACTGCATGTATTAGTCTAACTTTAAAAAAATATAGACACTACCACAAACGGAGGTCATCCAGAAATCCAATACTGAAGAGAGGAATGCTGGTTGCTAGTCCAAAACATGGCTGGTGGGAGTAAATCCATCTGAGATGAAGACTCCAGTCATATGTACCTGAAGCAGTGTTTGAAGAGATGTTTCCTTGTGGCTTTTTCTCAAGGTGTTCCTACAGGGTCTCTAGGAAGTTTGAATAAGGCCTTAGTCAAACTTCAGTTTGTTAAATATTCATAAGTATTTCTCAAGAACGAAAGTGTACGTATCAGCTATTCTTCACTTGTGAAAGAGCTCAGGACTACCAGGACGCTGTGCCTTTTGTGGCCTAAGATATATTTTAAAGGCAGACATTTCTTTACAACAGCAGTGGGGAACAACAACGATGTTATTGATAACAGTAACAATGACTGAAACTTCACAATCATCGTTGTCGTCGTCGTCATCTTAGAACTGCAGAGGTGGAAGGGGCCCCATGGATCACTGAGTCCAGCTCCTATGATGGAGGCACAGTAGGAAATTGAGCTCCCAGCTTCTGGCTCTGCAGCCAGATTCTTCTCTCCTCCTCCTCTTCTTCCACTTCTTTTTGACATAGGGATGGATGAACCAAAGGGGTAAGACTAAAAATTGAGTCAAGTCCTAAACATGACATGTTTGCAAAATCACAGATTTTTTTGGATTTCAAAAGGCCAATTAATAGTTATTGACATTTGTTTCATATTGGTAACCAAAACTTTTGGAATGACTCCGGTTGCTGATTAGTATGAGGAGGAGGACTTGATCTTGTTTCCATATTCCTTTAATGTCTTGCTTTAATATTTGGTATTTTATAGTTTCTGGACTTT
This sequence comes from Pogona vitticeps, assembly GCF_051106095.1. Lineage (NCBI taxonomy): Eukaryota > Metazoa > Chordata > Lepidosauria > Squamata > Agamidae > Pogona > Pogona vitticeps. The sequence continues at coordinate 77,255,242 of NC_135784.1, read as the reverse complement.
TAAGGTTACTTGTTGATGGAACTCTTAACTTTTATAAAGTTAGGTTTTTGTTGCTGCTGCTACTGCTTATCCAGAAGTATCATATTTGGCTTATTAAAGTCAACTGTTTTATCTGTGATAAATTGCTTGTCCTAGTGTAGTACTGTGAGTTTTTCCCCTTAACCTGAAGGAAGCTGGAGTTTAAAACAAGGAGGAAAAGTTGTAAGCAATGTATAAGATTTTGCCAACCACTGAAGAATAATCTCTGCAATTTAGTTATGCTGGCACATATAATCATTGGTGGTCGCTTAGGATATCCAGATATGCCACGAGGAAGTGCTTCTTTAAATTTGTGACAGGCCCTGCATATATTGCTTACCCCTTGCTTCATTATTATTTTCTGACAGCGTCTAGTGTAAAATAACATCCCTTGGACTGCGCATATTAATATTTCAGTTTCAGCCTGAATGTGGCCTAAATTAAGATACAGGTTTGAGTGTTGCTTACTTATGCTATCATTCAAGAAGTAACTGTTGTCGTTGTTGTTGTTGTTGTTACCCTACCTTTCTGCTACTAGTGGTCAAGGCAGCTTACAATCATAAAGTATAATAAAAACAAGTGTACATGCAGGCACACAAAATGTACATGTCGTACAGCAGGCTAGGCTCGAACTAAGGCTATGCATTGGTCCCCCATCCAGTGTGATGGCCAGTTTGGGGGTTTGGGTATGTATACTGATGCCATGCAGATTAATGTGTATGCCATCTGATTCTGTTCATGCCCTGGATCCAAGTTGATTTGTAAAAAGCAAAATCTGCCCTGGCAGTTTAGACTGAGCTATTAGACTCGCCCCAGTGAAGCTGATTCGTGGGTGATTTGGCAGCTGACAATGCACCTTTCCATTTTGCTTTTTACAAAAGGGAAGAAAAGGAAAGAGGAAGTGAAACAATCTGTGGCCAATACAATTCAGTTTGTGGCCCATACAAGTTTATTTGAACTGAATCTGGCCATCTCAGACTTCATACAAAACTATCCAAATCAGGACTTTTCCGTTCAGAATGTGTGCTTATTTTTTCATTGACTGCACAGCCCTAGCTCAAACTTTTCCTGCCATGCTAGAGTTTTATACTTAGAGAACTAAATCCCATTTTAGCTCCAGCTAGACTAGACTCACTGAATCAATGGAAGACATAAATTCTCCTTTGTTCACTAGGTCTGCTCTAACTGGGATTAACAATTATATTTATCTTGGATAAATTTGTTAACAGTGGTTTTGAAATGGCAGAAATTCAACAGGGGTGGTGGTGAAAGCTTGTGTCTTCAGGGATCCAGCCCATGAAAAGTCATGTCACATGAGTCTTCTCATTGTATGTTTCCTCTTCTAGCAGTTACAGCCAGCAGTAGCCAAGGAGAACAGCCACCAAAAACATACTTTCGGTAGACCAAAAGCAGAATATGTAGGTATCTTAGGTTTTGCTCTCTCAGCCCATACTAAGCCTTGCAGGAAAGCTAAGGTATTTTCCTAGAACCCTTGTATGTATGGCATGAACTGATTCTTTCACATTTGTTTTCGGGATGGGGAAAAGGGGGGTTTGCTATCATGATTTGTTGTTGTGTGCTGTCAAGTCTGCTCCAACTCATGGTGACACGATGGGAATTCCCAGGCAGATACAGCACAGTCACAGTTGGTCATGTTGGGACTTTTAAAGATTAGATTCACTTTCAGTATAAACTAACCACACATAACCCAGGAAATCCAAGCTGCCAAATACCTATCAATGATCTACCAAAGAATATCCTCTCTCCTTTGAGCAAAACACATTGGAGAGCTAATGTTCCTTGAATCATAGATAGCTATCATAGATAACCTATCCCGCATAAATCTGTTCTGACTATTTCCACAGAGAATTTTATGGTGGCAATCAGTTTTCAAGAAGTTGATCATGACAACCTGTAGCATAGACATATGTAGGTCTAAGGCAGGTAAAGGATAAAAACATTCAGACCATTCTTTAGAACCTGGTGCTCTCCTCCACTGTACAGTATTGCACTGCAGCTCCAGGCAAGGTAGCTATTATGATGGGTGCTGAAGTCTAGTACACCTGGTGACCACCAGTTTGAAGGCTGAAGGGTATTATATAGTGGTCCATATTGTAGGTACCAGAGTTTGCTATTTTTCTTTTCATGGCTAGGTCACATGGTAGGATTAGTTCATGGACTACATAGGTTGTATGATGACATAGTTACACTCTGATATTTTGGGGCAACAGCTATGCACCCATGCTGCTATAGCAATGGGAAAGTTTCTTGCTCCAGTAGCTGCTCCAGCACAACAGCAGAGAGCTTTGTGTTCAAATTGATAAGAGCAAAACATGTAGGTACAAGTGATTTCCTGGGTGATGGAGACTGAACATTGAAAAACAGTCGAATGGAGTCAATGAATATCTTTTAGCAGTACAAGCAGCAAAGAGTCCAATAACACCTTAAAGGCTAGCATTTTTCAATTGTGACATAAACCTTCATGGCACTGATGCCTAAGTGCTGTCCTCAAGTGGTTGATACATAAAGAAAAGTCCAACTTATGGATAAGGAGCAAAGAAAAAAAAGTATGGGAAGTTTCAGGTCAAGAGGCCATGAATTGCATGTCAGGGTTGGGGCAGCCCATGGTTTGAATAGGTTGGGATGTGGGAGCATACATGCCTTCCTTCAGAATGTTGGGGTGAGGATCCACTCCCTCTGCTCACACTACAGCTGTGGGTAAAAGAGGTGAATCACAGTTCTATGCAGAGGAGCACTGACATAGTATACCATTGCTGCATATTCCTAGTCATGCCATGTGAGAATTTCTGGAGAGTGCTAAAGGATTTAGTGGCTTTATGAATTAGAATTTGCCAGGAGGCCTGTCTTCTGGAATGTATGCCACCAAGATAAATATATCAGCATGGCAAGCACACAGACCAATAGTTTTATTTTGGCAAGGAGTATCTCCAAAACAAGGAGAATGCCTTTGGACAACCCACCACCCCACCCAATGTTGTGTGTTTTCGCAGGACAGTTGCAAACATCAGACCTGAGTCTCTCCTGGAAGGTAGAATCCATATTGCTGCTCCACCCACATGTTGGCAAAAGGCAGACCCCAGATGGCAAACAGACTGGCAGGGCAGGAAATGACCCCAGCTGAAGATTTGAGGACAGGTTAACTGTTGCGGGCTAAACCGCAGAAGCCTGTGCTGCAGGGTCAGAAGACCAGCAGTCGTAAGATCCAATCCACGTGACGGAGTGAGCTCCCGTCACTTTGTCCCAGTCGTCACCAACCTAGCTGTTCAAAAGCATGTAAATGCAAGTAGATAAATAGGTACCATCTCGGTGGGAAGGTAAAACAGCGTTCCCTAGTCACGCTGGCCACGTGACAACGGAAAACTGTCTTCGGACAAGCACTGGCTTGAAAAGCGGGATGAGCGCCACCCCCTAAAGTCGGACATGACTGGACTGAAAATGTCAAGGGGAACCTTTACCTTTACCCTTACCGTAACTGCTTAGTGGAAATGAGACAGATAACTTACACTGGTCTTTACAAATACACACATTGTTAAGTATGTTTGTAACTGTTTGGCTTCATGCATTGCTAACACCCCTAGTAGGCAGTGAAAGGAAAGTTTCAGGCATTCATCTCCATCCATGGATTCTTCACCTGGGAACTTTCCTCCTACACATATGCACTGAATGCATGATGGTACCACTCCATCTCTTCAGGGTACTGAAACTGAAGGCAATCTACTGACAACAACACCACTGCGTTTGATGCACATACACATATACTGCACCTACACAGAGATTTCACATGCCATTTTCCACCAGCTCACAGAGAGGGTCTCTCTCTCTCTCTCTCTCTCTCTCTCTCTCTCTCTCTCTCTCTCTCTCTCTCTCTCTCTCTCTGTGTGTGTGTGTGTGTGTGTGTGTGTGTGTGAGAGAGAGAGAGAGAGAGAGAGAAAGAGAGAAAGAGAGAAAGATAGGTAGTTTCCTTGTCCTTCTGCTATCAGAATGGCAACTAGAATGACTGTTGCTTCTTCATCTTTACTGAGACCATATTGCCACTGTGACTTAATCCTATAGCTAGTCTGAACAAAGGTGGACCTGCTGCATCAACAAACAGTCAAGACCTGTGTAAATGCTATTGAATCAATGGCTTTGCTCTAGGTGGGGTTAGTTACTGGATTTAGGCCATAGTTTACAGAGGCAAGAAAAGAGCAAACATTGGAAAATGTTACTTTCCACACTGGCCTGCAGGATTTGAGCGCTACGGCCCTTCAAAGTAACTTTCCCCAATGTTTTCCCTTTTGTTGTCCATGCAATTATAACTCCATGTGAATTAACATGGAAGACAACTCAGACACTACAACTGATAACAACATGTGATGGCTAGGCTACTAATGGGTGCTTCTCCTCACAACTATCTGACACCTATTTTGCCAATTGTGTTGGCTGCTAGCAGTTTTCCACGTTGAATTTTATGTGTTGATTATTACCGTCAAAGTCCTACACAGCTTGGGACCCATGTAACTGCTGGACCAACTAGAACCCATGTGAAGCACCTACACCAATTAAGATTGCCTGGAACTGCCCTTCTAATGGTGCCAACTGTTAAAGCTGTTTGGCTTGAGTATGTCAGGAAAATACCTATTTGTGTTGCTGCCCCTGTGCTTCAAAATATTCTTCCTCTGTTTAGTGCCCATGTTGTATGACATCCCTGCAGGGGTTCAGGAGCAGATGTCGAGGGGCATTGTTTCAGCAGGTTTTTGCATGTTAGCATACTATTATTCCACAACCTATGTGGCAATGTATATAAGAGGAAATTGATGGGCTTTAAGTTCCTGATTTTTAATTACATTTGTACCATTTAGGTGTAATATTTCATTATTTGTTGTGTTTTATGTCTAATGATTGAGTATATTGTGGCGCGCATTGTTCTGGATACCTTCAGAGAGAAGAATGACACTCAAACGAGCATAGTTAATTAATTATGGTAGGTTGCTATCCTACCTCTGGAGCCATAAAAAATATCCATGTTCCAGCTCGTCCATTAATTAATTAACCAATCAATGTGGTATACCAGTACCACCCTACTTCTGATCAGCATTATTAGTATTTCTGAACCCTGTTTATTTGGTCATTTGGCTTTTCTTGCTCAGCATAAGTGCCACAAACCTCCTGGATGTTCACCTTGTCCAATGTTGTTTTCCTCTTCACTGTACACCTGACATTGTTCTTATCTGTAAGATAATAAAATAATAAAGTGCAATAATCAAACGCTTGCATTAGTCACTTCAACCATTTTTAACCTGTTTCAGATATTTTATTTTCAATGAATTGCTTGGTCGGTCTAATCTTAGAGCAGTTTAGAGCAATATAATAATGACTAACTCCTTAGTTATGTTTCCAGTCATAGTTTAACAATCAGAGACAAAGTTAGACTTTGCCAATGTCTACTGTGTGCTAGAACAAACATGGTGAGAAAAACTCAGTGTATTTACTTTGACCTATCAAGGTCAGGTGCCTTAATAACAGGGACCGTCCCTTGCACCTCAAATAGAAAAAAAATATTCTTTTTCCCAATGAACCCGATGTATTGCAGATATAACCCCAAATATCCTTTGCATGACATATAATTAAAGCAATTTGCCTGAGTTTGGAATTTTTCTGAGAGCTCCAGTTCAAAAAAAAATTGCTCCAAGCTTTGCAATTGGTTTTCTTTAATGATAGAATCATAGAAGGATAGAGCTGGGAGGGATCCCAAGGCTCATCAAGAACAGCCCCCTGATGAAGAAGGAGATCTACAGTTAGAGTGACAGGGCAGATACACCATTGAAACACCTTCTGTTTCAAAAACACCCAACGAAGGAGGGTCCACCACTTTTCAAGATAGCCTGATCCATCCTTAGCTGGTCCTGTCTGGATGTTCTTCTTGGCATTTAATAAAAATAAAAATCTTCTCTCTTATTTTAATCCAGTGGTTTCTATCCTACCTCTGGAACCACAGAAAATATGGCTGCTCTCTCTTTCATGAGGGGCTTGGTTTCCAGACCTTATGCCATCTTGCCCACCCTGTCTGGACACGATCCAGCTTGTCCATATCCTTTTCAACTGGGGTGCCCAGAACTGGATACAGTAGTCCAGGTGCAAACAAAGCAAAATAACGTCGTACTATTAGTTCCTTTGATCTGCACATTATTCCTTTCTGGAACTGCATTCACTCCTCCTCCTCTTCTTCACCATATCATATGCTTTAGCTTGTGGTTTATCAAAATATATTTCAAGACTTTATAGTGGTCCTAAAACTGATATCCTCTGTTTGATTGCTAAAACGAGAGGCTTGAGAAATAATGCCAGCCTGAAAATAGCATTTACCACCTGGCACACTTGGACAAACTTATTTGGCAGAGGCAGGCAGTCATTTTGACTTTGCATGGTGCCCCAGAACATACACCATAGTATCAATCTAGGGTACTTTGGGAGCATGTGCTTTTCATATAGAAGGTCCTCAGTCCTGTTCCCCATGCCTCCAATTGGTTGCAGAGTCAGAAAGACCTGTCAAAGTCCCTGGAGAGCTACTGCCAGAAGACATCACTGGACTAGGTGGGCCAATGGATCAACTCAGTTGAAATCCTTCCCCCAGTCGCATTCTACATATTCTTGAGAGACAAATTCTAGCCTCTTCACCTAACATCAAGACAGAGTGAGAAGACAATTCCAGGCAGAAGATTTTGGGTATCATAAAAGAGTAGAAAATAATTGCTTAATTAACCTGTTGTTCATCTATTTTTCTTCCAGAAGGGAGAAAAGTACTCATGAGATTTTCTGCTTCCAGTGCCAAACAATGCACGTAACTTTGGGCACCATTGATCCTGACTTAGTTGGGCAAGGATGGGTGTGCTCCATGCCATTTGTTTCTCTGCCTCCAACAAAGCATTTTTGATCAGTTGCCTTTGATCACAAACACATACAGGAAAGTGGAATCTTTTGAACAGTCCAGTGTTCTGAGATGACTTCCCAGCTCTCAAGGTGCCAGCTCATGATGAATTCTTATGCTTTTCTAGGTCTCCAGGTGAGGAGGCAAATCTCAAGTCAAGTGGATAGGGAGGAGGAGAACATTTGCCTTTTGTGGGCAATATGATTTTAAAGCTTGGACACCCACCTCCGCTCATTCCCAGCTGGTACCAGGTCTCATTGGCTTGTGTGAAGCTATTTGTATCTTGGACTAAGATTTGGGACTGAGGAAAGAGCTGTCACACGAATTAGAGTGCATCTGCCTATTGGAAGCAAGGTAGGGAATGGAGCACTAGTGTTGTAACTCACGAGCCTTCTGTCGCATGAGCCCTGATAACAGTAGAACAGAACCAGGCGCAGGAGACGGAATCCCTAAAGGCTGGTGGTAAGCCTTTCACAAACTCAAACTGCAGTATAGGGCCTACAAAACTCCCCATTTATCTTGTGTGCTATGCAGGATGTGGGAAGAGTAGCTGTCATTAGAACTGCTGGGTTCCCCTCAGCTCCAAATCCCTGTAGGACCCATTTTGCACCAGAATTCTATCTCCATTTACTTTGATTTCCTCTTTGACTCAGCTGAATCAGAAGAATGGTTATGGGCCCAGGAGCCATTCCAGCTTCCATCCAGCCCTTGTCTGCTCCCTCTCTATGACACTACCAAGGCCCAACCCTGATCTCAGATCCCCCCCCCCCGGTATCTCAGGGAATGGGATGCTGCTCATCCGGTAACCCTCCAATGGGAGTGATCCTCATCCTCAAGGAGCAAGGAGAATCCTAGCTAGCCTGGCTACCTCACCTCTCTAGAGTCTGGAAAAGTCACATTCTTGGACGATGATTCGCACAAGCCCCCAGCAAGCATACTGCCTGCAGCCTTCTCAGAATCATAATGCAAAAAGTTAGCTTTGCCGGGTGCTGCTTCCGCTGTGCTCCATTCACTCGGGAGTTTTGGCTTCACCTAATGCAGCTGCTTCAACAGAGTTGAAACCCACATTGCCTGTTGGTTGTGCAGTAGCCTGGATAACAGAAAAGGGACCACATTTCTCCCATCAGGGCAAGGAGATGTATTTACTCCCATGTCAGCTCAAGCCACATTGAGCAAATGAACCTCAGGCTGTTAATCTCACCTGGCTTTCTTTTTAATAAACGGCATTACAGATTCCCAATTATGCCTTTTCTTGGCAGGCCACAGGCTTTCATTGCCAAATACAGCAGCTCGGTGGAATTTCTTTCTGCCTTTCGCATTGCACTGACCTTTATCATCTTAGTCTGAGTGTTGGGAAAGTGACTTGAACAAACAAGGCATGAAGGGAAAGAGGCAAAGTGCTCATGGACAGGCGCCAACTGCACCCTGGCACTGAGGTCCTTCTGATAAGAGGGGACATAATCCAGGCATAAAGATGCCACCTGGATGATTTCAAACTGCCATTCTAATTTTTAATCGAGTTACATATATACTATATATAATGTTCAGCTGTACTGGTTTCATTTAACTTTACTGTTTGCTTGTAAATGGGAATCTATTTCAACGAATGTACGTACATAAACCAGCGATGATCTGTTTTTGAAGCTGGGAAGGCTGGCAATCTATTGCTGGCCAGTTAAGACCCAGTTGCAGCTGTTAAAATGTGAAACATTAGCTAAAATATTTACCACTTGTGAAAATGAGGGCAAGAAGGCGACATTCCCTCAGGCAGAGGGAATAAAAGTCATGCTATACTCCAGTCCTCCCACCCCAGATATTTTTGGACTGTGGCTCCACCTATCAGGAGCTCCAAACTCAATTGACTATTTCCATGGTTTAATAGCTTTTCATGTAAAAATTCTCTCTCTCTCTCTCTCTCTCTCTGTCCTAGCACCATGCACCATGGCTCCTTGGTTTATTTAGATCCCTTTGCCCACCAAGATATCTACTGGCAGTGCCCTTCTTGTTCATTGTGGCAGTATCTGGGCTGTAATGCATGATAAGCAGTCAGTAAAAACTCCATGGCTGAAATCTGGTTGCTTAACTTAGTAAACACACTAGAGTAGAGCCATTGAATCAATGAGGTTTTGGTGAATCTACAAAGCTGCAGCTCGAGTAGACCCCTTGGGATCAGTAGCATTTACAGAGGAGCTGATTTACTAAATCCCTACAGATTAAATGAGACTACACTAGTTGTAAATTACTCTGCTAAACTACCAGATTTCAGCCAATTGATTGATTTGTCTTGTCTTGAAGCAATTACTAAGCTTGGAAGCCACTTTTTCGGACTACAGTCCCGAGAAGCCTGTGACCATGTGGACTGAGACATTCTGGGAGCTGTTGCCCAGAAAAGTAACTTTTTCAGGCTTAATCAGGAATTTTCTCTTTCATCCCTCCTGTGACATCCATCGGTACATGAACATACTGTATAAAGTTGCCTTGTACTAAATCTGATCATTGGTGTAACAGATCAATCTTGTCGACTCTGGAGGCAAGAAACTTTGGGCCTATTGTGTGTTCTGGACTACATAATCCCTGACCATTGGCTGTGTCCGTTAGAAAAGAAGGAAACCTCAGGCCAAACTCTTTGGAACACCCAAAATTCTTCACACTGGTCTACTCAGACTATCTGCAGTTCTCTGGGATTTATAGTTGAGGCTTTTCCCATTGCCTCATACTGTCTAGCAGCACATGCTGTAACTTAAACTCAGGACCCTCTGCAAACAAAGCACACTCTCAAAAGCATACTCTCCCCACCCCCAAGGAAATGAATCTCACAGTGTTTCATTCTCAGAGAGGAACAGAGGACAAAACAGCCCTCTATTCTCTGCACAGCAAGATTCCCCTGCATTAGGTTTGTTTCCAGAGAAATCTTGCAGGATTTCTCAGCCATTTCACACTCATTTTTTCTTCTTGAAAGAATACCAAATGGTGCAGAATTATTATTAAAGTTCCTGTGCAGAATGGTCTGTTCTCCTGAGCAGGGTTCATCTTGAAAGGGCAGAAGAAATGCCAGGTTGCACAGGACTGATCAGAAGGGTATCTGTCCTGCATAGGATTGACCTGAAAGGGCATCAGGGTGCACAGAAGTTGTCAGCTTCCTGTACAGAACAGTTTTTTTTTAAAAATGGAAGGAGGAATAAAGAGGAAAACTGGACTAGGATCATGTGTTCACAGGAAGCCAGGAAGTCTCTGGTGCAGAGGAAAAGGAGGCATGACATTATGACACTTGGAAACTTGCAGAGAACAAGATTGTTTTTTAAACTGCTTGTCACTCTAGTAGGAACTCTACAGAGAAGAAGGGAAGTGGAAGATGATTGCAGAGAGTTCAGTAACAGCTGTTTACCAGCATGATCCTATGGTTGTTTATTCAGAAGTAAATCCCATTTCATTCAGTGGAACCAAGTCCTATTTATTTATTTATTTATTTATTTATTTATTTATTTATTTATTTATTTATTTATTTATTTATTTATTTATTTATTTATTTATTTATTTATACCCCGCCCCTCTAGACCATGTCTACTCGGGGCGGCTTACAACGTAAAATAGGTATATATATCTCCTAGGTAGAGTATATATAGGATTATAGTCTAAGCACACAGGCAATCTGAAGAAAAAAAACACATTAGTAATCCAGTGGTTGATTGCCATTATATTAGTGGTTGATTGTCCTTATATGTTATGTAAAAAGGTATTTGTATGCCAAAGCAAAAGCTGATCTAAAGATCACAACTGCAGGTCAGAACGAATGGTAAAGAAAATGTATATTTTTTGCTATAAAAATGTTTCCCCCTTCAGGCTTACAATTTGTTCAAAGCTGCATACCTGAGCAATCAGACTTGCAGATGAAACCTCTGTTTACCTCCTGATAACCAATCAAGCTAAATAGCAACAAGTGGAATTGAGGAAAACCTGTGCCAGGATAAACAGATGTCTGTGTCTAATGATGTATTAACAGTATTTTTACTTTGAGCCCAAGATCTTAGAAGTGGTTTTGAGAAGATTATTGAGGAACACTAGTAATTGACTGATCCTGGATTCCAAATAAGATTATCCTTATTCAGGTTACTGTCAGTATGATGTGGGTTAGTTTGTGGTGGTGAGCTTTAATTTTACACTGACTGAAGTGAATCTTTCACATGTACAGAAGAACCTCAGATAGTCTGGCCTCTGCTGAGCAAGAAAACTCACTCATCAAGTTGTGATTTCCGCAGCTGCAAAGAACAGATATTACATTCTTAACCTATTCAATAGGTCATTCATTTTCGGCAAGGAAGAATGAATGCTCATAAAGAGGGTTCTAGTAGGGGGAGCTTATAGACCAACCAGGGGAGGCACCAGATACCTCTGGGAGCAGCCGAGACAAACCATCATGGGGAAGAAAATCACTGCTTAAACTACACCCTTCTGGCTTTTTTCTTGCCTTATGTAATGAAGAAGCCAGGGAGGGACTCGAGAGAACTTTGTAATACTAGACTTTGCAACCTCCTCTGTGAATGGCAAGCTAGCAAATAACCTTGCCCTCTTATCACACTGAAAGTTAGTTCCTTCCTGGCACGTGCTGCCAAGAACACTGAGAGTTTATATGTGAGGCATGCATGGGTTGGCATTTTTCATCTGTGACTTAGCACAAACAGGGCCCCTCCAGAAGACAGCAGCAGGATGGTGAGGATGACAGCAAAGTTTAAACCAGTAAACACGGCCCAGCAGCCCTAGTAAATAATACATTGGATCAAAGGCTGCTCATGGTTGAACAGAGTGGTATGGTTTCTCTAGAACCAAAGAAAAAAATATCCTAGGCTATTTCATTTCATTTCTTTCCCTTCCCGTTTCTCTTCCTTCTGTCTGCAGTCAATCAAAATTCCCTCACCACTGAGTCTTCCTTTTCTTCCTGGAAAAGTGGAGCTGGAGAGAGTTCCCCGATAGGTTTTGCACTTGTGTAAACTCCAGGGTTCCTCAGGCCTCCTGATAATTTTGTCTTACATGCGGATTTAGTTATTTAGTATGGATAAAGGGCTACTTACCCAGAATGAGTGATTATTAGTGGACAGAGTGGTTATAGAGGGAATGCTCAGAAACCTTCCCTTTTAAACATCCTTCTACACAATACAGTAATAGTGTCATAAGTCCAATTCTGAAAGGAGAGGCTTAATATATTTCGTCACCTGAGGCACAGAACAAGGTGACAATGCACTGTCCCTCCCTGTACACAAGCAAGCGGGACTGGCAGATGGGTTTTATTTCAAAACTAGCACCGCCCTCCATCATAATCTGAGAGCAAATAGCTGCTCTAGAGAAAGATCCAGGACAGGGCTTACAGCACCCACAACTTTGTCTAGTGGAAATGCAAGGAGGTATGGGAACAATGGTTGGGGGGGGAATAAGTTGCGGTCCCTTCACACAGCATCTGTCACCTGAAAGGGTTGCTTTATTCTTCCTAGAGATAGGCCAGCACTTAACACTGAGCTGCTAGAGTTTGTAACCAACATGCCAGTTGCAATGCAATATTCTTTTAACATCTGTTAATCCTGTTTTCAGGTGGATTAATAGATGTTACATTCAGGGCTTCCACAGGCTAAATGTGTACTGTATCCCACCTGGCCGGGGAGGGGCTTGAAAAAGAATCTTCTGTGTCTTGCTTTAAACTACACATATGGGTGAGACCTATCAAATAAAATACCTGTGAGGTCATAATGCAAGGCTGCTTGGTTGGGGTTTGACTTGATCGGCCCTCTTGTGCACACAGTGGGCCTTGGTGACTCCAGTGACACAGGGGTGGTAGTGAATCCACTCTGTGGTGTTTGTATGTTTTGAAATGTAAAGAATGTATACAAAGTTTTGAACCTAATTTTAGGATAGGGTTCAGCAATTTGGTTAGTTCCCATGTAGTTTAGAGTGACTAACACCTGGAACAGAAGTCACTGCCCCCCTCATCTCATAGAATCATCAAGACCCACCCCGTGTAGTCTTTTGCGCCATCAGCTGTTATGTAACATAGCAGGATTGTGAATGCAGCTTCACTAGATCTACATAAAGTCCTGTTAACATCTCCAGTGCAAACTGAAAGTGTTATCCTACATATATGTTTGGTGTAATTTCCACAACTGTCTTTGCCTGGTTATGTGATTTATTTCCAAAAGAAACAGTGGGCTTTAATCATTCTCTCTTTTAGTGGTCTTGATTTCTACAGAGCAAGAATTTTGTGCCAACTTGATACACTTCTGGGACTTATGTTCCAGCAATGAAAAGTCATTACAGAAGAGACATGTTATCAATTCACCTTGTGTAATTGTCAGCCACCAGATGGAAAGCATAAAAGGCCACTGGCTTTGTAGCTCAATACCCAAACCTAAAGGACCTGGTGATAGGAAGCTGGGTCAGAACTATAGGCTAAATCTTCAATAGCAGATTCAAATGGTTCCAACCAGTTAATTTGCAGCTGTTGAAAACGGAAGGTCTGAGACTTTTTAGAATATAAGAAATATTGAGACCTTCATGTTTGACTCATAAAATATGGGAGGTCCTTGTCCTGCTGAAGTTTCCACTCATGAGCATTATGTTTCGGAGCTGAAGAGTGACTCACCCACTTACTGTGCCTCCTGTACTTCAGTCTGATATATATGATCATTTGATTTTCCTTTGTGGCTGGACATGTCAGGAAAGGAACACATTCTGGAAGGAACAGCACACTTCTATGAATAATACTTTATATAACTAGGAGTCTGGTGCAGCTTATCTGGAGTTGCACAATTTAAGAAGCAGTCATTCCTTGAACAACAGAAATGAAAAAGGCAACATGTAATGCAACACTACTGAACTGAAATCCATAAAGGCATATAGTTCACCCATGGGTGGCTTGAACTGGAATGCAAATTGCCAAGGGACTTGTTTAAAACCATACACATACACTAGTCTAACCAAACCTATGCCATAAGTAATTGTTTGGGTTTTAATTGCAACCAGTATCTTTGTGGGTTGTTTTTTTTTTCTGTAGCAGATTAACAAGATTATTTTATATAGCTATTGCTGAGATGGATTAAATCAAATCAAAGTTTGATCTGCAGCCTTAGGACTTCATTTCCAGCTATATACATTCTTGTTTTACAACTAAGTGTTGAGCATGACAGTTGAAATGATCCTGCCTATATCAAAATACAATTGGATGAAGAGTAGTTTTGTGTATGTTGCAAAGTACTGTTTCAGCACTCCATTTCCCCCAGAAAAATACTTTATTCTCTTTGGCCTGTGTCCCTCAAGGAGGCTTTTCTTTTTTCTTTTTTTTGGCCTCTTTCCATCATCTGTGTGGACTTTTTTCACCCCTTGGTTGTATATTTTCAATCTTCTCCTCCCTTTCACCTCTCTTTTCTTTTGACCGACAGTTTAAGGCTGATCTTAGTGCTGAGATCCTGTTTGCTTTCGTGTTTTCGAAAATAGATAAAGAAATCGTCCCAGACTGGAATGCCAGAATACTGACTAATCCAACCTGGACAGTGGGCACTCCCTCCATGATTTTATTGCAGGCAGACATGATCCAGTGTTCCGTGAATTCAAGAGCTCTGTTCAGGCATTCCTCAGCCTGCCACTTGTGAACATGCAGAGAGAGAGCACCTACAGATCCACAGTCTTCATCCTGGTGTTTTTTTTCCCCCAGCACTGCGTCTGCTTCTCCGTGCAAGCAGTAAACCTGAAAAATCTGGCTTATTGGTCCTGGGTGGAGCCTACAAATGAGGAGCACCCTTCTCCTCTTCCAACATGGGGTGTAAACCATGAGGAACATGACAACAGAGCATTCCCCTCTATGCATGTTCACAAGTGCCAAGTTTTGGAATGCCTGAATAGGGCTTCAATGTAAGAGATGCCCTGCCTTTTTAAACTGTTGGTTTCTCAGCAATCACAGGACTGAAGGTTCTCTCAGTTGCTGAGTTTCCAGTTGCTGGAAAGCAATAGCACAAGATGGCTAATGTACTTTCTCTAGACATCCATGAAGCACTGAATTGACCACTTGGGGCCAAAGGACGCTAGACTAGGTGGACTCTTGCTCTGTTCCAGTGCTCGGAAATGTTCCTTTCCAGACTTCCACAATTCTTCCAAACGACTATGGCCGGCAACTGGGTTCTTTGGGGACATGCAGTCTCAAAGAGTGTAGATACTGTGCCTTAACTCTGAAGAGTTTTGGGGTGGCTTATAGCAATGGCAATAATTTAATGATGAAAACATCATTCCACTTTAAAATGCAAAGTGCCCCAACAAACAAAGTATGAATTAATAAAAGGGAATCTACAGGAATCTACAGGAATCTATAGTTTTATGTGTAGCATGTCCTAGCTTCAGTCCTAAGCATTTCCAGTTAAAGGCTGTCATCTGTCGGGGTTGAGAAATGCTATTGCCTGGGGCCCTGGAGAGCTGATATGAGTCACAGTAGAGTGCATTGTGCTGGAAGGAAGGCTGTCTTGGCGGCTAGAGAGGTAGGAGGAAACTCCATATTGATCCAAAGGGGATTTCCTCCCCGATAGCATCAAAAGAGGGAGTTTTCTTACATCTGTGGCAGGAGAGGAAAAGGTTCAATTTATCCCACATGGTTGCTGTGATCAATACAGCCATCATGCATGGGCTAATATCTTTTGCATTTTGAAAAATCCACACATTAGATTCAGCAAGACATTCAAGGTAGACCTGGCCCTACCACATAACGGCAGAGTATGTACACCCCAAGTACACAGCACCATTTTCTTGGCAATTCCCTGGATCTCACGTGCTCCTTGGCTAGAGGAACTCCCTCAAACCTCTGTCAAAATTCTTTCTGGGAGGTTGGGCAAAACAAGATATGGAGGGAGAACCTAGCTTGGGGGCATTTTTCCCAGTAAGGAGAATTCGGGAGAAATTAGAGAAAAATGGAAGAGGAGGGAAACCCCACAAGATTGCCACCACTCCTTTAAAAAGTTGACTCTTCTCTGGCTACCTCTGTCATTCACCAGGATTACAATACCCTACAATATTGAAACCTGTACCTTACTCAATATGTTGTGGATCCAGTTCTTTCTCTCTACCATGAATGGCACAGCCCCCATCATCAGCAAATTCATGAGAGTGTCTCAATACAGCCTATACATGTAGGAGATTCCTTCACGCAAGGCCTATTTACAGAAGTCCTGATGATATGTGGAGAACGGCAGTGGGGTCAGTGGAACTATTTAAACAACACTGAGTGTTCAGTGTGCACGCCCCCGTTTTTACACAAAATTTGGGTGGCCATGAGGGACTAACCTGAGGTATTTTGCTACAGGAAGCAAAAGCATTCCACACATGAGAAACCAGTCACACAGAGAACCGATTCTTATTTCAGCTGTGGCAATGGGGTGGTGCCCTCCACCACACCTGAGGGCAGCCGACTACCTGAGGAGACAAGAGAAGGTGTGCACTGCTCTGTCTTCCATTGCTCGCACTGCTGCCACTTTTCAGGTCCACACACTCCTCTGCTGCCTGAGTCTGAGTAGAAGGGCTGACCCAATGATCATGGGTCCTGCTTTAAGATTGAAGTCCACCCTTGGAAAGTCTGATCTCTGTCCAATTAAATGTCAAGAAGAATCATAAGAAGGGAGACCAGGGGAAGCCTGTGGCCCATGAGCACCTGGACAGTAAAGTATCCAGACACAGTCTCCTACACTATGATGAAAGGCCTTGTATTTCTATCTTAATGAATGCAATTTAAATATGCACCCATACTATGTTTCTAATTAAATACACATCTGTGCATGTAAATAATGCAGATTGTTTATAAAAATTCAATGTAAATTGATGGCCTCTTTTGCCTTCTCTTTTGGTGACTCATTTCATCTCTTTTCAGCAATATGCAATTGGCCACTTTACATAGAACTCCCATTACCTCACATTGAGGTCAATGTTGATTATTACAATTAAAATATTTTGACTTGAGATATACAAAAATACTACTCCCAGCTTCTGAAGGATGCTTGATAAGCGATCCCAGGCTTTCCAGTGTGCATAGGATGACATGCCACTTCTCTTCAGCATTCAGCCATTGTGAAAGTGACTGAGTAACATTGTGTAGAGGCCTGGCTCTTGTAAGAATGTCTTATACAACAGGACAAGCCAACAGAACTCTACCTCCGCCCCAATTTCACAATGGCCTACTACAGTAATGGCTGCAAAATGAACAGTCTGCTGTAAAACATGAACTCTGGTGGATTAGTTGCACAAGTGGAAAGCCCTGTTCGAACCAAGGGAACAATCTTCAACTTGTGTAATTAGAAGCCAAGGATCAAAAAACAGGTGGTGGTGGTGGTGGGTGATCACGGAGCACTCTGGCTATGGAGCCATTGTGCTCCATGAAAATGAATGGAATACTGGCCATCGAATCAATGGTACTTTGGAGAGTTAGTTGCACATAAGTCCCACAGATTCAATGGGTCTTCTCTAGGACACTAACAATGGCATTTGGCCTGTTGTTGTAACAGGTTAGAATGACAAGTTATCTTTCCCAAAGAAGGCCTGAAAATCTGACTATACTCCAAGATGTGCTGAGATTTGTTTTCATTTCCTTTTTATCCAAACCCATTAAGGTAAAAGCAGAATAGGCTTGAGAGGTGTCCCCATTCCTCTCTAATATCAATTCATTTTCCTTATTTTTTTTTTCTTAAATGACACTAGGAGGATGAATTTCTACCGAAAAGCTGACTATTGTGGCAAATGAAAATCTGCAATCCAATGTTGTGCTTGACGTGGTACTGAGCACTTGTGAATTCCACTGATTTGTTAACGGCAGGTCCAACAACATGCTAAAGGTCCTCCTGTCATATTTAATGAAGCTGAGAGGTCTTAATGCTTGTTGCATCAGAGATAATTCTATAGCAGCTTCAAATTTCACCATTTATACAATTGCTCTAAGAGATGTGAAAGAGAGTTCCTCTGGCCATGAGCATAATGTATCTTTACCTACCATTATGATTGTGTTCAAGCATCACAAACCCAATATATACGGGATACTTATTTGTATCAGATTGCAAGAAGCAATCATATTGGTTAGTAGGTAGGTGATGGACAAGTCCACATATATCTGATTTGAGAGTCAAACTGTGAGCTGTAATGGGTGTAACCAGATGGTTCATCCTGAAGAAAATGGGGCTTTCCACAATCTGTGCCCATACTGCACTGCAAAGCCACATCTTTTAAAATTATTTCACTGAGAAAGAAGCCCTTCTAAATCCACATTCCCCCTGCAGCTTGGTCTCTGGAGTTTTCTTTTTTTCCATTTTAAAGTGTAAGTTTAAGAACGAATTAAAGGCCTCCAACTGAGTGCCTCTGATAGAGAAATGAAATCTCCATAGGAAATGATGTAGCACTAAGCCTTGCTCCCAGAACACGTCTGCAACTAAAACTCTCATCTCAGGCAGAACAAAAAAGGATCAAAAGCAAGAAAAAGGTACTGGTGAGATCAGATTAGATTAGACTTTGCATCATCTGGATGGCAGGAAAAATACCGGACAAACTGTGCTGGGCTAGGAATTTTCATTGAAGCTGTGCTCTATCTGGACAAGCCCTGAGCCATCCAGGAAGAGGTTGTTTCAAGCGGTCAAACAAACATCACTGGCAGAAGAGACGATTAAATCCTGCTTGCCTTCTCTTTGCATGGATCACAGACTTATTCCCCTTGTCCTGCAAGAGGATGAGGTAATTTCCTTGTGCTCTTGACAAAAGGAGAGAGAGAGAGAGAGAAAGCGAATGAGAATGCTTTTTCTTCAAATTATGTAAAACTAAACAAAGAATGCAAAAATACTTTGATGTGAGTAATGCATACATTCTGCACATCTTGATGAGGACAGATAGCACTCAATGGCCCAAATCCTCTTGCTTTGTGTAATCACACCAGAATAGGCCCACCAAATCAATACAGATTTGGTGAATCAACTCTTCCATAAGTTTTGTTGATTCAAATGAGCCTACTTTGACACAGTCACAGTTAGAAAAGGCTTATTAGAATTAATGAAACTTGTGGCGTTGACTCACTCAATCCCATTGATTCTATGGGCCTATTCTTGCATGATTTATTACACAAAACAACAGGATTTTGGCCATTGTCTTGCCCTCAGCTTGAAAATTTGTTTTTGAAGTGTCTTGTTGAGTCAAGACAGTCTAGAGTGATGAGAACAGAGAACCTAGCAAGTGTTCTTTCCATTCTTTACATCCCCAGCTGAAAACGAGCTGCAGTACCCTTTAAAAAACATTGATAACATACTTTGTATTACAGTAAGCAGTGGGCCTGCTTTTGTGAACTGACAAGTTGTTGCTTGAGGCTGAGCAACAATGAGCCATGTTTTCTTAGACCTATTCAGACGGCATGTTGACTTCATAGACTCTGACAGCTACATTTTCTTTCCTGTGAACTTGTTTGTGCTTAGCCATACCTGTATGAACCCATTTCTGAGTCATTCCTTGATGGGCAACATCTAAAAGGGGACGAGACATAAATGGAGGCTGAAGTTCTTCAAATGATATTATATGACTGGTTAGACCCAACAGTTAGACTCTAACCTGTAAAATGACTGTAAAATTGAAGATAAATCAGATAATCTTTTAGGACCAAGTTAGATGATATCGTTAACTCTTCATTAAAAGCAGAGCCACCTGAAGGAAGGTAACACCAAGGGTTCAGTCTAACATTAATTTGCCTCAGCCTGCATTTGGCCTTCTTGTTCTTTGTTTGTTTGTTTGTTTGTTTGTTTTGTAATTCGTCAATCGGGAGGTAGCATGGCTTCATTTCCCTGTTGAATATCTCAACGAGGCTGAAGTTCTTCAAATGATATTATATGACTGGTCCAACAGTTAGACTCTAACCTGTAAAATGACTGTAAAATTGAAGATAAATCAGATAATCTTTTAGGACCAAGTTAGATGATATCGTTAACTCTTCATTAAAAGCAGAGCCACCTGAAGGAAGGTAACACCAAGTGTTCAGTCTAACATTAATTTGCCTCAGCCTGCATTTGGCCTTCTTGTTGTTGTTTGTTTGTTTGTTTGTTTGTTTGTTTGTTTTGTAATTCGTCAATCGGGAGGTAGCATGGCTTCATTTCCCTGTTGAATATCTCAACGGGCATGGCACTTTTGCCTGCTTTTTCTTTTTAGAAAATAGGGCCCATGAACATGGGCCATATAGCATCATGGCTTTCAGGCTTTTCACTGTACAATATCCTAATGTTGTGCACATAAACAGTGTACCTTTACCATGATCTTCAATGTGTATTCAGCAAATTAGCTTGCCTTGTTTTGTAATTGGTGTGCTGGGAGGCAGCAGGGCTTCAGTTGCATGTCTGGTGACTCAGGCAGGTAGGTAGCTTGGAAAGATTTACATGCCTGGAAGGATAACACTGTAAACAAGAGGAATGACGCATTTGCTTTAACATACCAACTAGCTCTTTGTGACTAAAGAAGAGGTAAGCTCCATCAAGGTTTATACTAGCACTTGACATAAATTACCATGATGCCATTTCCCATCCCTGCTCCCCATTCCCTTCTAAGGGCTGCATCTCCCTGCCCATGTGAACCCAGAAGTGACAAGAAGCTTTAGTGCAGTTTGAAAAACTACTTCTGTTCAGGGAGGAAAAAAGGCTTACTTTTCCATTAGGAAAAAGTGTGTTGGATTTAGCTTGTTCTACCAAAGAATCACAGTCCCTGAAGGCTTAAATTTTAACTGGAGTTGCTAAGGATTAGATATGATTACAAAGTGCCCCTCCAACTTTTCTTAGCCCTTTGCCAGACTGCAAAGGGAGGCAGGTACAGTATATCCACATTATCAGTTTCCTTGCCAGTGAGTAAAAGAACGTCAGAGGCTTATTGGAGGTGAGCAGAAGCAGCAGCCCTTGCTGACAGCCTCTGATAGTAAAAAATAAAATAAAATAAAATGCAAGTATTATAAAGTGTAAGTTCTGAAATTGCAGCAAAGATAATAAGATCGTGCAGGGTGGGGTCAGAAGCACATACATAAGGCCAGGTGGTGCTGAGACTGATGGACTGTCTCTTTAATTTCATTCAGGGAATGACTAAAAGTGAGCATATGGCCTAGTCATGAATCATGCGCATTTCAATGTAAGTCAGCATGATTTGGCATGGTGGAGTGTTTGCTAATTTTTTAAAAAAATAAAAGCAGTCTGCAAGTGAATTTGGAACCTGTTAGATGCCGTAACTGGGTGGAACTTTGGAGTTTGACAGTGTAAACTTTAGAGCAACTGGTTGAACTTTAGGAGGTTTGGCCGTGTGTTTGCGCTGCAGCTCCTGTCATCCCTCACCACCGGCAATACTAGTGAAGGGTAATGGGAATGAAGTTCAACAATATATGGAGGACCACCAGCTGCTCATCCTGAAGTTGGGATGCACAGACCTCAAGAAACATGCAGCTCACCTGCAGACGGTTCTTTTACTCAGCCTGTATCCTGTCCAATATTTCCATGTAATGACTCCAACTGTGGAAGTGGCCATGGCAACCTGAGGAGATGCTGACCATATGCCTAGTCCTGTGCACTTGATACTTTGTCAGATTGCTGCAGCAACCTCAGAGGTAGCATAATACACATGTGTGTGTGTGCGGGAGTGTGCGCGCACAGAAGTGCATGTGTGCATGCATGTGAGTGCACGTGCACGTTCCTTTGGCCCTCAAAGATCTATCTCGGTGAATCACCCACCACCCTGTTCTCTACCAGCAACTTCTTATGTCTAAATGACTGGAACAGAGTTGGGCAAGAATAGACTTAGTCCTCTTAGTGGCAATTCTCAGCTCTGTTCTGTGCCCTTTCCTCAGGTCACTCCACTATAGTTTCCTTTCCTCTATTCCTTTAGGTGTGAAGTGAGGAAGGTAGTGGTAGAAACATTACAAGTGAAAGGGGGGGGGGAAGTGTTGTTCTTCCTCCTTCATCTGTACTCCTGCTCTGCACTGGGGCAGGACTGAGAGAAAAGTTTAGCTGCTGGTGCTTGGAGCTCTCTTAAGGGCTACCAGAACAGCAGTCCTACATCGATTGCATGAAAGATGTAGGATAATTGATTAACAGAAGGAACACAGGGTTGTGGCCAAGTGTGGTCCTTCCAATCCCCGTCAGCACAACAAATATGTCCAACAGCATCTGGAAGGCCACACTTTATCTATGCTGGTTTACCTCATGATCAGACCTTCTGCAGAGAGCATGTTACACCATCTGTATAAACTGTACAAATGAAGCATAGTTGCATATATAGGCTGTGTTGCACAGAAGGGCCAGTCAATCTCAACGAGGTCAGAAGGAGAACAAGTAAGTTCTTCCAGACATGCTTCTTATATACCCTAGAATTAAAACATTTTGTAAACTCTGTGTTGTTGATGACACGGGACAGACTGTCCTTAGCATGTTAATCTAATCCCTGCTGTGGAATTGGTATGAAATCATGGTTGTGTGATGTGGAACATTACAGAAAGGGGGTGGGGAATCTCAAACGAACTTATGACTGCTCATTCATGTGTAAGAGTGCATCTTCTCTTATAAAAAGAAGACACAGGAAGCAATGTCTTACTAAAAGCCAGGTATTGTCTTGAAATAGATTTACAGAAAGTGCAGGGCAACAAAGACAGAAGAGCTTAAGAGACCCATTTAGACTATCTCATTCCCAGGGGTAGCTACATTGTGGGTATGCAGAAGCTCTGAGGTGGCAGCTGTGAGGCTACTGGGGGTTGTGTGGCCTCCACTGACTAATTGTATTGGAGGAGGGCACAGATGCTCTGGCTTTCAGGACAGATTGCAACATGAAAAAAGAAAAAGAAAAAAAACACACCAAAATATAACATTGAAACGATAAAATCACAGCATGAATTCAAGCAAGGAAAAGTTTTATGGCACCTTAACAATGTAGGGTGCAATCAGATGGCAGGAAGGTGAGTTTCTGATTGTACCAGAAAGGGAGTGATCTCCTTTAATGTGACACTTCTTTAATGTGACAAAGCCAGCATGGGTTTGTTAAGAACAGATCATGCCAAACAAATTTTATTGCCTTCTTAGATAAAGTGACTAAATTAGTGGATCAAGGAAATGCAGTGGATATAGTATACTTAGACTTCAGTAAGGCATTTGATAAGGTAGACCACAACCTACCTCTGCGTAAGATAGAGCAAAGTGGGATAGAAGCGCAACTACCAGATGGATGTGCAGCTGGCTGACCAACCACACTCAACGTGTTGTCTTCAATGGAACCACATCTACGTGGAGGGAAGTGTGCAGTGGGGTCCCTCAAGGTTTTGTCTTGGGCCCAGTGCTCTTCAACATCTTCATAAATAACCTGGATGAGGGAGTTGAAGAAGCACTCATCAAATTTGCTGATGACACAAAGCTGGGGGGAATTGCTAATACTTTGGAAGATAGACTCAAGATTCAGAAGGATCTAGACAGACTTGAACATTGGGCCCTATCAAATAAGATGCAGGTCAGTGGTGGGAAAAGTATGGTCCTGCACTTAGGCAGAAACCAGATGCATAGGTACAGGATAGGTGGTACCTGGCTCAACAGTAGTACCAGTCCTAGGCTGCATCAACAGGGGGATATCATCAAGATCATGGGAAGTGATAATACCACTCTATACCACACCGGTAAAGTCACATGTGGAGTGCTGTGTCCAAAAAAAAAAAAAAAAAGCTGAGGCTCTGGAAGTGGTTCAGAGAAAAGCAACAAAGAAAAGGGAACTGGAGGCTAAATCCTATGAACTTTACTTTTACTTTACTTTAATTGGATTTATACCCCGCCTCTCTAGACAAGGTCTATTCGGGGCGGCTTACATACATAAAAACAAACAAGCAACATCTTAAAAACATTTAAACATCAAAATTTTAATCCACTGTGTAACCCATTTAAGGAATGAGGTACAGTGGTGCCTTGCTTAATGGGTGCCCCGTTTAACAACGAAATCGCATAGCGATGAAGATTTTGCGATTGCTTTTGGGTTCCAAAATGGCTGCCGGGTAAAAAAAATGGCCACCCGCTGTGTTTAGGGATGGATTCCTCACTTACTGGGCAGTGAAAATGGCTGCCGTATGGAAGATCTTCACTTAAAGGTCAGTTTTAAGCCCATAGGAACTCATTGAAGGGGTTTCAATGCACTCCTATGGGCTTTTTAAAATCGCATAGCGACAAAATCGCTTAGCAGTGATTTTTGCTGCACCGATTAACGTCGCTATGCAAGGCACCACTGTAATGTCCCAGGGACCTAGGAGTTTGTAGGGTGGAGGATGATGGAATCTCCCCACCCCCCAATAGAGAAGCTTCCAAGTTGACTCCTCTGTATTATTCCATAATCATTTCTTTACGTCACGGGGCACCCGCCCTGTGGTGGGATATGCCACGATCTTCCCAGCAATGGGTAATTCCAGTTCAAAAGGGAAGCCATGCAGATCTGAAGAAAGACTAAAAGAACTAGGTATGTTTAACTTAACAAAGAGAAGACTGAGGGGAGACATGATAGCAGTCTTCCAATATTTGAAGGACTGCCACAGGGAAGAGGGCATCAATTTCTTCTCCATTGTGCCTGAGGGTAGGACCAATGGTTGGAAACTCATCAGAGGGAGATCCAGCCTGGAAATAAGGAGGAATTTCCTGATGGTGAGAACCATTAAGCAGTGGAACATCTTGCCTCCCAATGTTGTGGATGCCCCATCGCTGGAGGTTTTCAAGAAAAGAATGGACAGCCATCTGTCTGAGATTGTATGAGATCTGAGATGGTATGAGGTTTCCTGCTTTGGGTAGGGGGTTGGACTAAAGACCTCCAAGGTCCCTTCCAACCCTACGACAATTCTATGATTCTATGACTTCCATTGGTACAAGAGTTCCTCCAGCCTGTCCCCCCCAAAAGTAGTAGCCCTAAAGCTGGACCAAAAAGGTCCATCTTGATCATGGATTGGGATTAGACTGGAACACAGTTCCTTGTATGTTATGGGATCAGTGGGAAATAGATTGCACTGGGCCGCTCCACAAGTGGTCGAAAATGCATTTCCTGTGTGGTCACTTCCTTAGTCAGGATCCCATGGAGCATTGCCCAAGTAAAAAGTTCTATCAGAGCAATAAGATGGGATCTGTCACTTGAACAAGAGTTACTGTCCAGCAGATATGTTCATAGCCAGTTTATGCCTGCACAAGGAGGTACTGAATATCCTCTTGCACGAGCACCAAAAAGTTAAACCACTCATGCTGTGTCCGTTGTACTAGCAGTTTGTCTCTAACACGGTTATAAATATCATCACAGTACAACTTTTAATAAACTAGAGATCCAATTCTTCTGAAATGAAGTCTTTGCTTCTAACGGTTGTGGGGGTGGAATTGTACCCTGTTCAGGCATGCACACATAATGTAGTTTCTCCACTTCTGAGTGGTACCACCTAATGAATGCTTGATCTCAGGCAGAAGAGGGGACTGCCCCTGGGGTGCCCAGAAACTGCCATGACAGCAGTCCTGTGAGGTTTGTCTTCTTCATTCTGTTTGCCCTTTGCTTTTATTTATTTACAATATATTTTATACTGTTATTCATTGTGAAGCTGGCTGGATAGTTCAGTGCTTTCGGTATACAGCTGTGCAACCAGGGGCTGGGAGTTCAATTCCTCACTGTGCCTCCTGTGAGTAGAGCTAGCCAGCCTACGTGGCCATGGGCAAACCGCACCGTCCCAATCTACATTTACATCCTAAATGTAAAGTGCATAGGTGAGAAAACTCACATGCCAAGTCAAACAGATGTTTTACGCCATCTGCAAAAAGAAAGAAAAGAAGAAAAGAAAAAGAAGTGTCCTTTAGTTTGAGTTCTTTGATGGAAAGGTTATATTGTTATTGAGACATTCAGTGCGGCATTGATTTTTTTGTCCACAAAAATTGCCAGAACAACCAGAAGCTTCCCTTGTTTCTTCTTTCCCCTCTTTAACTAGTGTAATCAAAAGTATCTGTGCTATTTGTTTGTTTAAAATATTTATATGCCACCTTTCTCCTAAAGGACCCAAAGCAGCTTACAGTATTAAAAGAAACAAAGTTAAAAAACTAACTAATAAAATTATTACAGTATTTTAAAAAAAGATGTACAGTGGTGCCCCGCATGACAACGATAATCCGTTCTGGGAAAATTGCTGTTAAGCGAAATCGTCATCATGTGAAAACCCTTTCGCCATTGGAATGCACTGAAACTCGGTTTAATGCGTTCCAATGGGGAAAATACCTCGTCGTTCAACGAAGATCGCCCATAGGGAAGCCATTTTGCGAGCGCCGATCAGCTGTCAAAATGGCTAGTGAGGTACCACTGTATTGAAATTCATAATAAAAGCAATATTAAAAACACAAGTAAAACAAGAGAATTAAAAAATTCCACTTGGTCAACCAGTCATAAAGGAAAGCCTGCCTGAAGAGAAGGGTCTTCTTCATCTGGTTGTGGAAGGACAGTAATGAGTCCCGCCTAGCCTCCTGTGGAAGGGAGTTCCAAAGTCTGGGAGTGGCAGCAAAGAAGGCCTTCTCCTGTGTCCCCAGCAAACACACTTGTGAAGATGGTGGGACCAAGAGAAAGGCCTCTCGTGTTGATCTCAGCACCTGAGCAGGCTCATAAGGGGAGGCACAGTCCTTGAGATAGCTTGGGCCCAAGCTGTTTAGGGCTTTATAGGTTGGAGCTAGCACTTTGAATTGTGCCCAAAAACAGATCAGTGGCCAGTGGAACTGCTGTAATTGGGGAACTGTACATTCTCTGTAACCAGCATCAATTAATTTTTTTGCTAAACTTTTTGTTCGTTGTTCTTATTGTTCCACAGATCTTTCAGGACAACAAGGACGCAGAGAACTGACTTTCAAATATAAGCTGTTTAGATCATTAACCTAATTAGCAGTATTAATGCTGAATTTTGTGTTTCTAGCTCTTTGGTCAACAAGGCAACAAGTGAACCAACCAACCAACCTACAAGGAAACTGGTTTCAAAATGTCATCAGTGCATTTATTTTTACTCTTTAAGCTAGGAATTCAACATATATCCATGTCAAATTTCATGTGTCCACTTTCCATTTCAGACAACTTTTGGGGCAAATACAGTTTCAGTTTTATGTAGAAGATAAGCTCTCACAACTGTACCTCACTTTTTGGATTCATCTGGTGAAGTGGGCTGCAGTCTACAAAAGCTCATGGCAAATACAACGTTCTGTTCTTTAAGGAACCATAAAATTTCACAGTCCTTTTTTACTCCAAATGACTAATATAGTTATTGCTCTGAAAAGTTGTTAAAAGGGTTTTAAAATCATTTCCTTTCTTACACCATGGATCAAACAAGGTCACTTCCTCATCTAGTCACTGATTAGACATTATTTCTGCAGCCTGTGGAAAATGTTTACTTAAATGGTCAATCATTAATGTACATTACTAATAGCTATGTCCAGTGCCTGTGTATATTTGACATGGTTCTGATAAAAAGAAAAAAGGACTTTGTGACAGATCACACTTTGGCGAGTAAAATCCCAACAAAAGTAAAAACAGATCTGTGCTTACTTATTCAAGTTGCCAGTGGATCTTCTTCTTCTTCTTCTTCTTCTTCTTCTTCTTCTTCTTCTTCTTCTTCTTCTTCTTCTTCTTCTTCTTCTTCTTCTTCTTCTTCTTCTTCTTCTTCTTCTTCTTCTTCTTCTTCTTCTTCTTCTTCTTCTTCTTCTTCTTCTTCTTCTTCTTCTTCTTCTTCTTCTTCTTCTTCATACAGGAACTAGCCACCCAGAGACCTTTGGGTAGAGTGGGCGGCATATAAATTAAATAAATAAATAAATAAATAAATAAATAAATAAATAAATAAATAAATAAATAAATAAATAAATAAATGATGTGTTTGGGTGACTAATGTTGCCACCTGTTTACGGTACGGTAGGTAACTAAAGAACAGCAATGCTGATTCAGCCCAAAGGAATGTTTAGTACACTCCCTGTGTATGTAGTCGAAGGGGCACCATTTTCCTGTCACTGGATGTTCAACCATGCTCTCTTAAATTTGTTACAGTTGTTATCAAGAGATGTGGAGAAACGTTTGAAAAATTATTTTCCTTATGTGCCAAACAAAATTATTTGGCTTTGGATACGATGTTCTTTAATTTTGATGGTGGCACCACATGATGTGGCAACAAAGTGTCTTGAGATAGCCCAAGAGGGTGAAAATTTTAAATTTTTGCATAATAGCAACCAAAAGCTCTCAAGCAAGTATTCCTGTTGGCCAAAGTTTAGAAGTTGTAGCTCCAAAAGGTAAGGTTTACAGGTTGATCATTTGTGAAGGGTTGGATAGGTAGGCAGAAAACACTGAAGTCAATGTCCTTCTATGTTATGATGATTTTTGGAATCTAGTAAATGTGGCCATGGGGTGACACATCCATCTCCAATTCCATGCATTTATATTGAGCCTAGATCTTATGCTTCTACTTAAAAAAATGTGAAATTCTGTGGACTTAAACAAAAAGATAAGTAGCACAAGCAAGCAATATTTAGAGGATCGATAGAATTAGGAACTGAGCAAATCAGCAAACAAGAATCAACTCAAAAAGACAAATAGCAGGACCAAGTTGAAATCACCTTAGGCCTAAATGGCTGTTGCTACACCTTTGTTTCCACTTCTTCATAACTAATGCTGGTGGAGAATGACACTTATAGATACAGTATTCTCCTCTAGGAAATCTCAGAGGAGGAAATAAGGACTTGCATTGAGAGACTGAATGTAATGTGATAAAAATTCACATTACCTTAATTCTATAAGTATTCTACCATGCTTTTAGAAATCATTATTTAAAAACATTAAAGGAAGATAGCATAAATGGAGGAATAGCAACAAACAGTTCACGCTAATTTAATTTGTTTTTATTCTGAAAGAATCTGAATGATGGGTGTTTTGGAGCAACTTTAATAATTTTAAAAATTGGGAATTTAAAAAAAAAATTATTTTATTTTTAATTGAGACTAAAAATAAAACAAACATTTTGCCAACATATTATTATTGATTAATGTAAAAGAATAATTGAATATTTTTCATTAACATCCTTAAGATTAATGAATGAATTTCCAAAATTTTTAATGTTAACAAATTAACATTACTACTACTGTTTTTTAAAATATCCATGGGTTAAAGCTAGGAAAGGTGCCTTGAACTAGTTGATGTATACTGTACGTCTTTGTGTCTGAAGTTTATAAAGTAGGAAAGCTTCTGAATACTGTATTTAGTCCTTCGGTTAACTTAGGGGCAACATTTAGGAAGGATATTCCTTGCCCCTGCCAGTATTTCCAACCACATGAAATATAGATGGTTTGCCACAGCCATCAATGTCCCAAATCCTATTTAATGTTTACACTCTTGTAACTCAATTGGTGTAAATCTTATTGACAAAGCCGAGCAAGTTAAGAAGCTAGCACAGGCTTGACTGTTGTGCGTCAAGTCCTGTGACTTGGTATACAATAACAAATGCCTACTCAGGCTTCTTAACTTGTGGTGATTCACCAATGGGTTTTACAATGTTATGTTGGTGGGATGTATCTAATAGGATTTCAGCCTATATTTCTGGCCCACTTAACAGATATAACATTGGGTTATTGCCTTATAAACTCTAGTAAATGTGCTGGGTACACAAGTTAGAGCTGGTGGGAGTGGTAGATATTTGGGGGTAACCTGGCTGGAATTGTTAGGCATGGGGTAAAAAACACACACAACATATAGAAGTGGTCCATCTATTTCAAATGTACTGGAGTATTTTTGGTTTCTTTGTCTGCCATTCAATCTTGAACACAGATGTACAGCCAGACAGGACATTTCCAAGTGTAAGACCTCTGTTAACCTTTCTGTCCAAAAAACCATGAAATTGATTTTGCTTCCACTCCCAAAGCAAGTCTCAGCTCATGCTGAACATGAGGCTGCAGTAATTTCATGGCTTTCAGGCAGGGTTTTTTCACCTAAAGTCAGACTCACACCCTTTGAGTGGAAATTCTCCTATGACTAGTAGTTATATAAGAATATCGTCATCCGATGTAGTGAGACGTCTCAGACAGACAATTGTCTGCAAGCCGACAGGAAGGACACAGCAGTTGCCACACATGTCAGGAAAGAGTAACTTTTTTGAAAACATGTCGGTCAAAAGAGTGATGTTGAACTTCATAGAGATGAGACAGAATCTGGATATTGTATATATCCGTCACTTAGCTTGGACCTGGACGTATTAATCCAATTGGAATTGTGGGCACCTTCAGAGGTGACCATGATCAAGGATTACAGGGAGGTGGTGAAAACATCACGTGTGTTTAAAGGGCCTGCATGCATGGGGTGTGCAGGCTTGCATGTATTGTTCCCACGTCCTTCTTAGGATATTCTTTGGGGGCCCTTCCAATCCTTCTCCACTGGAGTGTCTATTCAGTCTCCATACAAAAAATGTATCCTCATATTAGGTTTATTTACTTAGATAAAGAAAACTTATGTGCCTACCTTGTTCCTCTGGGTAGAGTTTTTAAAAAAATACAGAAGCAGCCGTGTAATCCATGTGTAGAAACAAAAGTCTGAGTTGGTTAATAGCTTTACTGGATAACCAAAACCTTCTCAAGGACATCTGCTTCTCCTCTAGTCTCCCGAATTTTATGACATCTACACTTGAAGACTTTTGAAGAATTCAAATCTCAGCCTGTTCATCACGTTTTGTTGACCCAAAATGATAGTGCTCATTCCTGGCTCAGTTGATGATAATGATGATGATGATGATGATGATGATGATGATGATGATGCTGGTGCTGCTGCTGCTGCTGCTGCTGCTGCTGATGATGATGATGATGATGATGATGATAATAATAATAATAATAATAATAATAATAATAATAATAATAATAATAATAATAATAATAATAATAATAATAATAATAATAATAATAATAATAATAATAATAATAATAATAATAATAATAATAATAATAATATGGAAGGGACCCTATTGATCATCAAGTCCAGCCTCTGTCAAGGAGGCACAGTGGGGAATCAAACCCCTAACCGCTGGCTCTGCTTTGATTCCTCTGGTTGGAATTCATGGCCTGGGTCTTTCTGCATCTCAAGTACAGGAAGACCATCTTCCTATGTCTCTGTCGAGTTGTGTTTGGCATAGGCAGACATTACTTAACTAAGTAGGCCATTGGTCTTACTCAGTACAAGACAGCTCCTTGTATCAGGCTCTCTTCTGATTTACATATCCGAGAAGGCACTGTATTTTTAGCACTGCAGATGCTGCTGATCCCAACAGTCAAACAATACAGTTGCTTGTAAACGTTAAGTGGTCTGTGTGCTTTAAAAACAACCATGACAGTCTCTGAAAACAGAATTGCTGTTGTATATCTAAATAGGAATGTACTTTGGAAAGAGTGTGTGTGTGTATGTGTGTGCGTGTGCATGTGCATGTGTGTGCATGCATGCATGTGTGTGTGTGTGTGTTAAAAGAAGAATGAATACTGGGGAAAGTTTTCATTGAAGCATTTTGATTTAAATGGTTGGACAGCTCTTATGAAAGAAAACAAAATCCATAGCTCTAAATCTACCACTTATAAAGTTTTTAATGACTTTCCCCATGGTGAAAGGGAAAAAAAACTTATGGGCCTAATTCAACAAGATTTTCTCCTGCATAAGCCCCATTCATATCCAACGGGATCACTACAAACAAAAACTTTCTGATGGATCGGATGTGTTGCCACCTAGCTGTTTGATATCAGATGCTCAAATGGAACGTTTTGCACATGTAAGTCAATGTATAATCTACAGTATCTCTAACTTACACAGAGCATATAGCACACCCACCCACACCATGCCCATGTACACCAATTTGAAAGGTCATAATTCACAATGTCATCTTCATAGTGTGGGGAATTTCTGGAGTAAAAGATTTCTGTTCCAAAACTGGGGAAAAGCTACATGGATCCGCTTGCCCTCCTTTTTGTAACTCAGGTCTCTCTCTCTTCTCAGCTATAAAGTGAAGATACTATTCCTATTCTGTTGTTACGTACTTGGTTCTCTAATGCCTCTCCTTTCCATCCTTTTTCTCCATGTGAGGAAACAATGAGTCCGTAGAGAATTTCGTGCTCATAGCTAGGTTCTTGATGCAAGAAACGATCCTGATTTTCCAGGACTTTGTTCCTCTTAAGAACCTACATTTGAGCAGGAATCTCTGTGCAAACAGGTAACTCAGTAACAGAGAAAAAGGAACTACAAAGGTTGGGCGAGGGGGAAAGCTGGGAGCTATTCTCTAAATGAGTTGGAAATAGCCATCTAAGTAATTGCTGAATAGGGCTTGTGTATACTCTGCATGATGCAGGTCTTCGGATATTAGCAGGGTGGCTACTGTTTCATCATCCCCAAAGAGAAAATGCATCACCAGAAGAAGACAAATGCACATGTCTAGTCACACAGTTGAAAACAATGGCCTGAATCTGAACTAGACTCATTGAATTCATGGGGACCATGCAAGTGTTGAGTCAGCAGACAGCAACTGATTCAGTCATTCTACTGTCCATCCGCAAGCAGGCGAAGAAGTGGGACTGCAGGAAAATCACTTGGGTTATAGTGCTGATGCCTGGTTCCCTTTTGTCTTAGTTCACAGAAATGGGGAAAGTTGTTGTTGTTGTTGTTGTTGGTAGTAGTAGTAGTAGTAGTAGTAGTAGTAGTAGAAGAAGAAGAAGAAGAAGAAGAAAAAGAAGAAAAAGAAGAAGAAGAGATCAAATGCCAATGCTACCTGCAAGATGCTGGGGCTTGTAATTAAAAAAAGAGAAGAAGATAATTTGCTCCATCACTTCCTACCAAGTATTAATGGTACCATGGAGAGGCAGGCCACAAATTTGTAGGGCACATAATTTCCTTGGCAAATCAAGCGTTTCTGGGATCAGAATTTTGATCTGGTTCAACCCTTGACTTGAAGTTGACTTTGGTTTCCAACATGATGCAACAGGAGGTAAATATGTGATGTCCCCTTCCCCTGAAATTGTACTCAAGCTCTTTTCCTTTCCCCCTTTGCCTCTCAGGGGAGGGCAAACAAAAGTGAAAAGGAACTTTGAGGAATAGAAACTGAGACTGTCCGTGTTGTGCCCTGGAGCTCTGGGAATCCTATAGGCGGCACGGCTGGTGCCCATGGCCAGCTAAAGTTCTCCAGAGGTTGTAGTTCAAGAATGCAATTTTTTTTCTAAGCAGGCCTCTTCTTAACCTCCCATATCTTTTATATTACAGGTACAGTGAGCTCTCTAAGGTTCTCTTAGCTATAACCAATAGCTGTGATTCTGTCATGTCTGTCATGGTTCTTGTCAAAGAGAATGAAACAGTCCCCATCTTTCTTTCCCTCTTTAAAGATGGCAGCTGGCTGGATAGCTCAATGGTTGAGGTATCTGGCTGTGGACCCAAAGGTTGGGAGTTCAATTCCCCAGAGTGCCTCCTGCAAGTGGAGCCAGCCAGTGTGGCCTTGGGCAAGCCGCACAGTGTTCCCAGAGTGCACTCAGAAGAAGGCAATGACAGACCACTACTGAGTATTCTCAACCTGGAAAATCCTGAAAAGGGGTCACCGTAACTCCGAATTGACTTGACGGCACACGATTTATTATTATTATTATTATTATTATTATTATTATTATTATTATTATTATTATTATTATTATTATTATTATTATTATTATTATTATTATTATTATTATTATTATCATCATCATCATCATCATCATCATCATCATCATCATCATCATCATTATTAATATTAATATTAATATTAATATTAATATTAATATTAATATTAATATTAATATTAAATAAAGGAAGCTGCAGCCTGACATTTTGATGAGTTGCACAAGGGTTGCTACATCTATCCCTGTATCATACCAATTAACACTTGAGTCAGAGGAATGAAGACAGTAAGCAATACAAGTGAAAAGGCACCTGGAGACGAATGTGGACTTTTGTCTGTTTCCTTTTAGAAGTCTATAATTTCCCCCACTTTTTATGATCTGTTCATTTTACCAAGATGTTTCCTTTAGAACAGTTACCCCGCTGTTGTACCATACACATCAAAGCACTCGCTTGTGCACAAGACTGAATATAATCTATGCTGTGGGGTGGGCAGCTTGTTTCTCAGTTCAACCATGCTTTTGACCAACAGCCTTTGGGGGGGGCACAGGTGTGCATTCTGTGTGCCATATTTGAGAGCTGCATCAGTAGTGTTTGGTGGTGAAGATAGCAAAGTTGGTGACCCCACAAGAGGCATGGAAATGGCCCCGGGGACATGTATTTTATCAGCCATATATATTGCCGATCTCTGCTCTGCCACTTTAAAAAAAATGATCCAAATTCTGGATACAAAATCAGATGATTAGGACTCCAGATTCACAGTAAATTCGGCAGCTTTGTAAGAGGCATGCACGTTTTGTTCACAGAAATAATACTTTGGTTTCTTTTGAAGGATAGACTTGAGGTGTCTGGCTGCTGAGCCAGAGGTTGAAAGCTCCCCCACCATGCCTTCTTGACAGGGGCTGAACTTGATGATCCTTCCAGCCCTGCAGTTCTAAGACGATTAGTCAAACAATGAAACAATGAAAAAGACAAAAACATTGTCTGAAGAAGGGGACTTGTACACAAAAGCTCACATTAAAAATACAATCTGGATTCTGTACTACAAATATCTGTTTGTGTGTACGTACCTAATATTTTGCATGACTGATCGGCCATTGATATTATTTGTTAGTATTTACTGTGGATGTGTTAATAATAATGTGGCACATGAAGATATGTAGCACACTGATTTCTCCCCTCATGTCTGTAATTGTATTCAACGAACTTTCTAGCTTCTAAGATTGTACAATCGTTGACAATAAGGGCTAGAATCATGCCTTTTTAAATTGCAAAAGCAGAATGTCTCATTGAAATTACTGCCGGGTGCCATGTGAGATCTAATACATCCACAGAATCATGACCTACAAACAGCCTTCTTTTCATTGATACATGAAATGTGAAGCTGCCATGAACAGGGTTGTTCAAGCTTGGTGAAATCTTTCAGAAACATACGAAAACAATGCTAGGCAGTGAAGAAGGTTTTCTCCCCTCTTCTTCCTATCAAACTGCCAACGGGAGAGATCAAAAATATGTAAACGTAGGAAGCATAAAAGGAGGGGAGGTGGTTGGCAACCTTCTTCAGCTGCATGCTGTAAACAAATCACCAACACAGAGATTTCTATGGCTTCTTTAATGCTCTTACTGCTACAAATTGCTCATTTCTGATGCAGTGCCAGAACTGCAAATTGCTTTAGCACAACATTGCTAGGAAATGTTCTCCCACACAACCTTACAGGATTTAAACTGGAACTTCAGCTGGCACTATAAATATTTCAGATATGTGACTTTAATGTGATTTTTGTTTCCTTCCAAAAAAAGGGGGGGCGCCACTACTGCCGCTGTCAGAAACAAAATATGTGGGAGACAAACAAAGGGAGCTAAAGAAAGATCAGAAGTAAACCCACGTGCATCCCAGTAACATGCAGTTTTGGCAAACCAATTGCTCAGGCAATTCCAAAAGGGTGTGCATGGAGCAATGAACATGGTT